>NW_020449608.1:870014-1087196 GCF_003343035.1 Apteryx rowi | reverse complement strand
CAGCTCCGCAAGCGCGCCTGCCAGCAGGCAGCAAAGCAGCGCCACCGGCAGCGCTGACCAGGGCTTGGCCACCGCGTCCCGTCGGCCCACGGCATCCGCTTCTTTTGGTTTAACAGCCACTTCCTGCCTATCAAGTTTTAATTTTATTTCTTCAACCCATGGGCCTTCTAGGAATGTATTATCTTCAGTTTTTCCTCTGTCTTCTGTTCCTTCTGGTAATGGCTTCTAGTCCATATTTATTATTTTTTTTGAAATGCTCTAATGGTATTTTTTCCTTTTTTTTTTCTTTTTTCAGAAATCTTCAAATATTTTAATAGCATAGCTCTTAATAGTAGAGGCGTCTTTTTAATTTCAAATCTTTCTTTGGTGTATTTCATTTCTTTTTATTGTATGCTTAATTCAGTAGGTTTTTTTAAATTTTCACGGCTGGAATGCTTTTACCTTATCTATTATTTCGAAGTGCTGCAAGATGAATTCTATCGTATTTTCTTTCATTTCTTAATAGTCAGTGGTTTCTTTGGCTTTATGTCCTCATTACCATGTCAAATTTACTTTTACCATATTATTTAATTTTTTTTTTTTTGCCTTTCTATCAATGTTTTATTCATTTTCTTTCTTTCTTTATTCTTTTTTTGGCTTGTTCATTATTTTTTATTTTTTAATATTCACATACTGTATTTTTCTATATTTATAAAATTTATATAGAATTATTTTTCAATATTTTTATATTATGGTAGCAATTATTTTACCACATTTTTATTCACAGAAACGACTACTCCTGTTTTGACCGCTAAACCAAAACTACCTATAGGAATCTCCACTATGATGGTGATCTCTCAAAGCACTTATTTACATCATAACCCAACTAGCCTTAGAGGAAGATCTACAGTTTCCACTAAGAGTTCCATTCAATTCACATCTGTAAATGCATCTTTACCAGGAACTTGCTGTGAGTATTTTAATATTTAGTCCTGAATGTAAAGGTAAGAATATTTGATATAAATTAGTAGAATGCTCTGCTATGTCAGTTGCACTGGGCAGTTTCACTGTGAACAAATATCTCCATTAGAATGGGACTTTAAGCCAGTAATGTGGGTCAATGCACCAACAAACATTTCACACAAACTGCAACTGCAGTCTGCAGTTTGATCTGCAGTGGCAGATTCTGCATTTGTTCACAGTAGTGTGCAACGGAGGTAAAATGTTGCATAGATATGTTGCACAGGTAAAGTAATCTTACTGGGTACTGAAGTTGTTGTTGTTAAGTTCAATTCTGAAATTCCCTTTGCTACTTTAGAGGCAATTCTGTCCTTGGCAGAATTCCACAGATATGTCTTTGAGCTCTGGCAGCTCTTGGATTTTTTTCCAATAATTCTTTCCTACTGTATGCATGGTGTTTGCCAAGTGGTTACCTGTCTACTTCAAAGACTAGGCAGTAATGAAGCTCTCTTCAGTTTGTAATGGAGGAAGAATGAAAGCAAAGTAAAGAAAGAAAAGAGGAGAATACAGTCCTTTTCTATTCTGGACAAATCAAAAAAATAAGCTATTTTGGGGGATATGATTTTCATTTTTAGAGCAAAATATTAATCTTCTAGTTTGAAGGCAAGAGCTAAGGTTCTTACCCTGAGTTGGAGCACAGTGCTTTCATGGGATTCAAAGGGAGATATGCACAGGCATGATAAGGTAGAATTTGGTCTTTCACAGTTATCCAGAAGCATCGCAGAGACTTAAATTTTTCCTTACACAATTAATTTTGCATTAATACGTTACTCTTAGAGACACATAGACTGTAAGTACATGTCTTATTCACAGGAGTTTCCTTTTTCTTTTTTAGCTCTTATCACTTTCTCTATACAGCTGGAGAATGTGACCAGCACAATGATACAATTCAGCTGGAGACCCCTAGGTGGCACAAGAGACAGTCCTTACACAGTGCATCTGTGGCAGGGCTTTAGAGTGACAGAGGAGAAAAGCATCAATGAGACAAGTACAGCATTTCAAAATCTGCTTCCTGATCATGAATACCAAATATCCGTGGATGTTTTAACTTGCTCTAAGAATGTCAGTACCTCGATGACAGTTCGGACAGGTATTTCCTCGTGAACCTCTCCTTTTTTCTATTACAAAGTGAACACATACGTGGACGGGAGATGAAGCCCTTTTTCATTGAACACCTTCTTAGACATGGATAAGCTATATCCTAAAATTAATAGGAAAAGGGATGTCAAACTTTCAGCTACTAGAAGCCAGTCTGCAAATTTTTCATGAGGCTGAGATCCATAGCCTCTCTTATCTTCCTGCTAAATTCAATACCTTGCTGAACTAGAACCACAGTTCCACATGCCAGTCTCTCCCAGCTCCATCCTCCTTACTTCCCAAGCCTGGCCTGCTCCTGCATCTTCACATATAAGTTGTACCCTCTTTTGAGTTCCCTGTTACTTGGTAGCCATCAGATTCAAAGCCACAGCCCTAGGAAAGCCTGCAGTCCTGCAGCTCCCACTGCTGACTGCAATGCCCAACTTCCTCTCCAGTAAGCAGCTGCAGCATGGTAGATGCTCACAGGATGATATACCAGTGTAGTTAAGTTCACAGCTGAAATATCTGGAGTCTTGCTTTGTGACCCCTATGGGCCAGCATGATCTGTGATTCTAAGAGCAGCTATGCATGGTACAGGAAGCCACATGTTGGAAGGAGCAGAATCACAGAATCACAAAATAATTGGGGATCTCTGGTGAACATCTGTCCAACCCCTCCCCCTACTCAAGCAGGGTCAACTAGAGCAGGCTGCCCAGGACTGTGTCCAGTTGGATTTTGAATATCTCCAAGGATGGAGACTCCACAACCTCTCTAGGCAGCCTGTTCCGATGTTCAGCTGCCCTCATAGTCAATGCACTGCAGGACAAGGGCAAGCCTCTTGCAGGGGATAGTGTTCAAAGCTGCTGTGCTGTGAGTCATGTAACAGCTTGTCCTCTGCCCTCAGAGACACTTCAAGTGAAAGGTGAGGAATGCAGTGGTCAGTGAGTGGTACAGAGTATTTATGAGTTGTGTTTTGGCCAGCTGTGGTGCAGGGAGTTAACCTGTCTACCTTCATGTGTGGCCTGCTCTTATCCTTAGAGGTGCTTAGCTGGGGAACCGTTTTTAAACAATGCCTATACTTTGATTGGTTATTCTGTCTTCAATATCCCCACAGCTGCTAAAGTCTTCAATGGAACTACTAGGATTGCCAATGAAGATTTCATACCTGAATACCAGAACAAATCGAGTACAGCATTTAAGGAGTTTGAAACTAAGTTCATTAAGGAGGTATTTTAATTAGGACTCTTAAAATAAAATTCATTTTTCTGTTGAGCTCTTTCTAATGTAAATAATCATGAGCACGAAGGCATGAATAATCTTAAGTGCGGCTAGGAAAGATGGGGTAAAGTTTGGAACCAAAGTAGTGATTACTGAGGCGTTATTTCTCATTTATATTGTGGTCTTTGGAGGCCCTGGTTTAAATGAAAGTCTCTCTGGCAGGTATACAGATTCTCCTTCTATGAAAGATGCTTCTAAATGGTATACTGCTCTAACAATTCTTGATGGTAAAGGAGAAAAAAAAAAAATAACTTAAACTTTTTACCTTGCAGATTGAAGAACATCTGCCGAAGGAGATCCTAAAATTAATAAAGGAAGGAAAAATGCATATTGTAATTAATAGCCTCAAGAATGGCAGTGTGATTGTGGACTTCAACATTGTGTTGGATGTAGGCAAAAATATAACAAAAAGAGAGATTTCAGATGCTTTTATGAAGGCCTTTAACATGAGTACATTATTGAAAGTTGATCTTAAAAAGACTTTTATAGAAGGTATGACTTCATGCTTCATTATGAATTAAAATATTAGTTTACCTGTCACTGATGGGAACAGTCAGTGAAATAGGTTTTAGGTGGGGTAAAGCAATTGCAAATAGTATTCTACTTAACTCTTTTTCCAATGATGAATTAAAGTATTGTTCTCCTTCTGTTTTGTTTACCTTCACTGTAGCAAGGAATAGTTGTCAGCCAGGATTAAATGACTGTTCCAAACATGCCATCTGCACTGCTGAAGGAGGAAGTTATTCATGTCAATGCAAGGAAGGATTCACAGATAACAGTCTCCAAGTTCCAGGGAGAGTTTGTCAACAAAACCAGAATCAACCTTCACGTAACTGTTTTATACTATCGTTCCCTTAAGCTTTAAAATTTTGCATATAAGGCCTTTTCCCTCCCCTGATCTTCCCTGAGGTAATAGTTCATTAAGATTACTTATATTGGCCTTTGATGGATTGGATTTTATGTGAGAATGGGCATTATGGGTAACAAATTAGACCAGAAATGTCAGTATATTTCTGAACTTGTTTTTTGTAAGTTATTTATGAAAATTAAAAAAAAGTGATTAAATAGCATAAACTTAGTGAAACTTTTAAAATTAATTCTACTCACTACCTCCAAATTGCTGTTTTTACAGAACACATGACTACAGTCCCTCCAGAAAGCGCTACAGTTAGATTTACAGGATCCACAGCCAATTCCATTTTAACTACCGCATTTGGATCAGGACCTTGCAGTGAGTAAATATTTAATCTTGTGTACTAGAATAAAAACTATCCAAAATGCATTATTAAAATCAGATCAGATATTCTTGTTCACCAGTGACATCAGCTATGGAGTAAAATCTCCAGATACAATATCAGAAAGAGAAGCCTGAGAGAACCACTGAAGATGTATAATCATACAAATCCCAGTCAAGGCAGTTTCTACCCCTTGGTAAAGCCCTACATGGGCAAAAGTGCCTACCTCCAGGGATAAACTAGAGTGACAGGTGATTTTTCTTGAAGTTATTATGAGGCATGGTTTTAAAATGGCTATCGGCTGCTCTGAACTTGGGGTTTCCTGACTGCATTTTAGTAATCCATTCTCCTGAGATATCAGTCTGAGTCAAATGCCAAACAGTCCACCTCTAGTACTCACCAGAGCAGCTGCCTTGCCTGTAGTGAAAAAGACTAGAAGCAAGGAGAATGTCACCCTTTTCTATTTTGGAGCCTTCAAATGCTATACATTAATGTATGATTTGCATTCATAGAACAAAGAGTTTCTTTCTGCCTTTGCAGGAGAGTGGGGTGAAAGGCTGGAATCAGCCATCAGAAAACTCACAAAGCTTTGTATTTGCTTATTTTGTATTTTTTTCTTTCAATGTTAAATGAGTAGAATTGTAGAAGTGAACTTAACTTCTCTCAGTTACAGGAAACTTTCTCTCTTTGCAGTGCCAGTGTCCATCGAAGTTCAGAATGTGACTGGGGAAGCAATACAATTTGGCTGGACCCTAGAGGGTGGCAGGAGAGGCAGCCTCTACATTGCTTCCCTTATGGATGGAAACCAGGAGATCAATAAAACCACTACAAATGAGACAAAAACTGTGTTTAACCATCTGCTTCCCGGTCACATATACACAATATCTGTGGCAGTATTATCTTGTGCTGAGAATAGCAGGACTTCAGTGAGTGTCCGAACAGGTATTTGCCTGTCATTTTTTTGTAATGAATAAAGATATGAGTCTGATTTCATAGACTATTAGTCCCGTAAGTCATTTTTATTTATCTGACTCATCCCCTTCACTTGTAAGAGACTATTTGGATTAAACAGGAGTTTGCAAGAGGAAGTGCTTATTCTGTAAAATTTCTGACCATACTATATTGTTGAACCAGATAATTTTGTGAAAAGGTTAGAATGTTTTGGTTACAAATTTAATGCTAAATATTCTGGTAAAGTGGAGTTTAAGTTGTACATTATTTTGTCAATGCGGGCAGTACTTCATTGTCGTTGTCTTTTTAGTTTCATCCTAGAATATAGACATTATGATAAGCTTTAATTATAGCACTGCACTACATCATAAAAAGTAGAAAATACATTATATTTTTTCCCTAAAATTTCAGATATACATGGAAAGCATCTTTTGGGAAATGTCCACTCCTGCATGCTTATGTCCTTTACCTCAGCCTAATTCTTTTCATTAAATTTTTCATTTGATGTACAGGGCCTTCCAGATGACATTGCCTTCCTTATGAGTCATTTAGGGACTGCACATATAATCCGGGTCCAACATTTTAGCATCCAGGACACTTAAAAGGACCTTCTTAGTTGAGAAGTCTTTTTTTCCTGAAAACATTCTGAAAACATTATCTAATTGCCAGCTTGGAAGTATCCATGGCTAATGCATGTCCATTTGCTTTTGTGCCAACATTGCCCTCTGGCTTAAATATTACTCTCTTTCTTTTCTCTTTTTCTGTGCTCCCCTCCCTGGCATAATTTTAAATATTTTTATAGACAGTGCTCTCATCCTTTGTTTCCTAGGTTTGACAAGCCATACTTTGATAGTCTCCTTCTCTAAAAGAAATTCTTCTTTTCCTGGGCAACCCCTGCCACTCTTCTCTTCCTATCTTCCAATTAGAGATCACCTTCCTTGAATGTGGGCAACCAGGATTACACACAGCCTTACAGGCAAGGTTATACTAGTGCCTTTACAAATATTTCCATCTCTACTGGAAGTGTACTGAACAATGCATTCTAGGATGACACAAGCTTTCTTCATAGCTGCATCACAGCTCTGATAAGCTCGGGCCCTAAAGTCCTTTTCTCTTTGATGCTTGTGCTCCCAGGTTAGAGAAGACATTTCTATTATTAATCCTGAAATACACAACTTTTTCATTTTGTACCAGAGAAAGTCACCTCAGTGCTGTTGCTCCAGTCTTTAGTTTCATCCAATTCTTTCTGGAAGATATCTCAGTTCTCCCCTGTGCTAACTGCTAACTTGTATCATCAGCATATTTTATAAGAACACTCCTGCATTTTGCGGCAAGGTCTATAATGGAAATGTTGAACAAGTTCTATGCCCAAACCGATTCTCAGGGAACACCACCTGTAACATTCCTTTAGTGTAGGGCTTCTTCTTTCAGTGCAACCTATTGCTGTCTCCCCGTTAGCCAACTCCTTTAGCCACATCTTTTCCCACTAAAAAATGCCACTTGGCACTGTATAATACTGCTTTTCTATCAACTGAAGAGATCTTAAAGTTAATCAGCCAGTCAAAGAAAGGTACTAGGTTAATCTGGCTTGATACACTTTTGATAAAACTATATTGCCTTTTATCATATTTTCTCAGTGGCTGAGGAACTTTTCATGATTTCTTTTAATTTCCTTTGAAATGATTTATTTGTCTTGACTTTTGGCAATTGTTACTTTCTTCCAGCATTTCTTGACCTCTAATACATAACTGTCTTTGTTGCAAGCATGTTTTCTGTTTCCTAATGGCTTGTCTGATTATTCTCAAAACCCTTCTAGAGCAATTATTCTAGCAGTTAAATTTGGGGTTCCTTTTTACAGACTTTCCCTCTGGCTTAAGCTTTAGAACCACAGGGTCAAGGAATTCTCATAATGATTTCCATTCAAATCTTCCAGTACTTCAGTCCAGTGGCTTTTATGTATTAGTTCCCTTATTTTCTAAAAAAGAAAAAATCCCTTTTGTAGTCTGAAGTCTGTCTGCCCTACAAGAAAAGTGTGAGCTAATTAAGAAGAGCAATAAAGACCAAGTCATTTGGATTTCACTTTGAGTTAAATATTGTGCTCAATTTTGTGAGGGAAGCTAATGTTGCATCCAATGAGCTAACCATGTAAAAACTCCAGTACCACCCTTCACTACTGTTTTGATCTATTTAAAGTAAATCAGATAAGCCAGTATAGACAAGCATACTGACATTTTGAGCCTTCATGATGCATATGGTTTTCAAATGAAATTGCAGGTGATTTTTACTTCTGAAAACTATACTTACAGGTTACCTTAGTTGCACAAGCACGAACAGCACAACCTGTATCTTTTACTCAGATAGGAGATCAGAGTTCTGAACATAATCTCATTAAAGTGCTCAAATACTACCTACCCACCCACCACCTGCCTTTCTTCCAATGTACTCCTTTTTTACAGCCTGCAGTTCTAAATTCTCACAGTGTGAAACGACATGCTGTTTAGGTGATGCCTTGATTATGAATAAACCTTTCACCTATTTTAGTTTAGAGGTATGATGCACTAGGTTGAGTGTGAAGGTTTTTGACCACATCATTTTCTTACTTGCAACAATCATCAATGCACAGAGGGGCAATTATCTTGATTTTTATTTATTTTACAGATCCTGCTTCCTGTTTCAGTGGAACTGAGTTTTGCTCACCACAAAATCATGGCTGTACTGACTTAAAACATACTGTATGCTCAAGTAAGATTTATAGCATTTTAAAATGTATTTATTCATAACTATGGGGTATCATTTCACAATACAGTATCTTCCATGAGTATTTTGTCATCAACTTTATTATGTCAGTTCAGATAGATAGCATTTGAAGTCTGCACTTCTTTGACCATAAGGCAAGGAAATTGCCTCCATCAAACTTCAGCATCAGCTTCCAGCATTATTTTTAGACTGGACTTTTCTATGTAAAGTATACTTTTGGCTTAGGGTCTATCCACTTACTCAGGAGGATTTAAATGTGCTCACTATCTTGCAGGATCTAATAGACTGATCTTGATTCTGCTGAAATCAGTGGGAGAATGGCTGTTGAATTAAGGAGTAGGATGTGTCTCGAATAATATAGGAATCATTAACAAGTTGTGAAGTTGGTGATGGGGGACAAGTTTGAAGAGGAAGAGAATACATCTCTGAAGGATCAGAAGCCAGTGCATTAGACACACATGTGATACACTTCTTTCTTATTATTTGATTAGTTTCTGTTTTTATCAATTAGCATTATAAACTAATAGCATGAGATAACAAAGTCCGAAAAGCAATTGTGGAGTGACGTCCTGGAATTCACCTTTTTTTTCCAGATTACCAAGCATTTGCCTGCAGTGTTTTGTTAAAAACCCAGACATTTAATCATACGCTTTATAACTCTGATAGTGAAGACTACAAGACAATGTCTGAAAGTATCAAAACAGAAGTAAGTTGTTTTAACTCCTTTCTCATTATGAATGGACTAAGACAATTCTTGTGATTAGTAACATCAGTCACTTAGACTCATAGTTAAATCAAAATTAGGTAGGAGAAAAAGAAAATGCCTCCTTGATAAAACAGTATATGAAGCACTTGCTCAACAAGAACTGCCATGACAGAGGGAGTGAAAGCACATTGTCCAGTGAAGAGGGGTATGTTCCCATCCAGTCCTCAAATGTAAAATATTTAGCAAGAAGTACTTTAAAAATCTCTTTTATAAATATAGGAAAAGTCCCATTCTGTTTATTTTCTCCCACCTTGCTAAACAGATGCCTGTGGAGAAGGAAAAAGACTAATACTCTAAAATAACATTTCAACACATACCTGGAGATATGGGACCTTTACAAATGGGTACTGTTACTTCAGGTTATTGTGAATTTGCTTTGTGGTAGTGGTTATTGGAATGAAGGAGGTACGAAGGGGACCATATCGGGGAGGAAGTGAGGACAGAAAATGGAAGTTCAGAAACAGTGAAGAGCCTAGTAAAGGTGACTTGGAGAAGTGGCAGTCTGCAATTCAGCTGCCTTTGACAGGATGTTAAGGAAAAGGACTGATAATTTACACACCTCTCAGGAATCCTGGTATGCTTGAGCCAGTTGGAGAAGTGAAACTAGACTGGTGTAGACTGCTTTTAAATAATCAAAAGTGAAAATCATTTTTTAGCATGATTATCATACCTTTTAGCCAAAATCTCCATGGATTTCATGAGCAGTGATTAATTTGTTCCCACAATGTCAGCTGAGATGTAACCCTGTCTTATTACTGTTAGCTTCTCCATTTCATGGATAGAAAACTCAGTTTAGTGAATTAAAAAGATTTCTTCTAAACTTGACTGAATGCAGTAGGAACCTCTCTACTGTCCTTTATAAGCTTTCACTCATGCCCTGTGCAGCATGCCAGAGTGACTATTATGATATTGTTCTCTAAAAGCTGACAAAAGTGAGGAGAAGCTGTACCAACATAACTGAAAATGTAGTCAGTTTGTGTGTTGGATTTTTTTATACAATTTGAATATTGAACTATTTATTTTAAATTCCACAGTACTACCACAATGCAGCTGAAGTTTTGATATTTTACCCTTTCACCTGTATTTGCCAGGTTCCCTGTTTGGACCACTCATAATGTACTCTCCCATAATGTACCACATCATGATGAGGAAAAGAAAAGCTCTGTTTAAGTCCCTGGCCAGAGAGCTTCATGGGACATATAGTTTGGGCTGGGAGATTATCCCATAGAGAAAGCTGAAGGTAAACAGCCAAGCAATGATTCAGAGCAGAGGTCCTACCATCAACATGTACGAAAAATAGTAATCTTCTGGGCTTCTGTCTTCTGGTAAAATATCAGATTTTTCCACAACAAGAGGATACTTTTTTTTTTCTTAATAAGTTGAAACAATTAGCTAATTTTCTATCAAAATCAGTCCTGACATAAAAGTTTCAACTGGTGTTATTTAGAAGGAAGGGGCTTCCTGTTCTTGTCTTCTAACCATGTGAAAGCATTGGGCAAGATTGTTCTTACAGAGACATTGGTGTAAACCTGAAATCATTCTAATCAGCGCAATGGAATTACACTTAATTTATGCCAGAATGATTGAGAGACAAATCAGACCCTTGTCTCTCTTTGCACAGTTATTCTGCAATGTCATGACTTTGATAATCTGGTGATAAGAGCACCATTTTGTCTGTTCTAAGTGTCTAATGTCAGGTTCTGCCCTGGTAGCATGCACATGACCATGCAGAAGTTTAGTTGTACATGTTAAAAAAACTAGGGGACACTAAAGACAAGCTTAGAAATTTTGTGTGTACTTTGGAGATACCAAATTGTGTGCAGTCGGGGTCCCATATGGGTTTACAGAGAGTGGAGGAGGATAACTAATTCCTATGAATTATTCATTGATAGCTAGTTTAGCAGATTACTGCTTTGGAAGTCAAACTTTGATTTCATATTTTCAGTCATAGACTGTACATTGCCCCAGAATCTTCCTTCAGTAAGTATTTTTGTGCTACAGACAAAAATTACTGTCATTATTCAATTAGTTGTTATTCTGAAGAGATTACCCTGAAAGCATGATGAGTACAGAAAATGAATGTCCTGGTGTGGGTACACAAGTTCCTGCTCTGCCTCTTAACTGATGCAATGGAACAAATGTCAATTTCCATTCATACAGGTTGCTAGGCAGATGCAGATGAAACTGAAAGATGACCACTTCGACATTGTGATGCTTGGATTCAGACCTGGGAGTGTGATTGCCTATTTTGTTTTTCTACTGCAAAAACAAGAGCTCCTTGATGTGAATGTTCTGCAGGCATACTTAAGTGATATATTAAAAAGCAAGTTTGGTGACCAAACTGAAGTAACCATACAATGTAAGTGATATTAAAACAGCTTATCTGTGATGGTGTGGGATTTAAAAGGGTCAAATCTGCTCTACATAAAAGCTGATAAATCAGCTTTTTCCTTTTAAGAGATTCTAGTCTTTCACATAAGCTTTTTGAACAACATTCACAGAAAGCATATTCCAGCTATCATGTAGATTGCTGATCTATTTTAAAGAGCCACTACACATACCCTTCCAGGATCCAAGGCTCAAAGGATGGGTTTGTTCACCTAGAAAGAGAGCTAGGTGAGCTTCTTGTTGTAGTGTCCTTTGTCTTAGGATCAGCATGGATGGTTCAAAGACAGGCTTTTAGTGGAGAAAGGAGTGGGAAGGCTCCATATTTCTTCTGTAGTGGCATCTGCATTACTGCTGCCTGGGTACGGGTGTGATGGAAGGGTTTATCTTCTTTGCTGGACAACCTTTGGTCCAAAACCTTTGGCCCCTGCTTCCCTGGCCAGAGGCAGCATGGCTTTAGCCATGTAGTGCAGAGCTGCTGAGAGGCACAGAGGGAAAGCAGAATGTGTACAGAAGGATATTCATGCAAAATACAGTATCTGACAGGCTTGTGGTACTGGTAACACACATATTGCCTTGAGCAGTTATGAGCTGGGGAGTTTTCATGCAAAATAGGTGCTCTTTCTGCCCCAGTCAATAACCTTCCTTTGTGGAATGCTGGCTAGAAATATAATTTATTCTGTGTGCCCTTCCACCATTATTACTTGCATCTTTACCACAGAGATGAGATAATCTTACATGTGGTTCTACAGGCCTTTGATTGCCTTCAGCTGTCAACCAGCAAGCTTTCTGAATTTGTTCTGTTAGGAATTTGTCCTGTTAATTTGGAGATTTTGGTTTCAGTGAACTGCTCATGGGTAGGCATCAGTGTGGCTGGCAGACTAGGCCACAATTAATTTTACAGAATTGCTTTTGCAGGTATAACTCAGACTGGGAGGGTTAAATTATCTACAGCTCCATTTTGTACCCCCTTTTTCACACCTTGGAGCGACTGTGGAGGTGCAGCTCAGAGCTCTCTCCTCTTAGACCTGTCCAGAAACTTTCCACTGAGCAAATCCTCAGAGCTGCTGATTGCAGATGTCACCCACAGATCTCAGGGACCCTCAGAGACAGAGAGAGGGCCATAAAATTTCCTAGCTGACAATTTTTACTACATACAAAAACATTTTAAACATTATTCAGAAGTTTCAAAGCATCTGCTGTCAGAAAGTGAAATGCAGCTGTCACTCAAGGCTCCAAGCTTTCTTATGCCTGCTTTACATGTAGCTGTTTCTAGCTAACATTTCTAAAATGTGCTTTAAATTTCCAGCACTGTCTGCTCAATCATCACCTGGAGAAAGTCCTGCCTGGAAAGTAGCAGTGATTGTCCTTGGAGTTTTACTTGGAGCTGCATTAGTGCTACTTTTTCTGATAACATTGGCCTACCTTTACATGAAGAAAAGCTCGGGTAAATACTTGGTTGAACCTAATGGACTCCTAGGAAATTTTGTCTACAAGCACTTATAATATAAGCCATCAGTCTGTCTTATATATTTAGGGTATGAAGAAAAATTAATATAATTCTGCTTTAAAATTCTATGTTAATTGTTTTTGTTAACCTAAGATAACTCTACACTATCCTTCCCAATCTTCATCACGGAATTCCTGAATACCTACAACCTCTAATGAATTATCCTTATAACATTGCTCTCAGGTATGGGACAGGGGTTTTCCCCATTGTACAAGTGGGAAACTAAGACACAGAAACTTCTATTCAGGTTATCCACTATAGTTGTTGCAATGATTTATATTCATTGACTATAAAGAGAAGCAGGATTTGAATCACTCATTGCTCTCTTAAATGTGGATGACACAGCAGAATGACTGAGCTTAGCATCTATAGCGGGTGATCTGAATACACATCTGAGCCCAGATTCATTGTGTTGAGCTTTATTTACTTAGCCAAAGGTGATTCACCTCACCTGAGATTTGAATCACCATTTGAGGTTTCTCTCCCCTGACAACAGAACAAACCCAGGGCAACTAGTTTTCTAGCACCTGTGACTTGGCTAGGAGCCTAAAGGGAAATGGGATGGGTCTGGGCTATAGAGACTTGCTCTGCTAGTCTTTGCTGGAGCAGGAAATTGATCTGGAGGCTTTAGAGTTCAAGGTTAGTTGCTGGGCTATGAAGAAACAAAGCTTTTTTATGGCAAGTGTATATCATGCTAGATACAGATGTGATTTAATAAGAAATCAGTAGGTACATAGTCTTACCATGCTAAAAAACATCTGGGAGGGGAGATGAAAGGTCAATGTGGGATGGAGTGGTTTTACACATCTATTTTTGCTTGTCAAAAATGGCTAGGCAAAGGTGTGTCACATAATGTCATTTTACCTTCTTTTTGATAAGCCCAGTGTGGAATCCACTGAAATGAACATGAAGGATCCTGTGGTATTGGACTAGGCTTTGTTTTTTACAGCAATAAAAAAAAATGGCCTTCATCTGTTTTCATCACTCTTAGTTGCAATCCCAGTGAGGTTAGTCTGTTTTTCCTGTGGTGTACTTTTCTGCTTGGGACACATTGTTGAACAAATAATAAATGGTAGTCTATTGCTGTACATATTTTCATTAGGATTTATATATCTCATCTCAAACCAGTTCTCCCTGCATCTGTGTGTTTTGTCTGTATGCCAGTACCCAGCTTTCATGTTGGGGTACTCAATACCTTGAGGTCCTGGCTCTTGCCTCTTGAACTGCCTGGCCCTTTGTCTTTGTGAATTGCACTATGTTTAGTTGGCATGAGTTAGAGCAAGGAGGCGTCTAGAACTATAGCATCACATCTGCTGATGTGGGACATCAGCAGATGAAGGACCTCAGCACAGCGGTGGAGCACAAACTACTCTGCTGTCCTCTGAGTGTGGCCAGTGTTATTTTATTTTATTTTTTTTATACCTCCTCTCCTCTGCTACAGCGCAGCTCCTGGAGGACCCCTGCTGAGGACCCTGGTTAGGCTGAAAGGTGAACCCATCCAGGCATTGGCCTCACCACACATAGGCTGATTTGGTTCAGGCTATATCATCACCCTGATGAGGGAGGTTGCACCCAGTCTTGCTCCTCTGTCCTCAGCTTGGCAGTGGTATTACCATGCAGCGCTGATGGGCTGTGCCAGTTGAGAAGGGAAGGCTGTGTGAGTGTTTAGAGCATCTATACACAAACAGTTGTGCTGGTGATTTATGCTCCTGGCTGGAATATTTTTTTGCAGGGACTGATGAAAGGGGGCTGTTGCACGAATCACTCTGCCTTTCCTTCAGTGCAGTGTCTGCTTGGCTGTCCCTCTGCACAGGTCTGGGGTTTGGAGTCATGGCCCACTTCACTGAAGGAAATTCAGTGTGATTAATATTTGTTACAACTGTTTTATCTGGGTTTTAAACATAATGTGCTTTGGAGCTGCATTCTCTGCGAGCAGTCATTTGATGATGCGTTCTGTCAGTAAATATAGGTTCTCTGGTGAGCTGTGTGTTGAAAATGTAAATGAGTGCTCTTGCTGATGTTAATATTTCTTTCTTGCTTTTGGGGGGGTTTGCTTTGAATAGCAAATTCCCATTGTTATTAAACTCTTCTGATGTCCTTGGAAATAATGTTGAACTAAAGATCAGGTACAGCAGGGTTGTACTACAGAATTCTGGGACTTGTTCATACAAAATATCTTTAAACTCTCTGAATAAAAGTGCTATTTTAAATGATTTTTCAAAAAAAGTTTTACAAATAAAATCTCTGTTTTTGCAATTTTGCATTCCTAAGGCATCTGCTCTTTTTATTTTGCCATGTAATCTGGAGCCTGTTCTACCTGCAGGAAGAGGAGGGGGCCAGTGCTATCAATGACAGGGCTAACCTTGGTCCAGTATGTAGTTCAACAGAGGCACAATCTCTTTGAGCTAGATTAAGCATGAAAAACTAGATCTAATAGATATGGTCTTATTATTTCCCTTATTGCAATAAAAAATCCCTCTACAGCCATACTGTGGTGTCTAGACTCTGGGAACTCTCTGAAAACGGGACCTGGAGTAGCCACAGCTTCCCCTTCCACAGGGGATTACTTCTTCAGTTTCAAGTAGCATTCAGTCAGGCTTCAGTCAGCACATACCCTACTGGGAGAGATGTACGCCCAACAGGTGGGACAAAGAAACGGCTTATGCCTTTGAGTATCTTACTATTACTGTATCTAGGTTACTGGCTCCTGTTGGTATCAGTGGGATTTAAGAACCCACATTCCTTTGTGGGTCTGGGCCCATAGGGCTGAGAAAAAGCTCATTGCTGATTTCAGACTCACACTTTTTCCTCAAAACTGAACAGCCTGAACTGTTCTGGGTTCAAGAGATCAGGATGAGCTGCTGTGTGAACAGCAGAACTACACGAGTCTGGTTTTGTAGGGACTGGCCTCCTGCATCCTCTCTACCCCATCACTGCAATAACCCAACTGCCCATCTTGTCCTCTGTGACCTCCTGTGCCCCCAGTCCATAGGTCATGCCACGGTGCCAGCCTCTCCCCCACAGTCCCTCCACTCTTGCCTCCTCCCTCTCTTCCTCTGCATGAGAGGTGGTGTAGCCTGGGTAATGCCTGAGCTTTCCTTTTGTACAGGCAGTATTATAAGCCTCTGATTTTCCCCAAACTTCAGGGACCTCAGCATACTAGAGACCTCTGAGCCTTTGGTGGCATCTGCTTGCTTTCAAAATTAGTTGCAATTGGCCAACAGTTGCAAAAGTTTTTTGGAGGGTAGGCAGAGGCAGCTGAATAATCAGATGGGCTGGTAAACTGATAGCCAGCCCAGTCATACAAGCCTCATCTCTTCAGAAATCTAAAAGATATTTGCTAAGCATCCACTCTGGAGTTAGGTAATGCCCCCAAACATTTCCAGTGCAGCTCCTATGCTGGGGGTCTCCCACACAACTGGCAGCCATGCTGCTGTGGAGCCTGCTGGGCAACCTGGCTGTGGGAGGAACTGAGCCACCAAGGACTACTGGGGCCAGCATCTCCTGGGACATTGCAAGCTGCTAGGCTCTTGGGTGCTATTGTTGCTTCCCAGGCAGGGGCCCTCCTGGAGTTCTCCTGCCTCTCGTTTCACTAAGTCTGGCATAATTTCTCAGCCTTCTCTATTAAATGTTTTATCATTTCAGTATAATGAAGTTTGGCCCCCTCCAGTATAGTTGGTCAGTCTCTCACTAGTTGTATGGTCTGTCACACAGGAGGAGAGAAAAGTGTTTTCAAACAGAAGAAATGCTGCAGATATGGGGTGCAGAAGGGAGGGAGGTTCTGGGGCAAGTGTGGTACCTATAACTCATCTGTGGGACTGGCAGGATTTCCAGCCAGTAGGGTTCTCTACAAAACAGCAAAATTAGAGGTAAAATGTTTCAGTTCATAGACCTGGAAGATGATAAACTAAATACCATGTGAAAATTTTAAAAATGTTAAAAAACCTATATTGTAGGACAACATGAAATGTGTGTTAGTCTAAAAGGAGAACACTGACCAGCACATGCCGACCATAATTTAATATAGCACATATTTTTAACATGTAGATACAGGAGGAATGCATTAGTCTGATAATGATAATACATGTCTTAATCATGTGAGCATCCGCAAGACCTGCCCTCTGAAACCCTTGAGCAGACATTCACATGAGAGTATCTGATAAGGTTCACCCCATCTGCCAGACTTCTACACCATTTTGCAACAATTAAGAGTTTTAGATGTTCCCTTTTATGGCAGCATTAGTCTTCAGGCTTCTAAGAAGGCTCCTAACATATTTCCCCCTGAGTGTCAACAGTATTACTATCTAGAAAAATACCCTGCTATGTAAGAATTGCTATGCTGGCTTAGAAAATGAGGCCCACCTAACCCAGGGTTCTAGCTCTGAGAGTGACCATTACCCTATGCCACAGCTTGGAGATAAAAGGCAATCTGCCTCTTTTGCAGGCTTCATCCTAAGGTGGGTGGTGTTAGTCTCTGTTGTTCATGTTTTTAGATACCTTCTAAGCTTTCGCCACCTAAACTACCTCTCCCTTTATGTATGTTGTGACTAAGGCCAAGGTCTTATGAAATTCTGTGGCATGAGTCCTTCCTTCCTTCTAATGCAGAATTGTGTGAAAAACAACTTCCTTTGGTCAGTTTTGAGCTTGCCATTTGCGCTATTGAATGTCCCTTGGTTTTTGTGTTACCCCAAATTCAGTATCAAATTTACAGGGTCTGTTCCTGTTCTTATTGAAATTAATAGCAACCTGGCAGTTGACTTCCTGGAGCAACATCAAGCCCCAGACACCTTCATTGCTTCAGAATTCAATGTGGGTCCAGCTTCTGGCCTCTGTCATGTCATGTGATGTCCCTGGAACTGATGAGATGAGACCTAGTCTTCAATTGTTTTAAAATAATTTCTCTTCTCCATAATTTACTATTATTTCAGTTGCTGTCAATAACCTTAAAGCTCTGTCCCAGCTTCATGGATAAGTTAACAGATATTGTGATGGCAATTACAGTGATAAGAAACCAAGGTCTATCTCAACTGTTGTGTTGCATTCCCATGGGCACGGGCAGTTCAGGGCTGGATCTAGCCATGCTATGGATGAATAGGTTGTGCTGTCACCATCTTCTGTCAAACTGGGCATATGTGGGCTGTGCTAGGAAGCTCCCACAGTGCACCTGAGATTGTAGACTGGTGAGGGAGAGTGGGGACTATACTTCCTTTAAGGGAGAGGAGTGAGGGAACAGGACACATCCTCATACTGAACAAGAGGAGGTCAGGAAACACTGGAAACGTGATCTCCCTCCTGCTCTTGCCCAGTGTGTGAGCCAGGTGCTGGAGGAACAGAGAGAACTGGCTGATGAGCACTGGAAAGCCACAGGGCCAGCGGTTCCCTTTGCAGAGAGCTGGCTCTGTCATGTGCTGGAGTAGATGTGTCTTCACTTTAAAGTTAGACAAGACAGTGCCAAGAAGGGTCAGATCTGCAGCTAGTGTAAATCAATAGCTTAGCTTCAGTGATTTCAGCAGCAGTCCTTACTGACTTATGCAAACTTACTTCTTCTTGCTTCCCAAACAGCATGAAAATGCTATGGTATCTTAAGTATATATTGACCTATGGACCTAGGAGAGCAGAGCCTTAGTGCATGCACTCAGCATGGCCTGGAAAAATGGCATGAGCTGCAGGATTTGGGTCTGGGTAGGACCTTAGCAGCTGGTGTCAGGAAGCATGCACTGGGTATCAGGGTCATCACAGAGCTGTTTGCTTTATGGCCCTGAAAAAAAGTAGTGCAAGCTGCAGAGACATCAAACATCCAGTCCCTCATGCCCAGATTACCTGCACGTGATACTGCCTGGCTTGATTAGGCRACAGTGGCTAGTCCTTCTGATTGATTTTGTAATAAAGAACTTGCCAACACCTGCTGTAAAATGTAATAGCATGGAAATAATCAAGCATTAGAAATATTAGTACTGGTAATCCAACTAAACTTGCATCATTTTTACTCATTTTTATGAGAGCTGGGTTATCCCAAGATGTGGCATTCTGAGATACCAAATCAATAACATATCTGTTTACCTATCATTAACTACATAAAGGTGCTGCATCTGCATGCTGGAAACCCACTTTCCACTTTATAAGCAGAGCAGAATAGCACTGCTTCTGAAAACACCTTTGCTACATAAACATACCCATCTGTCAATTGTCTCCAGTGTTAATTGGTTCATTAAGGACTCTGTTTTCAAGCAATCAATAAATATAGGGCTGTGCTCAGTTTCTGCAGGGCTRTGCTTGGTTTGTAGGCAGAAAGCTCACAGAGAAACTGGGATTTTGTGAATTCGTGTCCAATTGGCTGTCTTATGGCCCTGGTTAAAAAGTCTGCCCAGAGCAGTCAAAGTTCTTCTCTGTGGTATGGCCTTGGTCACATCTTTCATCAGTCTCAGTTTTGCTGTCTTAGGGAGACCTGATCTTAGCATTGCTAGCTATACTTAAAATCATGCTAGATAACATAGCAAAAATAGATGTTTTTATTCAAGGAAATATGAGCTTCAGTTATTGGTATTGTAAATGCCCTGTTCTAAGCACTCCGTGATCCTGTGCTGACAGCAACGTTAATACAGGTTAGGCAAGTCAGGATGCTTTCAGGTGGACTTGGTGCTGCCACAGGATCCAGGCATTGCCTGTGTGACCACTCAGGTCACTCAGCCTGAGTTCAGCCTTACTTTTCTGTAGCTTTATGCTTTTCCAGTTTTGTTTGAGTTCTTGCACTGAGTCAGTGCAGCTGTGTGATCACACAGTAGGCATTCACTGTCAAGCAATCAATGTAAAGAACCTACAGTGCTAATTAAAAAAGGAGGGTGGGCAGACTTCAAAGCTACTGCAGTAACAATTATTCTCTCTCCACCACTACTGCCTTTGCAAGGAAAGGTTTTGTTTTTTTAGGTCACACTGAATGTGTTTGATGCTTCTGAAAATCTTGCTAATACCTTGGTTAGATGTAGACAGAAAACTGACAGTTTTATGAAGATGTCAAACCGAGAAATGCAGCATTGTGCAGTACTGTCCACCAGATGGTGCTCCCTGTACCTGTATCTGGTGCTCCTAAATCTTTAAGAATTCCTGGATTACTGGTTCAGTCTCAGGGACAGGGCAGGCTGGAAGCTTACTCCCCTTTCAGTGGCCTCTCCAATGCTTAAACAAGCTTGAATCGTGTCTTAATGCCACCCAAGCGTTTTCTTTTCCAGTGTGTGAAAACAGGATAGGGGTGGGCTGCTCGTGGCGGTGGCCTGCAGATGGGGAGCACAGGGGCCAGAAGCCCTAAGCCCACCTGTGTGCAAGCAGCCCCTCATCTTTTCTCTACATCTATATGCCTGTCACGTGTGGACGTGGTGGGCAGGTGACTCAAAGGGGAGGAAGGAGGCCATCTCTGCTAAGCTCCACAAACCTGGGAGGTACAGGCTTGCTGGAAGTGATGCATGTGAGAAAGCATGCAAGGCTCGTGCCCAGAGTGAGAGTGCACAGTGTCGGGGATATCCTTGGTTGCTCTCTGCACAGTGGGAGATGCCACCACAATCTCAATAAATCCCTTTTCTAAACGATATGCATATTGCTGGTAAAGCTGCCTTCACAATCTGAATTATAAAGCGGGGTTAGAAGAGTGTGCTGACTCAAGGTCCTTTTTTGCAACCCAGTTGCCCTTATCTCAGATATCTCCCCAAGATCTAGAGGGAAAAGGGAAATGAGTAAGGTCCATCACCTCTGAAGAGGCGACATAGAGCAAAGAGGTGCTGGCGAGGCTGTGGGCAACTCGGCTGCCAGTAGTTCACCCTGGCCATGTGCTGGAAGCAGACTCTGTGGCCTGTCTACCTCAGGCATGCAGACCCATGTAACTTTCTAGTTACACATGTGGCTAAGCCCTTGGTGGAATTACAGTCAAAGTAGCAATGGACAAAGGTGTCCATGGGAATCTCATTGTGATCCTGCCTATCTCTTTGAGTGCCTAAATACCATTTAAAACATTAAAAGAAAAAGGGGTTGACTTGTTTCTTCTACTCCTTCTTCTGCTTTCTTCCAGATGTTCTAGGCTGGCACAAGGTGAAATGAGAGTGAAGGACTGCACTTCTGCAACATGTGAACTTTGTGCAGCAGTCAGGTAGCAAGAAGCAGTCACTGGCAGCTTGAAGCAGGGGACAAATGTGCTTGTTGGACTTGACCACTGCTGTTTTGGCAGTGAGAATTGCTAACCCGTTGTCACTACGGTCCGGTATTGATAGCAGCTCTTAAACTTTTATTCATCTCATTACAATAATAAACATCCTGTTCTTCTGATTAAAAGGTTAATTGCACATCAAGTACATTCAAAATCTTAATTTGATTTCCATTCTCACACTCAGAAGCCTTGTCCAACTGTATGGATTCCTCATCATTATAGCTGTTTCTCATGGCGATTTTTACACTGGGTTTGCTGAATCAGCAACTTAAAGTAAATTAATTTTAAAAAGATACAATTTCATGAGCATGGCCAAGTTATCTGTGTAAAAAACACTCTATAAATCAAAAATGTAATTAAAGATTAGCTATCAGCTAATTAAAAAGTCTGATATTCCAAGTGTCATTTTCCTTAACTATCATTAAGGTCATTTCATATGTTTAATCATTCCTCTTGTCTAAGGAAATGGATAGCTGCAGAGTGCCAGGCTATCAGCAAGCTGGTTTATTCTTGAGTAACAAATAGCAGAGCCAGAATATTGCTCATTGGTTTTTAAATCCTAAATGGTGTATAAGGAAAAGACCTGGCTTCCTTCACTTCTGCTGAATAGCGCCTAAATCCTTGACTGGTAAAGACTGAAGTCACCCATGGAACAAAAGCAAGGGAGATAACGATGTGTAATTGGCAATATGAGACAGCATGAGGCTGTTTGCCTCAGGTTTGTCACTGGGGTGTCACTGAGCCTATAGGGCAAAGGGAGAGCAGTGACCAAGGAGCACAGTAATACACTGTAACCCTGTAGCCTTGCACTAGAAACAGTCCTACAGGGCCAAGGGGATAGATGGTATAATCTCTCCACTCTCTTTTTCGCCTTTCCACATGTATGCTATTGCTTTTGTTTAACAGGGGTGAAAGCTACCCCACTCTGTCATGCTCCTGCCCCACTCTCACATGGGTGCAACTGGTTTTGTTGGGGTGGGCTGGATGGGTTGCCTCCTTCAGTGAAAATGATGCAGCAAGGTGATGTCTCCCGAGAGGTGCTGGTGGGCAGGAGGCCCGGGGCGGCTGCTCAGGGCTCACTGGGGATGGGGATGGGGGTCCCACTTTGCCCCGGGGGAGGCAGTGAGGGCAAGGGAAGTCAGAGGGAGCAGCTCACACCAGGCCAGGGGGCCCAGGAGCAGGGCTGTCATGGAGCAGGGTGCCCTTCCTGAGGGACTATGACTTTGTTCGCTCCAGAGACACGGTGGTTTCTGCTGCATGAGGTTGTGACAGGCATGAAGGCATCCATCTCGCCTTGGGTTGGCCTCCACCATCAGCAGAGGGGAACCAGCACCTTCAGGACAGGATTCATCTGTCCTATCTAGATGTCTGCTTTAGATGAGATGAAATCACCCAGAAATGCCTGTTTCTCTCCCTTGACTATGAAGGAAAACTAGAGCAACATTAACTCATAGACCTCTGCATTATAAGATGGCTGTACATGATCAGAAGATCTCCCCACCCCGCCCACTGTCCTGCCTCAGGAGAAGGTATCAGCTTGCCCCTCACATCAAGGCCTGGTTGGATGGGTCAGCAGTTCTGGGGTGTTACAAGCCTAAGCAGGATATTGTAGTGGATCATGGAGAAAAAGCAGCAACTTACACAAGCATGGGGCATTTAGCAGTCATGGCACCTGATTGCGAAGCCTGTGGTTCTGCAGGAGCACAGCTGGTACAAGAAGATTTTATTCTTCTTCTCCAGGTCTTGGCCACTAATGGCCCATAGGGCTTACTTATCACAGTGGTGTTCATGATGAACATCTTTCCTTTCCTCTTGGTTTCAGGTATAACTGGGAGGGCAGTCTTACTAACAGGGATGTGGGGTAGGATATAGAGCCCTCACATCTTTCCATCCCACACACCTCTAACCACATGTGTCAGGACAGACATGCATCTTCACCCCACCACGCATGTGTCAGAGAGGATGTGCGGCTGCACCAGCATGCTGTTGCAAGTGCCCTTGTCTCCAGCACAGTGCTGCTGCTTCCCATCCAGTGCAGCCTGCATGCAGAGCTGCAGACAGATTATATACATCAGCAAGACTGGGCAGGACCTAAAAGAGGTATGTGTGCATGAGGATTATGTAGCAGGGGCAGGGAGGAGAGAAAGAAAGGATTAAAGCAAGGATAAACTGAAAACTCTTTTTATGCTAACTCTTGAGGATTTGTCAGTGCATATTGCTAGAGCTAAGGCAACTAGTGAAGGAGAATAGTGACTGCTTCAGTTCCTCATGACTGATCATCATCCAGTCTTGCAAACTCATGGTGCCTACTGCACGGGCTCTTGGAGGAGCGAGGGAGCAGCGGCAGGTTATTGCTGTGCAAGCCTGGCAGGAGATCCCTGCTTTATTTCTCTCTGCTGGCAACCTGCTTGTCTCAGACAAGCAAGCTGGCAGCAGCGGATTTCTCCTCTGACAGTGTRATGAAAACTGAATAAACCCCTCCTCCCCTTCCTTTATATTTTGCATGGGCATAGGGCCTTGGAGTTGGTCTGTTACTAATAATGAGTGTGGTCTACAAAAAGCGCTGAAAATCTTAGTTTGAAGTGAGAGAGAATTTCCAGCTTGTGCCAGGCTTGAACACTCCATTTGCCTTGCATTGTTCAGTCTCACCCTAGGAACTGGAACCTGATGCACTAAAATAACTTGGTGTTTGCTGGGTTGTCCTTAATGGCTTTTGTAACATGATGGTGCAAATGTATGTGAGATATATTTACAGCTCACTTACAGGAAAATATGGTCTGGACTATCACAGCCAAAAAAGCCTGGCAAAGGAAGCTCTCAGGTCACTGTAAAGAATAATCTGACTTCATTCTGTTTGTGYGATGTCAGAAGTGACTGATATCTTAAGAATGAGGAAAGTTTCCTGCTTTGTCCTACAGCTTGTATCACAATTGTCTCACTCTCTCTTATTAAATGATCTCTCCATGGTAGTTGGGAACATTCTCCTTTTTCATTCTTTACATTGTACAATACAGTTCGTAATTATTTCAGAATGACTTTAATTAGTCATTCTTTCATTAAGGTTACAAGTGCCATTTTTAGTTAATTTTTTTTTTTTTTTGGTTGACTACTCAGCTCTTAAAAGAGATGGGGGAAGTGAGGGGCTTAAAAGAGAGAGAAATGGCTATTCAGTTTTGGAACTACTCTGACACAGACTCAAAGTGTAGAACTGGTTGTCGCTTTTCAGACCAAAACCATTACAGTGGAAAATTGCCAAAGTCAAATGGCTCTGCAGGAACCTGCTTGTTTTGCTGTCAGCTTTCTGGGGTGCTGGCTCGAGGAGGCTACAGGGACTGGCCTTCAGCACACTGTGCCAGCTAGGCTGGCAGGGAGCCGGGAAATGAAAACTTCTATCTGTGACCTGCCTGAAGGTCTGTCACAGAGCTAGGCTCCTTTTTAGACTTCTCTCCCTAACCCTCTTCTCCTCTTCACCTCCCTTTCCCATCAAAAAGCTAGTAGGCTGCTACAAAACTGGAAGGATATCTTGAATAAAAAGACATTGAAACAGTTTCACTTTTTGCGGGGTTACCTTATACCATGTCCTTCAGACACATCCTCTTCTACTCAGAAAAATTGTCTGAACAGGGTTTGAGGGAATTACTATGTTTGTTCGAGATGCCCAGATGTGTGGTCTTGCCGTTCTTAATGGCAAATCCTGCTTCCACTAGGCATATGTGATACCATGAGTGTACACATGCATGGTTGCATGGAACTTCTCACCAAGGGCTGCTTTACATCTGGAAATTCCAGATGTCAGCCATGCACATGCAGATGATATGCAAAGTAGATCTGAATTTTTTTTTTAAGGAGGCTTACTGTTCCACACTACACAGAGTGCCCATTGGTGGAAATAAAAGTAGAAAGATTTTTAATGTCGGGAATGTGCAGAATTCCATGACAGTCAGTAGTGAACCATTGCTGGAGTTTTGAAAAATACCCTTTTGGTAACACTGAAAAACACTATGCCCAGCATAGGGTAACTTGGTATTTTGGTTCTCATTGGACTGGAAGCTGGTGGTTGCTGAGGGGCCATTGATGATGGTCTGCCATCATATATATCACATATGGATATATCCAAGCTGGACAAAAAGAGAAGTGTTCCAGCAGTGCTCTGTATATGGTACAGACCCACTATTAACCTGACACGGCTGATAGCACTAAAAAAAAGAGCAGAATAAGTTAATAAATATTTCTAGTCACTATTTGGAAAGGAACTGCATGGCATGAGTGGATCAGTGAAGACAACAAAGTACTTTCTGGGCCCTTAGGACCGAGGAGGATGCTACACAGCACTTGCTGGGACTAAACTTCTAAATCACTAGCCTGGATAATTTATATTCATAGTCCTAGAAAGATCTCCACAGAATATGCTGAACATTTTGAACAAAGCTGGGAATTCTGGGTAAATTCATGCAAATGTTGCACCAGAGTTCAGAAAAGGCCACAGCAATGGCTGGATTAGGTTGGGGAGCCCGACACGAGCCCAAGGCAATATAATAGAATGGCTTCAATAATGAATTATGTAATCAAACATGATATGTGATACCATGCTTTGAGAAGACTGTACTTTTCTCAGTCTGTCCTTGCCAGATCATGTCTCCCTTTTCTGTGAGCAGGTACCAACTTGATTTATGAAAATATATGCCTGATTATATGTGATACGGTTACATTCTTGTGAGGTTTGCCTTGATATCCTATGAGAATCTGTACGATACTGAACAATATCATAGCATAAGCTAAATAGTTTAGCAACTGGTTAACTAACATACTTCAAAACAGTTATCACTAGGGAAACTCCTAATGAGCATGTTTTGATTAAGATTCCACCAGTGATAGTATTAGCCTTGAAGTGATTAAATATTTGCATCAGTGATTCGGAAGTAAATATAACTCTTCTGCTGATTAAGATGTGTGACTTATGCAGAATGGTAAACAAAGAGGCTAGAACTGTTGCTCACAACGATCCTGACTTCTTGATAAGCTCAACCCACTTAAGTGAAGTGCATTTAAGTAGTCGACTGCACAGACGCGCTTTTAGGAATAAGGAATGAAGGTCAAACCTACAGAATAGGACACTTTATCCTAGCAGGAATGGACTAAGAAAAGGATTTGGCAATGGAAGGATAAGCAAATCAGCATGAGCTCCCACAGTTATGCTGTGGCCAAAATGGTTAATGGGATACTTGGATTAACAGTGCATAAGCAGGGCAGAAGTAAGGCAATGTTAACTCTGTATATGGCATTAGTGGGACTGATGCTGGAATGCTGCATTAAATTTTTGCATCAACTGCTTTAAAGATGCTGAAAAGGTATAAAAAAGAGCCACAAATGATTAGATGGCTTCAGAAACTGCCTTGCAGAGAGACCTGAAGAGTTCAGTCTGTTTAGCTTACCAAAAAGAAGATGGGATGCAATTTGATTATTTTGCCTAAGTATCTTCTGGGAACTTGGGGAGGGAAAAATACCAAGCTGTAAAGGGCTTTTTGACTTAATTATATATGTGAACAAATAGTTGGAATCTGAGACAGACACTGAAATACACTACAAAGTGTTTTACAGTGAATGATAAATCAGTGGGACAAGCTATCAAAGACTGTGATATACCCTGTGCTATTGTCAAATCAAGCCAAAATGCCTGTCAAGAAGATAGTCAAACATTACTGACTCCCATATAGCATAAATTAGAATGACTGAAGGATTTGTGAAATACAGGATATCAGACTAGCAGATCTGGCCCTCTTAATTTGACAGTTATCAGTCTATCTGTGGCCAAGTATCTGTGAATTAGGAAAGGCTCATCATGGAGGGCTTTCATGACAGCCAGTGATACCCAGGAAGCTGGACTAACCAAGGAAATTAGGCACTACTGAATTTTACGGATATGAGGTTAGTGATAGCTCCAAATTATTTGTGGGTCTCAAGTGCACCTCCCTCAAGCCTCTATTAGTTGTGCCAGGGCAGACTCCAGTGAGCTCATCTTTCCAGAGTACAGCTCACTCTGATAACCATAGCAAATATGAGCATAGTTCAGGGCCTGCAGTTTGGCTCTCTTACAGGTAATGACAGTTCTGCTGCCTTGTGAGTGAGCAGGCACCTTTTCCAGAGCGCATCACACTCATTTCTTGTTCCTGGATGTAATTTTGAACAAAAGCATTCCAAGGCATATGTAACAAACAAGTAAGCATGTACTAAGCTTACCAGCTCCTGCGATGCTGCTTTCTGCCTGGGGTCCTGGTAGGTGGATGATACAAGTGTGTTGGTTCTTTGATCCCCTGTCAGTCTCGTGTGGGTTAATGGAAGGAGTGAGTGAGACTTCTCATACACAGTTGGTAACTATACAGTGTTGAGGGCTTTAGTAGCTTTAGTAGCTTCCTGAGTCAAAGCAGAACATGCAACTTCCACTATAAGACTGAGTCGCCAACAGACAGTTTTGTTGCCTGGGAATCATACTCATTATCTCTCAGGGATTTCAGTACTGCAGGAAATAAATGTATGTATCTATGGATCATGGAAGGAGCTTTATGTCACTTCTAAAATGGTCTTGGAAGCTGTGCCAGATGGCATGGCCATGTGGAATAATCGAAGTATTTCTGCAAAGTCTCATACATATCAGAAAGATTCTAAAATCCCAAATCATCTGTACTTCTGCTGCCAATCATGTACAGAATCATGTGAGGCAGGCAGATCTGTGAAAACGACTATTTTTCCTTAGGATGTGGATGGCTAGAGTTCTTTTCTGTCAGGTGCAATAGCTGCTGCCCTTAACCTGGAGCAGGGCATTTGAATCCAAGTCTCCTGTCCCTCGTAGAAAGGCAGTATTATTCCAGGGTGAATCTCTCGACTTCTTGAGCTGTTCCACTTTACACAGAAACCACGGTGGAATGTCTGAGGGCCAAGCTCAGRTCCCTTCCCCAGTTAATATCTAAGTACGTTTTCCAAGTAGAACAACTGCAAGGGGAGAGATGCCAAATGCCTTCTCCATAGAATACTTAATTTCAAAGATGCAAACCCTGTCCTGTCTCAACAGGCATGTCCAAGATTTTTCTTGAAACTGAGCAGGAATTGAATTTGAAATTTGCTTTTCAGCTCCAAATGAGTGCTCAGTAGCAGGGTTGTTGGCTGTAATGGGATAAGCGCTCTTTGCAACTTTATATGAGAAAAACATGAGTTGGGTCATTGCTGAGAATCCCCTTTGAAAATAGCTGAACAGCTTTCAGGAACTGAGCCCAAGTCCTGAGGCATGAGTCTTTCCTCAGTATTCCCTTCTGCCTAACTTTTTGTGCTGACTTTTGTGTGTCCTTCTCCCAAGTGCCTGATGCTCTCCTTAGGCATTGTACAGGGGTCTTAAGTTGGTAAAGAGTTTCAGGAGAGGCTTGGCACTACATCTAACTCTCAAGTTGCCATGTGAATTGAGACTAGAGCCTTTTCATCAGACTGTGAGAGTATCTTCTTCACCTAATCTGCTCATGACAGAGTTACTAACGTTTTTACCCTTAGTTGTTACTGCATGAGCACTATCACTTACTCTCCCATGCCCAAACCCTAAGGTTACAGTCTGTGCTGCCCACCTGGGAGAGTGCAGTCTGAGGAGACGCGATACCTAAAATCCACCTGCTCTTAGCCCTGATTTCCAGCCAGTGGTCTGAGCATTGCATTGGCATGTCTTGTTAAGATGAGGGTGGGTATTGGCCTTGGAGAAGGGGGTGCTAAGCATTGTGGAGAGTTTCTTGAGACAACATCCAGGCCACAGGGAAGCAGGTTGCTCTCCCTCCTGGCTGAGCACAGGGGCATGAAACGAGTCTTGGGTCCAGCGTACAAAGAAACATGTAGGGTCCTGAAGATCTTTTTAGAGAATGTGATCCAGGACACAGTCCACTGCACCAAGCTTGCCAAAAGGAAGATGATGGTTGCTAGGGGTGTGGAGGCTGCTCCTTGTTTGAGTTTGGAACTTGTGGTCTCCCCAAGAACACACTGACTGCTTGGGTAACCCCCCCTTCTTATCCCACTCTTGTTGGGGGGGACATATGAGGCAGTGCTGTAGGACTGCCAAGATATTTCTGAAATAGCCTCTGTACTGGAGACCTTTTCCCTAGAGATAGTCAGCCCTCATCTGCTTCCAGCATGATGTATGGGAGACAGAAAAATTTGCTGTTTCTTCTCTCATGATAACTCAGGGAAAGTAAATTCTCTGCAAGTATGCCATATTGCTACCAACTGAAAATAGTGGGTTCATATAAATTCTGCTCAATCTCTGACAAAATAACTCTATTTTTTGAACAAGAAGAATGATGATGACATGCCTTGGGATCAGCTGGCTATGGTAACTGAAGGCCACTTAGGTACAGACTAATGGACTTAGACACAGACTAATGGACCAATGTCTTCTGCAGAGCTAAGCCAATCCATTGCACCTACTTTGTTCCAGTGTTATCCCTCTCAGTCAGCTCACTGGAGTCAAAATGCTCAGACAAATAACCTCCTTGAGTCAAAGAATAACCTCCTTGTATCAAAGTGAGTGCTGCAAGCCCTACTGATTCCCATCAGTTCAATAGGAAGTAGCCACAGAAATGAATTGTAACTAAAGTTGGTAAGAAAAAAGTTGCCATTTTGCTCTTGAATTTCTTGCCATTGAATTTCAGAAGAGGGATGTTGAGTGCCTGGGTGAAAAAATAGGGATAAAATATCAAATAAAACAAACACAAGAAATCTCTTCTGCTATTCCTGAAAATGTTAGTTGAAGACAAAAGGGGGGTAAGAACACACCTTGGGTGGTATCCATCTCTGACACTGGCCATCTATGAGCTGGATGGCTATTCCAGGTTAGGAGTCAGGAGTTCTCTCTAGTCAACAGGGAAGCCAAGATGCATCCAGCAGCCAACTCACCCCAACTCAAGGTAAATGTTTAAGAAGAGAAGGCCAAATTTTCCTGTGGGGGTGCCCCTTTCTCTCCACCGACTGTAAGAGAGCCTGCATGACTAGCTTAGATACCGATTTTCCAGGCAGCTAAAATTAGAGAGATGAATCCCACCCATTATACAGAGTATGCCTAACATGAAAGGAATGACTGATTATGTTCTTCAATATTAAATAGATCCAAAGGCATATCTGTTTAAACTGACTGATTGCATTCTTCTCAAATGGCATTATGTGGATATTTCCAGTATAGATAGGTAAGTATTAATGTCATGTACAAAAAGACATGACAAAAAAAAGAGAGGAGATTTGATTTTTGTTCCAATAAATAGGAAAGGTAAACAACAGGGAGGGAGAAGAAAGCGTTGCTCTAAGTCAGGGCTTCATTGTATTTTAGTAAGATCCCTCTTCAGATTTCCAGCCTGCTGCCAAAAAATACTGGAACAGGTTTTTTTAGTTCAGTACTAGGTGCAAAGGTCCTAATAATTTCCTGGTAGTAAAATAAAGTTTGAAATGCCACTGATGGTTAATGCAGCACCTGAAAGCAATATGTATGTTGATGTCTTTCAATTTTTTTTCACATGTGAACTTAAACAGAAAACAACATCTCTTTAAAATAACTTTCGTTCAGTAAGACTTTGAATCCTTTTTCATTCTGCTTTCTTCTTCTCTACTTTTTTTTTTTAAGCTCAAAGGTTTTTTCAACTCTTGTCTACTAGTTACTGCAAATCCAGGCTCTTTACCCTTTCACAGCATCAGACTGTAAGTTTTCTCTCAACTTCATCTTTAGGCTGTTCAAAGCTACCAACACTCTCCCCTCTCTTATTTCACTAGATCTGTGAGTATAATTGGGGCAGGGGATAGGAAGGGACAAAACATACTTTAGAAACCATCCAAAACAACATATATTTTCAAATGGCAAAATGATACTTCACCTCAGAAAAACTGTTGTTGTTGGGTTTTTATTTAGGTCAGTAAATGCACGAGCATTTCATAGTGGGATATGTTTCTTTGTGCTCTCAGATTCTTTGACTTTTTAGGTAGATTTAGAAACACAGTTCTGAAATGAAAACCCCAAATATTTTTCTTTGCTAAACATTAAAAAGAAATAATGGGCATTTTTCTCAAACTCCTTAAAACTTTATCTCAAAATTCCTTAAACTCTGCCCAAACCAGTTAAAATTAACACTAAGTTACAGATAGTTTCAGTCAAGGCATTTTTTAAAATGAAAACTCCATCTAAAATACTTTGCCTTTGGTGTTTAATACTTTCTTTTTCTCTTCTGCCTCTTCCACACTTCTCAGTTGAACATTTCCTACATGATGTATCTCAGCAGTTAAATAAGTCCATGTGGGGCTCTGTACTTCTCCAGGCTAGACTGCTTCTATATATGAACTAGTTCTTGTACTGATAGCTCTGGTGTCTCCATACAAAACTAAAATTCCTCCCATGATTGTTCTGTAAATCTATCCTCTCCTGCCTTCCGTAAATTTCCACTTTGCCCTGCCCTTCCCTCTTCATTTCTTCTTGTGATGTCCTTTTTCTTTCCTGTGGGTTGCACCAAGCTACTCTGTGTAATGCTTACCCCGCTGTAAAGCCTGGAAGCTCCTACTATTTCCTTATCTATTTTAGGAGACAGAGTTTTGTCCCTGCCTGCTTGTCCTCACCTTCATTTGTAGCTTCCCCTTTTCGGCCTGGATTTTTTTTAATGTGTTTTACCTCTCTCTCTCTCTATCTTTTTTTTTTTTTTCCCAGAGTCGTGTTCTTGATCTTTGTGTCTGCAGGGACCAGGGGATCACCTGTAAAGTTAATGGAAGAGTTAATGAGGGAGTGTGGAAACGCAGGAGACTGCTATTTTTAGCATGCTTCATCTTATGTAATCATTTTTTTTCCTGTGTCATATCAAAATAGATACCAAATAGAATTTGGTTTCACACAGCCTGTTTCATGTCTCAGTGTTTTACAAGAAGCTCTGTGAGAAACTGATACTGCAGCCACTGTGAAAAAATAAATCCTTGGGGTTTGAACATGTACTCACGCACAGGCAAAATTCCCATGGAAGTTAACAGGAGTGCTGCCTGAGTAAAGACAGCAGGATCAAGCCATCAGTTGTCCTCATATTATGCCTAATCTGAAGAGGGTCTTTGTGTCACCTCTAACACTGAATGGTAGTTTTCATGTACACAGTTAAAGGTAAGACAGCAAATACACAATCTGAGCCCACTCTCTTTTACTTTAGCCATGGTACTGATAAGGGAGATATCACTATTTTGGTCAAGGGCATATAATGTCACACATACATGGTGCAATACTACTTGTTATATACTGTTGATCTGCGAATGCGGAGGCACAAAGACGAGCCACGTGCCTATGCTGTGCTAGCCCAGATGGGCAGCACGCAGAGGCCCTAAAGGTGACAGACTATGCATACCTTTCCATGAAGGACTATTTCATAAAAGGTATAGTTCAGCCCTTAGTACCATAAGCTGCTTATAGACTGAGTTTAAGCTTTTGTTTGTGCAGCAGATTTCAGTACTGTAAACTTAAGTTTTGTTACAGCCTTTATTTTTTCCCTTGCTTCTCCCTGAGCCTTTAAGAAGTTGATATGGAGGAGAATGAACATTGTGCTGGGTCTGTGTTGCACATGTACTGGTACTGGGATATCTCATGCTCTTTCTCTGTCTTGTTCTACTTGACAGTTAAAATATGTGATGCCCTTAAGTAGTTTTTTTAACCCTAAAAATGCCATAAAAATATACAGTAGTATTTCACAGCTCTTTTGGGGTCTTTTAGGGAAATGGTCTTTTAGCCTCTCAGTTTTTCTAAGGGAAAATAATGAGACAAACTCTAATAAATATTAGGTGCTACAGACAACTGCTCCAAATCAAGGTAATTAAAACCTTTAACTCTCACTGGAATAATGCTTTGTAATTTCTTTTTATTTCTAATATTAGGAGATAATAATTTCTCAAATTTCTTTTCAAACATAGTTCAAGTCTTCATCTAGGACTTCTGAATGGGCCCATGTTTCTTCTGATACTCCAGAGTAGGCAGAGATTTTTTACCCCCGATACATGAGTTATATTCTGCAATATCTACTGACTGAATCCAAGATTAGTAGCAATGAACTTCAGTGCTCTGCTCCTTGGCCATAGGATGTAGCGGATGGTAAAAGTTCACATGTTCAAAGGGAAGTCTGGACAAATTAACAGAAGAGAGGTCTGCTGAGGGTTATTCGAATACTCAGGAGCTACTACATCAGGAAGTCCTTGAGCCAAAAAAGGCTGCAGACTGGGAGACTAGGGAGAAGTCTGATATGTAATGGTCCTGTGTTTATGCTCTTCTTTGAGTGTCTGATTTTTGGCCCCTGTCAGCAGCCAGGGTACTGCGGGAGATGGGCCTTTGCTCTGACCTGGTACAGATGTTCACATGTTCCTAGCAGCAGTCCTGCTCCAGCAGTGCCGTGTGGCCAGATGTAAACATCGCTCCCCCACTACAAAAGGATAAAATATCTACCTATCTTCCAGGGGCTTTGTGCAGATTACCTCAGTGTCTGTACAATGCTACGTGAATGCCAAGTATTACAACAACCTCCTGCTTAGAAGATTCCTAACGGATTATGAACTCATGTATAAAATCCTTTGTAGACAGGTTGAATATAATTCCCAGAACCCCGCTACAATTTATGCCCCTTTTTATCCTTTCTGGTGCTTCCAGAGGGATGCAAATGGAGTCTTAGAACACGCGGAAAATAGGCCCAGTGGGTATTTGGGCAAGATTATACCATGTTTGTAAAGCCAAAGATGATGGGGTATGTCTACGCTGCAGCTATATCCAGCTTAGCTTGGGTATTAGTCATATTCTACGAGCGGCAAGCAGAGCTCATCAGATGCTGCAAAACCCATTCAGAAGGAGGATTCTAGGTCCAATCTTGTTCAACTTCTTCATCAATGACCTGGATGAAGGGACAGAATGCACCCTCAGCAAGTTTGCTGATGATACAAAACTGGGAGGAGAGCTGATACGCTAGAGGGCTGTGCTGCCATTCAGAGCGACCTGGAGAGGCTGGAGAGATGGGCAAAGAGGAACCTCATGAAGTTCAACAAAGGCAAGTGCAGGGTCCTGCACCTAGGGAGGAATAACCCCATGCACCAGKACAGGTTGRGGGYTGACCTGCTGGAAAGCAGCTCTGCAGAGAAGGACCTGGGGRTCCTRGTGGACAACAAGTCGACCATGAGCCAGCAGTGTGCCCTTGTGGCCAAGAAGGCCAATGGTATCCTGGGTGGCATTAGGAACATTGCCAGCAGGTTGAGGGAGGCGATCCTCTCCCTCTACTCAGACCTGGTGAGGCCACATCTGAGGTGGTGTGTCCAGTTCTGGGTTCCCCAATACAAGAGAGACATGAAGCTGCTGGAGCAAGTCCAGCAGAGGACTACTAAGATGATTAAGGGCCTGGAGCATCTCTCATATGAGGAAAGGCTGAGAGAGCTGGGCCTGTTCAGCCTGGAAAAAGGAAGGCTGAGAGGGGATCTTATCAATGTGTATAAATATCTGAAGGGAGGGTGCAAAGAGGATGGGGCAAGACTCTTTTCAGTGGTGCCCAGTGATAGAACGAGAGGCAATGGGCACAAACCGAAACACAGGAAGCTCCATCTGAACATGAGGAAAAACATCCTTACTGTGAGGGTGACAGAGCACTGGAACACGTTGCCCAGAGAGGTTGTGGAGTCTCCTTCCTTGGAGATATTCAAAAGCCATCTGGACACAATCCTGGTGAACATGCTCTAGTTGACCCCGTTTGAGCAGGGAGTTTGGACTAGATGATCTCCAGAGGTCCCTTCCAACTTCAACCATTCTGTGATTCTCTGATTAATACTCAGTTAAGTTTACAGGCTGCAGTGATGCCCAGCTACTCTGTCAGGGCTTATACTAGCTAGTTTAAAGCCTACTTAACTGTGTCTAGAGTATGCTGTCACAGTGTTTGAACGCTGTATAACTACGTTCCTTGGGCTTTTCTGCACAAGGAAATTACTTGAGAGTAGGTGATTATGGGGATTTACCCAAGGCACTTGTGCACAGTAAGCATGAGGTAGATTGACAGGTTAATTGAGAGTAAAGAATCTAATACTTTTTGCACACAGTTGTTCACTAGGAACTTAATGTAGAGAAGCTAGTATACTATAAATTTACACAGATGTTATGTAGTGCCTCTGCTTCATGGAAAAGCCCTTTATGAGACATCAGGTAAATAAGAGAGCCAGGACTGCACCTGGGAACCTCTTTATGTGCAGTCCTATACCTGCATTACTTAAGACCTTGGCTATCACAGGAACCTTTGAGGGAAATATGACTTAGATTATTATGACTTTGGAGTCTCTGCAGAAATACCCAAGGTTGCTTCAGAGCAATTAAAGGGGACATTAGTGACAGTCTAACCTCAGCATTGAGCTCCATGGCCACTACAAAGCTTCAGAAGGTGCAGGAAAACAGTGGTAGATATTCTGGTATAGCTGCTTGGCATGGTAACTTGGTTGGGCAGAGCTTTCTGCCACTGGTTAGCAAGGCTAACCAAAGCTAACTTAAAAGCTAACTGGGGATCTCCAAGTCTGCAGTGCAATCACACCTTGTGAACACCATTCACTGTGCTTGATGGGTAAGTACCTGGTGCAGGCTTGCTTCAAGCCTTCCATCCTGCACAGTACTTGATATCACAGGACCTTGCGGAAAGAAAGGAGAGAAAGGGAGAGAAAGGGAGAGAAAGGGAGAGAAAGGGAGAGAAAGGGAGAGAAAGGGAGAGAAAGGGAGAGAAAGGGAGAGAAAGAAAGAAACTCTCTGTCACTTTTAAAAAGACTTTTTTCTCCCTTTTCTGACCCACAATGGCTTGCTTGGTTTACACACCAGCTGCGTGTGATTTATGGTTTGGGCTGGGAGTCCCAGGTCCAGAAGAGCCAAAGAGAGAGCTGGCATGAGGCATAATTAGGTGGTACTCGCATCCCCTGTCCCCTCGGGGAAGAAGCCACATTCCCTGCTGGGACCTGGTTAAGAAGCAGTCGTTATTAGTGATAAAGCAATGCTCGGCGGCTCTCCGCAAGCCGCGAGGGCGCCCGGACGAGCCGCTTCCAGCGGCGGGGTCCCCCGGGGAAGCGTCTGAGAAGCGTCTCCACAGGCGGTGGAGACAAAGCAGGTCAGCCCTGAGGAACCTCAGGGCGACCCAGAGGACGGGCTGGGCACCCGCGCCCCGAAAGGCAAAGGCGTGCCCGGGGGCGGGCGGGGGGCGGCCCCGGGGCCGGGGCAGAGGCGGTGGCAGCGGCGGCGAGGCCGCTCCCCCCGCCCGCCCCTCGCAGCCGGCGCGGGGCAGCGGCGCCGGTGGCGGGCACAGGCGGGGAGCGAGCGAGCGCTGCCGCCGGCGGGCGACGGGCGGCTGGCGAGTGTGATGTGGCCTGTCTGATGGCGGCTTTCTCCGCGGGCACCGCTTCGGTAAGGCGCTCTCCGCTCGCCGCGGGGCTCCGCGCAGGGCGGCGGCGGCGGGAGCCGGCTCGGCGCCGCGGAGGGGAGCGGAGGGGAGCGGAGCGGGGCCGCGGTGCGCGGCGGGCGAGGGGCTCTGCGGCGCTGGGGCCCTCGGGAAGCCCGGGCAGGGGTGCCCGGTACCCGGTGCCCAGGCACGGGGAGGCAGCGCGTTTGCGGTCGGCCGCCCGTACCGGGATTTGACCGCTAGTTACCTCTTGCCTCGAGCTAATAAAAGGGGATTAGCGGGTTTTCTGAGCATGCTCCGTCCTCCGCGACCGCATCCTGTGATTTCCCCTCCCCCCTCACAGATTTACTGAGGGGCTATAACCTTTCCAGCTCTTCTACATAATGGCTTTGGTGGAAGATTGCTGGTAGATTGGAGGAGGAGGAAATTCTGCGGAGAAGTTGTTTGGTGAAAGCACATACAGAGCATGTGGGACCGTTTCACTACTTTCAATGGGAATGTGTCTATTGCTGTGGCTGATAAACACCAGGAAGCAATTAAATTCCGTATAGGAAATTGTGAAATAAAACTGTATGAAATTGGCTAAGATGAAAGCAGAGTCTTTCAGAGCATATGCTCTTTATATCTGTTGCACAGACATATTTGAAATGGGCATCACTTTCAAATACACCATTGTATGCATATGTCAGTAGAAAAACAAATGGTTGGTTTATGCTAGTAGATATATGCAAGGACTTGAAGTGTGTTCAGAGAGTACTTGTGGAGGGCACAGTTAAGTCTGTGGCTCTAGTAACCGCTGTCATTGCCCATCTCTGAGAAAGCAAAGCCGCTTCTGCAGCTCAGGCTCTTAGGGTGATCATCACCCACAGCAAATTGTCCCTGGAGGAAGAGAGCATATGACTAAGGCTGACATGACTGTGTCATAGTCTGCTGAAAGCAGGCATTTCAACCCGCTAGATGATCAAAATGCTTTATTTACTGTCCCAGGAACAAAATCCTCTGGTTTCACACCCCTGTGTGATTAAGCCAGACTGCAGGAAGAGAACAAGGATCTTGTCCAAAGGATGCTTCTTTTTGAGTTGACTTAAAATGGAGAAGCTCTAACTGTTGCCTGAATACTCAAGGTGACTTGCTCATTCAGAGTTAGTTTTTGGATGCCCCCTCTGACACGTGAAGGTACTCAGTAGTTTCTGTGAACCAAACAGCTTAAGACTGAGATTAAAGAACTGTCTTACTCTATCCAGGAAGGGCATATAGAGACACTTAAGAAAGACATGTAGAGACATGTAGAGTCACTTAAGAAAGTAAGCGTTGAAAACATGCAGGAGTGCATGTTGTTAGTTCACCTTCTCCTTTTATTTTTTAGGCAAGAGGGAGGTTCCTCTGGTTTAATTTTTCGGTTCTAAGATGTTTCACATTATGCTGTTCAAATTATATGCCATTACTGTCAACTTTTTAAGAAATTGGGAGTAAGTCTTAGTGGATACCTGACCTGAGTTACTTGAGAGCTTGATTAAAATCTCTCTCTTAAGAAAATGTGGTAAGTGGAGCTGATTCTTATGTCCAGAACTAGGGGGCTAGTCCACGCAGAACTTGAAGACGCTAGCTAACTACTGGGTATGTAGGACTGGTTTTTAGGGTTTTCCATCAGCATTCATGACTGATCAGCATCAAGGCTGATCTGAACAGCATTACTTATTCAACATGAATGGAAAAACCACCAGCTGTGACAGAAAGGATGAAAATGGCACAGTGAAAAGGAGGAATGTGACTTAATTGCATTGGAGGACAAGTGTGGAGAGGGACAATGGCATGACCCTACAGCTCTTTATTTGAGGATGTTCAGCACTGATGCCTTGAAAAGCAGTGCAGCACATCTGCTTTTCAGCAGATACCTCTGGAGAGAGGAGATTGTTGAATAGATGTGACAGCATGGAAAGCCTGGCACATAAGCTAGCTATAGAAGTTTTTTTGAATCCAGCTCTGCATTAAAAATATTAGACATTGAAGTAGACAACTGTGCAGATGCTGGACCCTGCTTATGACATACTCAGAACAACAGATGACAACATCCTCTGAACTGTTCAAAGTTCTGCTTAGCTGAAGAGCATTTGTGATTGTTTTCCTTTAAGCCTGGTACACATCCCGTTGATACCAGTGCAAGGTGCCCATTCAGATAAAAGGAATGGAAAAAGTTCTGATTTTGTGTGACTAATAGAAAAGAAGAAAGAGGGCAGGCAGCAGGTCATTGTCACACTCTGGAGTGGAGGGAGAAGTGATTCAGTCAAAAAAATGCCAAGCAGAATTGCACAGACTTCTGTAATGGACAAAGTGTGATAAAGGTACAGCCGTGAGCATAGAGTGTTGACCTCAGTGTCAGGGGTGCAAGTACTGGAGCATGATTTAACATGTCTATGTAGCTGATAAGATTTCCATTAGGGATCATTCTTGAGCAAGAAAGGTGTGCTCCGATTTGGAGATGTGCAGGATTTTGGATATAAGGGCTATGCTTTCCTAACAGACCTCTAGGAAAGAAGGTGTACTGTTCTAGGTTGCAGGGTCCCTGGAACTATCGCCATTGGAGCAAATCAGCCAGAAAACTGCTCTTCTCCGAATTTGCATAAGTGTGAACATATGCAATTTCACATTTACACAAGTGTATTCTATTTAAAGGAATAAGAGCTCTTAGATTTTTTTTGAATGGCTGTCTTCTAAAATGTCTCTGCAAATAATGGTTCTACTTGCTCCCTTCCACTTTTAACTCATTCCAGGTACAAGCCCTGGAATCAGAGCAACTAAAATCAAATTCTTCCAGTGAATGAGAAACTGAACACAATGTAATGGAAACTATACTTAGAAATATTGTATTAATCTGATGSAAGGGGTGTTCTGTTTTGAAGATACTAATGTGCTGTGTATACCCTTCAAGGGGAAACTGGTGCTAGAGGAAGTGGGTTTTGTGTACTATGAGTAGTAGGTATGCAGGAGCTCTTTATCTCTTTGTCAAGACACAGGCAGAACAAACAAAAGATTGTTTTAATTTTTCTCTCTTCACCTTTCAGCACATTGCTTTGCAGGACTTTTATATTATTAAATACTTCTTCTGATGCAAAAAGATTTGAAATGTATTCCTAAACAAAAGTCTGTGATGTTTGTCCTTTCTTCAACTTTTGCTCTCCAGAATACCAGCAATTCTGCTTCTACTATGGCTGAGCCAAAGTCAGTGTGCGTTTCAGTGGATGAAGTGGTCTCAAATGGCACAGATAACCAAGATGCTCTGCTGATGAATGGACACTTAAAAAAGGTGGACAACACTCTGACAGAAGCTCATCGTTTCTCCTACCTACCCCGCAGACCAGCTGTGAACATTGAGTTTAAAGAACTGTCTTACTCTGTCCAGGAAGGTCCATGGTGGAGGAAGAAGGGTAAGGAAAATCTAATGTTTTAGCTAACATACAAACGTTATTATCTGCTCAGTTGGATGGTCATGATAGGTGGAATGAGTCTGTTGTGGATGACAAGTAAAGCCGGTAAAGGGAACATGTTTTCTCAGTTGGTGCTTGTTTGGGTTCTTGTTATACCGGATAAACTCCTCAGAGTATGGAAGAAAATAGTTCCTTCTGAATGAAAAGTGAAGAACAAAGACTGAAAACAAATTATGGCTGAAGAGAGCATGAGGAGCCTGTATTTGTGCAGTATTTGTTTCTGCTCTGGAAGCAGAAGATACTGCAACCTTTTCAGGGACGCGGAGATTCCCACTGCCCCCCAACGTGCACAGGGACACTTCCGTGGGGCCTGGCGCAGTGGTGCATACGGCCCATGGCACTCTGAGAGATACTGTAGGTGGATATATTGGCCTGGCAATAGTTCATATAACAGTTTATTTTTGCCTCCCAGCTCTAAAATGTCTGAAGTAAATATAGTATTGCTGCACTGCCAAATATCTGGGTCCTGTGATCTTGCATGTTTACATTTTACTGCTGGGGTGATGGAACATGCAGTATTTCAAAGATGGAGGTGGGGAGAAAGTGTTTTTTTTCTTTACTTTTTACAGAATAGTTGGAGTTAGAAGGGCCCTCTGGAGTTCATCTGGTCCTACCGAATGCTCGAGAAGGGTCAGCTAGAGCAGGCTGTCCAGGACCGTGTCCAGTCAAGTTTTGAATATCTCCATGGATGGAGACTTTTTACTTTTACAATAGGTTGCGTTGTCAAATGGTTATTTCTTCAGTGCTCTTTGAGAAGAGCAAGCATCTTGGACTTTCAGAAGGCTCTTGAAAGCAGGAAAAGAACTCTTGTGTTTGGAAATCAAGGCTGTGAGCTATAGGAATGTTAGCCCATCCACGTTTCCTGGTTTTCTAAGATGGATATCTCTAATCGTACCATTTCTTTTGACTGATGAAATTACTGGCTATTGCTAGGACTAAATCCTGAGGTTTAGTCAGGGATCAAGATACTCTTTTGCTTGCTGCTTTGCTAATGCATAGCAAAGAGTTTACAGCCTGTAATGCAGGGCACACCAAAATGATGCAGATAATGGATTCATCTCAAGGAAGTGAAGCATTACTACTTTCCTCTCACAATACAGTTTTACTTATCGCAGCTGGCTCTGAGACATTGCTTCTGGTGCTGATTTACTGGTGGGAATAAGGATATTTAGCCCCGTGCTTTCTAGGCTCTTGGTCTATTCCACTTCTGAAAGGTGGGTGTAAAGGGGTGCTGTCTTTTTTCATCTGCTTTGCATTCATTCTTTTTATACCTTTATCTGCTTTGTATAACCATGCGTTTTCTAGAGAATTTTGTTTTATTTTTTTGTGTGTGACTAGTGATCTCTTTGGAAGGAAAATTAGGTCATGCAGTAAATTCCTGCTAGCAAAAAGAAGCCCAAAAGAAAATATTGAACTCTTAAGGAGAACTTTGTGTACTAAATGACATAATTGCTCTTCCTTGAGGAATTGTCTCTTAATAATGTAAATTGGTACGATTGTGTGCTTTAGTTATTTTTAAGAGATAAGACCCTGCCAGTGTGCTGCTCGGCTGARCCATACTTGATACCTGCACTCACCTTGAATCTATAAATCCACTGACTTAAAGATTCCACTTGAGATTGTTCACAAAGTACATTGCTGCTGTCTGGAAATTCTGTGTCATTATGGCAACACCAAGGCTTTAATAGTCTAGAAATGTATGGTATGAACGACACTGGAGCTACAGCCAAAGAAGGGCTACCATATCTATGGTAGCCTATGCATATAGTTATTAATTTGTTGAAGGATATGCAGGCTCAAGGTTCTAATGTTTGTTTCAACATCAAAACTCTATGTGCACATACCTGCTATCTTTTAATTATTTATTAAAATTGTTTGTAGCCATGCTATCCATTGGACAGCAACTTGGTTTGGCAGCAACTTTCATACATTCAAAATTATTCTTTGTCTTATTGGAATAAACTCACATTTTGAAGTTTTTTTCCCCAAGAAATGGAACTGTGTCTGATACAGGATTTAAAAACTTGCATTTTTTGACTGGATCTCTTTTTATTGGCCAAAAATGATCAAAGGGTTCTAGACCAAAAACCTCTGTCTCTACTTGTTGACAAGTCTGTGAGTACCTTGGCTTGGAAAAAAATGGCATATCCTGACAAAATGTTATGCTGTTGAAAATGACCGGTTGTGGTATTTAGCTCTAGGGCATGACTGACTAGGACTATGTCACTACAACTGGATTTGAAAGATTAACCTTTTTTGGGTATCTCTGAGCAGGAGTTGATATTTTCCACTCCTCACCTGGTCTTGTACCATATATCTTTCCTTGGATCACTAAGGACAGCCTCAGAGTGGCTGTGAGGGAAACTGGAAATGGTCTAGCAGAGAGTTAACAAATTGGTTGGGGGACCTATGAGGAGAGGCTGAGGGAGCTGGACTTTTTTGGTGTAGTGATGAGGAGGCTAAGGAGTGATCTAATAGTGGCTTACAACTATTTTAAGGGCAGTTATAAAGATGATGGAGCCATACTCTTCTCAGTAGGGCCAGCTGATATAACAAGAGCCAATGTCCACATATTGCATATTTAGCAGCTCATTTGCAAAACCTCTTCATCAGGAGGGTGGTGCAGCACTGGGACAGGTCACCCAGAGAGGGTGTGAATTCTCTGTCCTTGGGGATTTACAAGATTTGGCTGGGCAAAGGCACGGCTGACTTGATTTAGTGTTGGTCGTTATCTTGCTTTGATCAGAAGGCTGGACTAGCCGACCTCCAGAGGTGCCTTCCAAGCAGCACGTCTGTGGGTCTGTGAGTTGCTAGCCAGATTATAGAGACCCTCTAGAAATAAATTTTTCTCCTCGCCACGTTCCCTACTCCAGTTGTAATAAAATAAATAGTTTTAATAAAAATGGTTTTCAATTACAGAAATGAAAAACATAGAAATGAAATTGCTAAATAGTCTCAAATGAAGGTAAGAAACAAGTATCAGATTCCTTGAATCATGTTAGTGGTTCTGCAATTAGAATGGTTTGTGTGTAATCTTGGACATCTCTATTTAAAACAAGCAGGCTTGTAGATAAATATATCATGCTTGAAATTACTCTGAATGCCTCTTACTGGTTTCTCCTCCAAAGGGAAACTGGGACTTTGCAATGCATTATAATCTGTCCCTGCTCAGCAAAACGGCAATATTGTGCCTCCAAACACTGGTGGCTGTGTCAGCTCTATACTTCTTGGGAGTTTCCTGTGCTAAAAGGATCTCTTATTGCCCTGGTGTGAAGTATTTAAATTCACTTCTGTGTGAGAAGGGAAACACCAAACACACTCTTGAAGGTACAAACTCTAGTCTAGGAAATGCAACTGATTCTTAAAACCCAGTAAACTTAAATAAAGGCACAAGATGAAAAAAGAAAAATGGAAGATATCTCTCAGTTCACATTGTTCTTTGGTGCCGATTGTGGCAATAATGGCTAACGGATGCTGTTATGAAAATGTGCCTTTTAAATTAATGGTGTTTCTATTCTGATACGGAGCTCAGAAAAATTTCTGCTATTTCTACATCTTTCGCCATGGCTGTAATGAATTAGTTAAAACCTTTCAGTGAGTGCTGGACCATAAAGGAAGGAATATAGTTTCCTTGCTAAGACAATTTGTGCCAACATGTTAGAGAGAAATTCAAATAAACAGCAACAACAAAAAAAGCTTACTCCCCTCAGTAAGAATGGTATTGCAGAGTAATGTTAAGGTTAAGCTCTAAATTAACAAAAGGAGGAATAATTAGTAATGCTGCCTTTGTGTTCTGTACTTAGCCCTGTTGTTCAAACAGTGAAATTCATATGGTATCTAGCATCATCTAATTTTTATTAAAATCAGGAAGAACATGAATTTGCATTGCTTGTCAACAACAAAGAAGCTAAATAAGCCATAGTAGTCTTTAAATAAGAATTTTTCATTGATTTGTGTCTCAGCCTTAACATCTGTAATGTACCTATTAAATCTCACTTTTGTCTTTAAAACAAGGAAGGTGAATTTCATTCTCAGAATTATATGATAAATGCTGCTTGCTACAAACAATCTGTTCCACTCATTTTAATGAGTTTTTATCAGATTCATAACAAAAACTGGTATGACTCTGGTCTTGATTCATTCATGGTGTAATTCCTTTTGAAGTTGATGGTATTAAAAGGGAATGAATTTGGCAGGCGAGTCCTTGATGAAACAAACTGTATCTTTGACCCACTCAATTCAGTAGGAGTTTTCTTCAGTATGGAAATTTGGAAAACGCTACAGAAGTAAATTTTCAAAAGGGCCCAAATCACTTTGGCATTTTCCTCATAAAGCTTTTAGGCAATTTTTCAGCAGGTAGAATGAACTATTTCTCCAGTTTTGAAGGAAGAGATTGAAAAGTGACTTAGCCCAGCTCTTTTGGGAGCAACATTTCAGGTTCCTCCAGAACTGCAGATGTGCCTCAGTGTTTGAATCCAGTCTTTTCTCAAGCATGTGCAAGTAGTCTCCTGCAGATTGGCAACATTCAAGATAAGCTTAAGTGAGCTCCAGGACTGCTAGAGCAGATACAACGTGTTGTAAGATTATGATGAACTGGCAAAAGCAGAAAAAGGAAACTTCACCCCACGGGGAAGCATTACGGCTGCTCAGTCCGAGAATGCCTTCTCCTTTCTTTTAGGACCATGGAGCCAGCTGACTTGGAGGGGAAGAGAAAGGAGAGAGTCCTCTCTTAGATCAAGTATAGGTTCCCTAAATGAGGAAAAACAAGATCCGCAGAGCTTGAGAACAAGCTTTGTTTGATTCTATATACACACCAAAGGACTTTTATCCGTTTGTTTCTAGGTATCTTTGACATAACATAGGATCCTATGGCAATACCATTCCTACATAACTCAAGTGCATCCATGAAGAAAGTAATAGTAAAACGGCTTTCAGAACTCCACAACAACTTGGGGGTTACTTTTTTCTAGTACTTGTGAATATGCATGGTTAATTAGGCAGCATTTTAGTTGGAAATTTCTCCATTGTTATTTTGAGGACTGTAATGACTCATTTGTACTGTGTTCGAATCTAAGTTCTGGTATGGTTTGATCTTTAGTAACCTCGCAGGAAATGGGCCCCAGCCAGTCAGGATGTGACCCAGTATTTTGTGGAGCTGATTAGTAGCAATACTGAAGTTCATGCTCAGCAGAAAATGTCATAATTAGATTCTGATTGTTTTGGAGTTGTTCTAATAGCTCAGACCCTGTGAAAACACTTAGCCAGAGAGGTCCAGCCTTTTCTCACAAGGTGATTGCTTCATGACTTTGAGATTCAGCACATTAAACAGCAGATGAGGCTTGCCTGTGAAAGGAGAGGAATGAAGGACATCATTTATGCTGTACGGCCCTATTGTGTCTGATGGGGAAATACAGAATCTTTGGCAGGTTACTTGATATTCATGAAAATCAAAAAGTGCCCATTGCCATCTGAGATAGTGTCGTTAGGACAGGTAGATACCTACATTTCAGATACAAGGTTACGTTAATACTGATTTCTAAATAAGGTGGAAGCATACCATGCTGTCAGGTCATCCAGACAGCTTTAAACAGCCTGTGTTTTGCTGACAGGCTTTGATGATCTGTTACAGATTCGTTCAGATGCACGTGCTTGGAGAGACTCGTTCCTTTGCATTGAATTAGTTCTTCCTGTGTGTGACTTCATTTCAGAGCTGCCACCCTCCTGGAGAGATCTGAAGACCCAAATGACAGGGGGAGGGGGAGTGTGTGTGAGGGGGGGAAGGATTTGCCCTAAATTATTTGCTAATCCTTGCCAGAGGAGTCGGAAAAAGCCTGTCCTCATCCCCAGCAGGTGCACTGCGGTAGAGGTGCCTCATGCACGGTCTCSCTGGCCGCAGTTACTGGCGGTCAATGCACGGCAGTAACCCTTGGCTGTGATGCTCCGGCTCTGGAGAGCCCGTCCTGGTTGGCTGCTCCCTGCGCTGTTGCTAAGATGAGAGAAAAAGATGTCGAACGGGAAGTGGCGAAACACCCTTAGTGAGAGAGGGATTTTTTTTTTCGCCTTTCCCCAACAGATGGATTGTATTGTTTCCGTCCATTTTAGCCTGCTTTGTCTGAGAGTGTGTTTTCCTTTTGGAGAGCAGAATGTATGCAAAGCAATACGCGTATATTAGAAAGAATAAGCAAGTCAGGCTGGTTAAAATGAACTGTGATACTAGTAAAAGTCCTTTAACCAGATATTTTATGGATTCTTTTTCAGTGACTTAAAATGTTAGTAAAATTAGTGAAAATAATAAATGATTTTTAACAGAAGAATTTCTAAATTCATGTTTCAACCTTGATAAGATCTGTGCAGTTTTTCTTTTAATACTTAAGCTCTCTCAAGTTGGTAAAAATATAGTGAGAAATCACTGTCACTGGAGTAAATTATGGTGATGTTAAGTGATATATAATGATATATTAAGTGATGCATAACAGTTCCTAGCATCCTCTTGCATGGGTTGTGTAAAACAGAGGTAATCAGGAACAGATTTTGGTCAGCCCCTGAGTCTGATTCTTCAGCTGTTTCCTAGCTGAGTATGAACTTATTTCAGTAGTAGTTCCACCTAAATGAGTAGGATTACTTACTTTTCTCCATGTGGAACCCATTGTTCTTGTTTGCTGTGGGATTTTTTTTTTTGGTTAGGTGGTGCTTTTTTTTAGAAATATGTGAGTTTGACTCAGTGAGTCTTGGTCCCGGAGTCCTGGTGTGAGTAGAATATATTTTCCTTCTTTCTTCTCTTTGTGATATTGTATGTTAAAATGAAGCATGACTATGACCTGGCTGTTTTACATTCTAGCCAATATTTTCATGCAATAAATTTTATAGCTGTTGTTGTGAAAATTCATGGCCAAGGAAGGAAGTTTTAGAGACCAGCTAAAGTATTTCAGAACTTATATGCCAGAGAAGTGGCGATGGCGGTGAGGATGATGAGTCGTTGGGAGCCTGAGGTACATTCTCCACTGTTTCCACTTCATGGTCAGCATGTGTTGGGGCTGGCTGTAGCTCACTCTGGCAACTCCCTCTACAGCTTTCTGTACACTGAATGGGATCTGATGAAATGCTTTGCTCTCCTCTGCTTGTCTGTACTCATCTCTTGCACAAGATGTTGAGGTGGTAGAGACTATGTGCATCATCTTACCTTAAGAGGTGGCGTGCAGCTATGCTGTGTGGGTAATGGCACAACAAACCACTGATTGGCATATGGGTTTACTTTTTCATGTGATGGTATTTCAGAGTAGAACTTAGTCCAGAGTCTGAAGGGTGTGTCTAAAGTCTGAAAGAAGTTTAAGTCGGAGTCATTTTGTATTTGCAAGACTTCATCCTAATGATGGTTGATCAGGATTCTTAATCTCAATAAAAGGGAAGAGAAATCGCCAAAGCAACCAAGAATAGAAGCTAGCCCAAGAGTAAGAATGCTTTTAGAGTCCATTTTTGCTTGTGTATTTAAATGTCATCTTGAAATATGCCTTCTGGAAGCCCATGGGGTCTAAAATTACATGCTTACTATGGCAGGGCTTTTGTTCTCAGGGAATTTGAGATCGCAGAGTTCAGCTGTATTATCTAAGAAATTAATTTCTTTACACTTCCCTGTAGCATTGTTCTTCTAGGTAAACTGACTGGCTTTGGGAAGACAGGCTTCAGAGAACATGGCACTACTCAAAAGTAACAGACCCTGACTGGGTAAACCCAACTGCGTTATAATTTGCCACTGCGCCCATAAAACCAAAGGATACTTTTTCCTCTATTAGAAAACAATGTTTGAGTTTGCTCTGAAAATTGACATCTCAAGAATTATTCCAAACAAAATTCATGGAGAATCCCAGCAAAATCCACATGATAGTTTAGCACACAGGAATGAACTGATTTGGATTAAAAGTGAAAGCATTGCAAAATGAAGGGTGAGTGTTCAGTCTCAAAATGCCCTTGAGGCAAACCTTAAATGCATTAGCCAAAAAAGGCCATGCCTTATCCCCAAAACCTCTGTGGGTAGCACACTCTTGAGATACTTAAGGAAATATATCTAACATAAAAGACTGAATTTTTGACAGAGATAACTTGGGAGTTTAGGTCAGTTAGCTGCTGCACAAATTCAGAGAAGGTCCACCTAGCCTAGTGTCTCTTCTCTGACAGTAGGCAAAGCTAGATGCTTGGGAAGGCATGTAAGAACAGGCAGACATATAGTAATATTTACCTGGCTTCCAACTTGCTCAGGGGTTTCCAGAGCCAGATGTAGTATCTTGTGTTTAATAGCTCTTGATGCATTTCTTTTTAAAATTCTTAAACATTTCTTTCTTAAAATTGTTTCCTGATTTTCTGAAGCAAAGCAGGCTTTTACTGTTCCTGCTGTCACCTCACTGTTTGCCTCTTTCTTAAATCATGTAGGAGTAAGGTGAGCAATGCATAGCCCAATGCAGATCCCTTGAAACTGCAGGGTAACTTTGCTCCATTCATTGACCACTGACTCCTGCTCTTTGTTTCTGCTTTATCTGCTTACTTGTTTATATGAGAACTTTCCATCTTTCTTCATGCCAGATTCATTTCTGTAAGAGCTTTAATAAGGGACCTTATTGAAACATACCCATGATTGTAGTAACATTGATATAAGAGGAAAAAATGACACTTTTTTTTTTTTAGGTATTACTTCCAAAAGATATCCCAAAAGCATCAGGACAATAAGAAGATGATATGTTAGCAGCTCCAATTGCCTGCCTCCTGTGCAGGCTTCCAGGCTTTGAACCTAGAAGTAAGCTGTTTCCCTTTAACACCATAGTTAGTGGGGGTGGCAAAAACACCAGCCCTTGCTTAGATTGTACTAAATGGGAAAATCGGTCCTCTAGGATAAAATTAACTTACAAGAGCAACTTTAATATCTAGTACTGGAAGAGACCTCCTCATCAGGCCGAGGGGCAAGCTGTATCAGGCAGTAACATCATTATCTTTCTCTTGATATCAAAGCCTATGCCGATTAGTAAATGGAAGGACTAAGAGTTCCCAAATCCCTCCTGATCACTTTGGAAAAACTATGGAATGAAAGAACTATTGCACTTTTCAACCAATTCTTTAACTTGTTCATCCCCAAAACAACAGTTTAAATGTGATGGAAAAGGTCACAACACACACATGGAAGGGCAAGAAACTCCGATTATTTTCAGTAATTATTTAAATCTCCATAGCTTTCTACATTTAATTGTTTTTATATATTTCATTTGTTCCTGAACTTAATTGTCAGGAGGCTTGTTGGAATATCCTATTGGTGATACAAATGTTTGAAAATGAGTCCCTTGTGAATTATGTGCTTTAGTGCAGATGGTTAAGTTTAATTTGGCCTTTGGATCCTTTCTCTCCTAGCAAAGAAGATTTTAGGATGAATATTTGATAGACTATGTAAGAGGTCGTAGAAAATACAGTGCTAAAAGTGCTAAAAGACTAGTGCTATGTAAGTATCTGTAAAATGAGGACAAAATAATTCCATGTAGAGAATGGTGTGGCTGAAGTCTTATATTGCAATATGTCTTGAGTCAAGACTCAAGCATTGGAAACGTTTTTAATTACATTTCCAGACTGGAATTTTTTGTCACTGTTAGGTTTGTATTTTCATTTACAGTTCATTTAGACTTTGTTGATTGTAGTGGGAGAAACAAATATACTCTGAAGACTCTTGATTCTCTTCAGAGAGTATAGCGATGAAGTAGTCCAAATTCTTAATGGAAAGAAGTATGTGGAATTACATAAGAGTCAAACTGAGTTAACCACTTATTTGTTTGTTCATTATTCGTTACATATCTGTTCCAAAGAAAAATAAATGGCAGAGACCTTGGCTTTACAAGGTAATTTACCATCTGCCTCTCATCTAGTATCTACAACCTACATCTTTTGTGTAAGAATCATACTTCTTCCTGCTTTGCGTGTTTAGAATAATAACAAATGTTGTTTATAATTGGAGTACATCTGCTACATAGAGAGGAGAAGATGGAATCACGCAATGGTCAGGCTTCTAAACAAATGAGACCTCTGCTCTGTCTCCTGCTCTTCAAAGAGTAGGCTTTTATGCTGGACGAGAGAAGACAGGAATTTCACATGGAGTGATGCAGTTAGCTAATGTGAAAATGGAAAAAAAAGGTCTGAAAGTTTCAATATTGTCATTAAGCACTGAAATTAAACTCTGCCCATAGTCTCATCTGCTATGTGCTTCTGGAACCACTCAAGTGGATGAAGCTGCACAGAGACAACATGGCTGGTGTATTTTGTTAATCATAATCCAGTCATTACCTCAAGTGCTTGGGAAATTAAACACTTTAGTAGCACAAGCATAACAGGACTAGAATTGGTAAACGAATACCCAATTAAAAGAAGGGATTGAAGGTAAATACTTTGCTGTTGGAGAATAGGCAGTTATTTTATCTGGGTCAAAATGCCACTGACTTCAGCTAGCACTTACTGAATATTTCTGAAAATGAATATCAAGGCCTGACTATCTGAAATACTATTTGAGTCTCATAAAGTTGAAAGCTGCAGGTGGCTGCCTGGGATTGAGCACCTCCTCCTTGTGCCAGGCAGGTGAATGTCACATGCTGCCACTGGAGCAGTCTGAGCATCAGAAAGGCAAGGAAAGGTGCGGAGGGGTGCAGCTATGCAAAGCTGGCTAGGAAAGGTTATTCATCGGGGTTTGGCTTTTGATCTTGAATCTTGCAGGATTATTTGAAGGAGAATTTGCCCCCGAGGAACAAATTGACAGTAAGTAGATATTAAGCATGCAGACAGCAGATTGGAGACCTTTCCAAAAAACAGTTGGGTCAGATTTCAGCTCTTTTTTAGTCAGAACTGTGAGTTGTTCACGAGAAGTTTGCAGGAATTTCTAATTGTGGGGATTTTAAAACAATACCATTAGTGGTAACTGAGTCCAGTGGGCTTCAGGCCTTGGGGGATTCCTCCTGCCCCAGGCCCAGAGATAGATGGCAGCTGCGGTTTTGTGTTTACAGGTCCAGCTAGCAACCAGGTTCAGCATGTATTCCCTATAGGTGCATACACACAGGCATACATACAAGCATGCAACACACACAGCCAGCCTTACGGACCAGCACAAACACAGCAGTGCCTTTACCAGCACCCACATAAACACAAGTGGCACTCGTGCAAATGTGAGCAGTGAGGATCACTCGCTGCAGTTCCTCCCCTCTGGCTGCTTGGGATCGCAGCCTGCTGGTGGGTTGTACATGCACACAAAGCAGGTCTCTCCAGTAGTTAGTTTTAGATGCTTAGTCTGCCAGGTGCTTGTCTCCTCCAGTTGCTGGCACCTGGACTTAGGAGCCCCTCAGGTTTGTGGCCGCTCACTCTGGTGGCCGGCACTCAGACCTCTTCTACTCACCAACTAATCCCCCTTGGTATTTGCTAGTGTTCATGTACACAGAGTGAGCTCACACAGGAGATAATTAGAACTAGGATTTAATAAGAACATAGAATAGACTGCAGTGGTCAAGCGCAGGGCTCAGTCATATATGTATATTGACCAGCCACCTGTTTACATGCATCTGGCCCCTTTAATCCCCTTTTCTCTCTTATTTTTCCGTGCTTGTTCTTCTTCAGTCCTTCACCTGTCCCTTTCCACACCTTTGGACCTTCCCCTAAACATCCTGTGATAAGTTTTGCACACCCTCCATAATTGATGTAAATGTTGATGTAAAAACATCAAGGAGAAATATGTTACCTGAAGTAGTCACAAATCCCTGAACTCTGGGATCACGGTAAGATGGTGTGTTCTGAGAGAGTGTTTGTGTCTTGTCCAGTAATAGTGTAACACCTGGGGTCACTAAAAGAAAGATGAAACTCCATTAATATGCGTAATACCACTTCCCATACTTATTCTTTATCTTCCACACAGAAGCATGAGTATTAGTCTCCTGAATCCCATGTACTCTAAATACTCTGCATATACATTATAAAAAAAAAATTAAAAATAGAATAAATCAGGCCTTTCCATATAGGACATGGCTGAAGCATTGTAACACTCTGTGTTTGGTTCTTATTGACAGGTGTTAAACAGTGGAAATAAACTTCCCTGAGCAAAGTGAATTAGGGAAAAAAGTGGTGTACATCCTGCAGTAAATAAAACTAATTTGGGAGACAACCTGTGACTCAGCTCAGGCATTCATACTGTACTCCTTTAAAAATACAGAGCCAAACGAATCTTGAAATCACAGCAATGGCTTAATGGAGAGAGTTTACCCAAAGAATAGGCTGCTTGATAGTCAGCCAGGAGTTTCATCTTATGTTAGAACATTTTGGACCAATTCATCCCTGATATAAATTCACTGAAATTAATAAAGCTTGCTCAGGGAAGAATATGGCCTACTATCTAAAAGACACTTTTCTTCACTCATAAATATAGTATAATGCTTAAAATGCATTCTAAAAATACAGAAGCTAATGTTTTTTATGCTAAATGTTGAAGCGTTATCTGTTGAGTGTCAAGCAATACAGTGTTAGGGCCAGGCTACAGTTTTGACTACCATGGTGGTGATAAAGCAAAGTCCATCTCTTTTGCCCTCCCTCCTATCACCCACCGATTTAACCTAACCAAACTTGTCCTGACTTGGGTTCCAACTCCTGTCCGGATGATAAGTATTACAAATGAAGCAGAGCGATGCATATTTATATGGTGGTGGAAATATACCTACAAACAACATGTCACATAGGCATGTATCAGCGCATCAGACAGGCCCTCCATTTCAGAGTGAAAAGAGTAATGTACTGGCTTCTTACCAAAACTTCTAAATTTTCCTTTTATTGTTCTGTGAGCATATTATCTTTATTTTTATATGTATAAAATACATTAATATTCTATATCATGTATAAATATATCTAGATACATCCAACATATCTGTATGAATGCATGTAAATGTGAGAGTGTATGTATACATTCTTATTAGTTCTGTTTTTATATATATGCACATACACCCATCTACACAGGTATATTTATTTATGTACAAAATCTGGCTATATATATATCTATAACAAATATTTTGAAGGTAATATTTTTATAGAAGTGTATATTCCTCCTCCTTTATAGTGACAATGTGATATAATTATAGGAAAGAAAAGAAGTTGTAACCTGATTTTTTTTTAATGAAAAGGAAAAGACTATTGGTTGCTTAGAAGTGCTTCAAGTCTGTTGCTACTGGATTAACAGCATAATAAGCTAAAATAGCAGGAAGAATAACTGCAAAAAATGGGAGCTTTTTTATCTGCCTGAATGATATTGGTGTAAAGAATGGTATAAAGAAAAGACATTTTGCTGATGCTTTTCAGCAGGAGCTTATTGCGTTATGTAAGTTGAGTAATTTTCTGCTCTCAGTAATTTCTCTTGTAATCAGATTGCTTGCATTTTGTTTGTTCCTGTTTTCTTGAGAAGTTATAAGGGAGAATGGGTTGTAGCCCTTGTGTGTATCAATGGTGGGTCCAATTCATACATGTCTGGACAGCTTTGCCTCTCTGTTTACAACTGCCAACATTGTTTTCTGAATTCCTTTTGTATTAATCTGAGCGTGATTGCACCTCGCTTTCCTGCTGGGTGTAAAGGAGAGCATGCTTACATCCTAGATAATTGTGTTCTCCTTCTCTTTGTTTAAGTGATGATTTGCCAGTGACAGAGAACTGGCAGGAGCTGTATCTTGGGGTACAGATGGAAAATACTATGGTTTAACATTAACCGATRGGAACGTGCACTTCAATTTGCAAAAAGCACTGACAGAGAAGTGCAGAGAATGAGAATCTAATAGAGATTTTTCTAGCTGATTTTCCTGGGGGCTGGAAATGTCCCTTGACTGCACTAGAGAGGGTGGGTGACAGAGCTGATAGTGCCTGGGTGAGCACCTGAAGTCTGCAAATGAAGGCACTTTCCAGAAATAGCTCTGTGCACAGAATGGGTGCCTGCACTCCTGTGCGGCTGCATTCGCCATCTCCGAGCATCTCAAATGTGGGGAAGGGAAAGGGCTGATGACGATGTTGTCTGGTGGTGGTTGGGCTTCAGAAGATCCACACTGCGTATCCCAGACACTTGGCAAAGCTGAGAGGTACAAGCAGGAGTCCTCCGTGATCTCTTCTTCATAGTTATGAAGGGAATGGGATAGGGATGGTGAGAGCCATGTGGCTGTCATTGTCTTTTGTGCTACCCACATGGGCAATAATATACCCCATGGTTTGTGTGAATTAACCAGTGCATTTTAAAAGATTGTCTGTGTGTCCCTCCTCCCTTCTTTTCCAGCTCCCCTCATTATCCATATCTGTAGCCGTTCTGTGCAGGTGCTGATACCGAAGCACACAGGAAGAAGAGAGTCCAGATGCTTTCAGTGTGTTTACAACTGTACACAGGGAGAGGAGATTGAAGATCGAGTCAAGATTAACCTCTCCTTTTGAATCGCGTATCATTATCTAATTAGATCAGAAGCAAAGCCCTGCTGCTTAGTCAGTATTAGAGCGTAGGCACCAATTTCAGGAAGAAGCCTTTCAGAAGAGCAATCTTCACCCGTCCACCTACACCATTTTCTTTGCAGCTTTGTAAGAGTGACAAATGTAAACCTCCCCAAAGGCAGTTGCATCTTCTCCTTATGCATTGCCTTTAAAAAGACTTCTGCCTTCTGAACCACTGAATCCTGGATGACCCCCATGGGGGACCCTTATCTTTGCTGTCTCTGGGCTGGTAGTTCAGAGGCAGAACAGCTCTGCTAGAAGTCAATGGATCAGTCCCTCAAGAGAGAATCTGTGGGTTTCATATTGCCCATGCTACTTTCTTCCAGGCACCAGGAGCCTTTAGCAGGGACTTGGGGCCACAGTCCAGATGGGCTGGAGGGAGAGGGAATAGGAAGGAGCCAGGAATTCTTCCCAATTGCCAGAACCATTCCTTTGCCTGAACAAGGACTCTGTCATCCAGCAGTTGCTTTGCCTTATTGCAGAAAATGGCCAAATGGCCAGATGGTTCAGGTACTGTAGCTGGTGCTCTTTGCTGCACAAATTACAGGTCCCGTTCTCAGGGTCTATATATGCTGGGACTCATGACAGATTCTGTGATATTGGTTCCAAATGACTTTGTGGTTCAGGTTCAGCCAGCGTCTCCTTAGAACAGCATGTCTTGTGCAGTTTCCCCAAGAATTCTTTTAAGGTAATAGATGTGGGATTTTTGTGGGCAAAGCCAAACTGTAGGTTTGGTTACATTTTGAACTTATCTCCCTATGTGAAACTAATCCTAATGTGACCTTTACTTTCTTCACCTATAAGAGTCTTATATCAGTGCTTTGGATCACCACAGGAGAAGATTCTTTAGCAGACCCTTTCATTCTGTAGGGACAATTTATAATCAGCAAATAAATGGAGAGTGTGTGAGAGAAGAATAGAGTCTAGCAGATTCTATCACTGCTCCAAGGTCTTAATCTTACGTATTTGATGTCAGTTGACTAAGATCATGGGACCATGAATCTGACCAAGGCATGCAGAAGTTACTGTGGTAACAAAAATAATTGTGAAAATCCAGAAGAACTTTTACAAATATTACAAATATGTAAGTGGAAACTTATCTGTTAGAGGCAAATAGAACTTAAAAGTACTGTGTTGGGTTTCACTCAGGTTTTCATTGGAAGCGGAGTGGTGACTCAGTTTTAACATGCACATACAGAAATTTAAAAAGTAGTAATATTTTCAAAATGTTGTGATCTGATGACAGAACAATGTTCTGTACTTGTGCCATTACCCAAATTGTTGCAACCCCTATTCTGTCAGCATAATGGAATCTCACTTATTGGCAAAAAGAAAAAAAAACACAGGTAGTGTATTCACCACTTACACATAATGATCAGAAACATTTAGCTAGCATTGAAATTAAGTCTAACAGTATTAGAGGCTTGCTTATTTTTCCATTTGCACAGAGGTTACATTACTTTCCCTTGTTTTGTCACATACAGTTAGAAAAATTTGCCATGAAAACTTTGAACTTGTGCATCTCTAGTATGGCACCAAATACAACGTCTATATAAGCAATGTCTGTAGCCAGGTAAACTGCAATAGCTAGGTCGCTGTGTGCAGTGAAGTTGCTCATCTCACAATGGGATTTTAAATTGTACTTAGGTATATTAGATATTTTTAAAGAATGTGTTACTTGTGTAGTTATACCTTAAAGACAGTGGACCACATTTTGCCTTAGGTACCTCATAGCCATGAGAGAAACATTGTCAGTCAGATTCATCTGAGTAAATGTAGACTTCTGCCATGCAGGAGTCTGTCCAAGTTAGGCAACAACCTAGGCTTTCTGTATAGACAAAGGAGATTTCACTGACAGAGTCAGGGGAGTATAGGCTGTGATTCATCTTATCCTATATAAGCCTAACAAGTGTCTCTTTCTCCACATTTACTAGGATGAATAACTCAGATGCAATGTTTGCATTCTAGATGTTTGCCACTGGTTAAGATAAATCCCACCCTGAGATTTTCAGTTCCTTATCTATCTGTATTTATTACATGGAAGGTTTCCGCCTTCTATGAATCTTGGAAAATTGCTGTGTGTCTAGATTGTCATCTCAGCTTTTAATTCCTCAGCCTCGTGTCAGCTACTGAACCAGGATAAACCCATGCTGCTTTACTGATTTTGGTGGAGCTCTGTTGCTTTATAGGAGCTGAGAATCCAGTCCGGTGAGAGCATGTGTTTTTTAGGATCAAAGCCTGTGGTTGCAAGTGACATGGATATTGTTTTAACTATATCTTTTCATTGTTTAATTTAAAGTGATAATATTTGTAAGGAAAACCATGTAACGAGCCTGGACTCTATCGCCTTCTTTTCTTCTATGTATACAGGTGTTAGTATGGATAAATAAATCATAGAAGAAAGTATATTAAATATAGATTTAAAAAGTCATATAAAAGTCATACAATAAGAGAATAAAGAAACCTCAAGAGACAAGTCAAACTTCATTTTCTGGTAATGTATTCACAGCATTTTTCTGAAATGGCATTGTCACTTTAGTTGGTCAGAAAAAAATGGAAATGTGTTCTCTTGACTTTGGAAAAACAAATGTATTTTGGAATATGGTCTACAGGGACATCCAATTAGAAGGGTGTGAGAAGACCAACACTGTTTATGTGAGCCTGTCTTTCTAGTAATGAGCATCAGCCTCCAGGCTGTTAACATAACTGATTTCTTTTGATAGGCTTCTGGTTTGTGGAGGAAGCATCTGCTTTCACTATCAAATTTTCCCTGTTCTAATAGAGCAGTTGGGTCAGCCAACACCCAACCTAAGTTTGTCTGTAGCTTACCCCTTTCCTTTTCATTGAACAATTGAATAGCTGGGTTGTAAAGAAGGACAAAAAGAATCAAAAGAAGTTATGGGTGTTACTGGGGAGTTGGCCAATATAAAGTATGAGTAAAAGGACTGTTGACACAGAGGGTCTTCTGATAAGCCTATAATGAAAGTTCATCTGGAAATTTTCACTATCCTCTTTTTGTTGGAAAATTGTAATGCATCAGGGTAGAAACATGTTGGTACTTATAGTTTTTTCTGACTACATTTGTCAAGTCCAGGGCTTTCTAGTTAGGAAGAGAAAGATAGAAAATCCAGTCCGTCTGCTGACCAGGGCATTGAGAAATTTAAGAGACTCAAGTTGGAGTTCTTAATCTGACTCAAGGACTTAGACTTGGTTAACCTCTGTATCAGTGTGTGAGACCACTGTCACTCACTCTACAACCGCTCCAGACCACTGGCTTCTGGAGTGACATGCTATTGGTTTGAAAAAAAAACAAGTAAACGAAAGATCCTTCACCAAAATTCAAGATTGAGTTTTTTCTCTGCTGCAGAATAAAAAGAAAATGGAAACTTGAAATGGAAATCATGCTTTTGTGAAATGAGTTCTTGCTTTCTGACTTGCCAAAATGACTTACCAATCATTTTGTAGATAATTTAGAAAAATAGGCTTTCCAAAATGACTAACGAATTTGATGCCTCATTTCACATGTCCTGAAATTGGGAATTAAAGTTCATTAGCCTGTTGGTTTTTTAGCTTCAAATAATTTTAATGTGTACATTAGAATTAATTAGTATGCTACAGAAAAGGTAATCAGTTTGATGATATTTATATTACAATCTAAGTGTGTTTGTCAAATGATTATTTCTATTTCACATGTGAAATGCCAAAAAAAAATTCCTCTTGAAAACTCTCATCTTTACATGGAATATATTACTGATAAAATATTTAATTACTTAGGGTATATGGTTAGCAGCAAGAGTCAAGCTTTGTGCAAATTACTTTATAAGCTTCAGCTAATCCATAACATAAAATGTAGGTCATCTGGAGCTGTTTAAAACAGATGGAAATTTAGTAGTTTATGGTAGGTCAATAGATGTTTGTCCCCACAAGGCTGCCAACTTCTGCAGTTTCGAATTGCAGAAAACGCAGAAATCAGTCTCCTAAAAGCTGCTTATTCTAACTCATTTTCATTCCAGAAGCACCAGTGCACTGTGCAGTTGGGTTTTGTTTGTAACATATTAAGCATTGACATGCTCGAGAAGATGATAATTAGTTCAGTGGCGTTTAGAGGATTTTATATTTAGTTTGCTGACAATGAAAAGTATTTTAATTTGGGTGACTTCATTAGTGTAAATATTCAAGAAGAGTGATAAAAACACAGTTGTTCTAAGTCAAATGCAAGAACTGGAGGTAATCTAGGGTTTGTTTACACGCACTCTTCAGGTTTTTCTTTATTTTTATGTTCTGGGTCATAGATGCTATCTGTCATTAGTTTAGAGCTAGAATGAAGTGAAGATATTACCCTGTGTTTCTATTTCATGAAAGCGTTGAGGAGAAATGGAGAGAATCAGCATGGCTGCTTCTGGAAACAAGGCTTACCCAGAATACGTGCCCCTTGCATACATATGGCTGGCCATGGGACGTCCCACTGAAGTAGAAGCTTCTTCAGTCTCAGAGGTTCTTCTGATTGTGACTCTCCATTTCACTCATTCAGCTCCCCCAGGTTTGGAGGACAGCTATTGAAGTTTCGGTCAGTGCCTCTGCTCCTGAGTGAGTCTATAAGAATTAAAGCTGTAATACTTGAGTTTAAAATTTACATTTTAAAACACCTCTGATACTTACCTCTGAGTGTGTTTCAAAGGGTATTCCTAGCCCCAAGCATTCTCCGGTCTGCTTGTGGAACATGGAATGGGGACGAGAGCAGTGGAAATAGGAAGAGGTGGAAATGCTTCTTGAAATTTGCAATGCAAAACTGTTTGATATGGTTTGGGAGGGAGGCAGGATAAGAATATGTAGGAGTTGTTTAGAAGGTCGGATGGCCGAGCTGTTTGACAATTCCCTGTTCTTCAGAGAAAGCTCTTGAAACAGACTGTCATCACCATTGTAGTTAGATAGGACTGCTGTGAAAAACTGGTTTTTGTTTGGAGTCAAATATAATATTTTGAATTATTGAAACTGACTTGTGAACTGTGAAATGTTTTAAAGGTCAAACACTGTGGTATCTTTTAAATTGCAAAAACTGGGACTTGGAACATTTTTCAAAATCCAAGAAATGTGGCTCCCCATGTCTATAAGGGCAAAGGACGAAACGTTATTGTGGGAGCATATAAGTCATCTCAAAAACTTGTGGTTTTGAGAGCCACTTTTCTTTCTAATAATCTGGGTAGTTTTTTTCCTATGCAGTTTGCAGGAGCTATTTCATCACATTCCAATTTAATGTAGATATTCTGATAAACCTGTACCCAGAAGTATTACGAAAAGCTTTTCTTCCCACACCAAGCTCTTCAGCCTAGCTATTACCATCAGGCCCAGCTTGGAGAAAAGAGATGCTACCTAACTTCTGCCATCTCTACTGTAGCTCTAGAAAGCACCAGGGCCTCCCTCTCCAGCCCTTACACAGGGTAGGTAAGAGGAGAGAGCCAAAGTTTTACTTTCCCATTTTTTCCCTTCCTGCCTCCTGGTTTGTCTATGCATGTGGGTAGGGAGAGGTTGGAAAGGGGAAGGGAGACAGCAAAAGTAAAAAAAATGTGTTTACTCTGAACATCAGCACAGAAAGCCCAAAGTGGTCTTCTCTCAGGGAGGAAGGGTTTCTGCCCCCTGCGCACAGTAACCCAGCTGTATCCATGTTTGAAAATGAAGGCAGGAGGGTCAATTCAGTCCGTAACAGCTGCTGGACTATATTAGAATGTCTCCTATTTGAAAATTTTTTCAAAAGGGAAGGGATAGTGGAGAACCTTTTGGTTTTATCTGTTTGTAAGGCTGTGAATAATACTACTTGTACTTTGTGGTATAAAGGTACTGCAATTATGAGGAAATTGCTTTCTGCCTGACTGGTATACGTAAACAGCTTTCATCTCTGAGGCTCGTGACTTTAGTTTGTCATTCAAGGCAATGTGTCAGCCTTTCATTTCAAACTGTGTTGGCTCTTCTTTTGTCAGGAAAGACCTTTCTTGCACTTTTAAGCAACGGAAACAAAGGCAATAAAAAAAAAAAAAGCCACCAAAAAGCAATTATCAAACAGGGATTGAGCTATGGATATTGCTTTGAAAAGACATTTCCAATAGATTCATAAGAAAGACAAAGTTGTGCATCATTCATGCACATTTTTTCCCCCTGCGTTTTTCCTAAGGGTTGAAGATAAATTAGGGAAGCTATTTTCTTTGCAGACAAAGTGCAAGCTATGCCCCAGATCTCCAAGTGCTTCAACATGTAAATACTGCTTTTGAAGCCATCAGGTCTAATTGAGAGTACAGATTTATTTGCAATCATGTTTGAAGGTTACTTTCATTCATTGACCCATTTAATTGTCAATCCCTATCCTCAGTTGCAGGCATATGGCTTCATGTGCATGCGTATGAAAGACAACTGGCTTTAACTCTCTCAGACAGAAACATTCAACAAAGACACGGGCAAGAACTGCATCTTCCTGTGGACAAATCTGATTAAAATTAACAGGCAGGACCCACATATAATTGTAGTCATCCTACAGAGCTTAGCAGAAGGCTCTGCCCTTGCTATAGAACAGGTTAAATGGACCTATACAAAAACAATTTGATTCTCTGAGTTCACCGGGTGCCTGCAGGGATGAGTTGCCCACCGTGTTCATCACTGAACCTCTGCCAGTTCTAGCCCGTCTTGCTCTTTGTGAGTGGACCAAAAAGCCCTTCTTATGTGCTTGGAAACCACTGTAGGAAGAGAAATAAGGAAGGTGTTGCTTGCCTTATTCTGGTCCTTGTAGAAGTGGATAGGTTGATGTTTAGTCTCTGTGAATACAAGGGATGGCTCAGAGCAGCCGTTCCAGTGGGACTAATTTCAATCAATATTTCTTTAACAGGCATATTATTTCTTTAACAAGAAAGGTGTCTAGCTGTTACCTGGGCCTCTTATCACCTCAGGTTGCAGTGATGGATTTCTTAAATACTTCAGCTCTGCCTGCTCATAGCCATAAAGAAAAAGATTAGATATAAAGGGGACCGGCTCAAAAGACATTTTTCTCACAGCACAGTGGGGAGGTGTAACTGATAGTTGCTGGTACAGCAAGGTGTGCACATCACACTGCTGATTTCCTTTCTGTTCCCCTGTCCTGATGGAGGAATGTGGTGATTCAGGAAGGTCTAAATTCTGCGTCCATCTTCAAGCACTTCAGTTTCATGTTATCTGACAGTATGGGTTCTATGTACATAAAACTTGCCTATCTGCTCTTTGTACAAAGCTTGTAGAGAAACACTGCCTAGCCAGGAGATGTGACAGAGCCAGACAAGGTGGGTGAGGTTGCACAGTCTATTAAACCTTGAAACTCAACATTATGGGGTTGCAGAGCTTGCTGCCTAACAGACTGTCATATCTGATTAAAGACAAACAGGATTCAGATACTAAAATAATGCAATGAGCTGTTTGCATAATAGAGAGAAAGCATGGTGCACACAATCCTGATTTTGAAGTGTCAAAGGAATGAAAACTTTACTTCCTCAGGGCTTTTCCTATTTGACTCCACAGTGTGGACCATCAGATCCAATGTCTTGCATAAGTTTAATATCTAGCCCAGGAATCTGGAAGAACAATAAAATTAGAGAGTCTTTTCAGGTTCTTTATATTCTGCAGTTTGGTTTAAGATTTTCCCTTGGCTAGAACTCAGTTTCTCATCTAGACTCCCATCTTCTCATCAGTGTATTCTTTTTTATTTTACAACATTGCATAGAGTAACTAGGGATTTCATGTCATAAATCTCTGGTGTTGGGGTTCATAAGCTCTCTTTAGACTCTAATCTACTGTATGTTTAACTGACTTTCCAGAGAAGTTAGCTGGTATGTTTAACACAAAGGAAGTGTGCTACTAGAAGTCAAATCATGGGCACCCCCACAAAGAGAAATCAAAAATTGCTTTTAAAGTTTATTCTTAAATATTTAGCTTTTAATTAAGATCTGACCTTCCAAAGCTTATTTCTGGTTCAGTTTGAACCAAATGCTACCAGTACAATGATGTATTGTTGAGCTGATCGATAGCCTGAGGCAACTATTCATAGAGGTGTAGCTGTCCACAGTTATCAGAATGGGAAGTGCTGAAGCCTAATGATGAAGTAAAAACACAATGTCTGATATGATTGTACATTCAGAATACTCTGAAGTATTTATGCACAGGCTACTCTTCTTAATGTTATTTGTAGGAAGCATCTCAAACATGTGGAGTGCCAAACCACTCTAAAGACTTCGAGTATGTGATTTGTGTGCTTAATTACTGCAGTTGTGCGAGCGGATGAGGGACCGTGGTCAAACTGAGATTAAATAAGTATAAAAAAAGTCTTGTTATACATTTTCTTTGTGACTGATATTGAAATCAGCCATCAAGTTGTTGATGAAGGATGAGATTTATTACAGTGTCTAAAGGTTTGGTGTCTAGTCTAAGCTAGTTGTCCTGAGCTCCCTCTGTAGTTAAGAGAAAGATGCACCTCCAGAGGGTTATTTATCCCATCCCAGAATAGAAATTTAAAATAAGTAGAACTAATTACCTGTTAGGGGTGTCTGTCTTTCTTTATGGATCCTAAATGATTAGTTTAGGTTAGGTGTCAAACTTCTATGTGTGTAAAATTAGGTAAGATGAACTCTACCAGACTGGCCGTAAGCAATGGGCTAAGCTCTCTATTTGAGTTGTGAATCAACCCTCCCTTGGTCACTAAGTGGGAGATTGGCTGTGAATCAAGAGTAATTTGTTTAAGAAGACCTGGTTGTGGATTATATTCAGAAATATACTTTAGTCCTCTCCACACAGAAAGGAGCTTCACTGCCCACTGGGATTTCTTTTTTTTTGGTCAAATATGAAAGACACATCATATTTTTAGGTTGAGTGGAACAGATTCCTCATTTTTGAGCTGGAGAGGACTTTGAAAGAAAGACATTTTATTTGGTTTCTTCAGACACTTGTTCAGCTTTTCTCCCCTCTTCTAATGTTTTGGTGCTTGGCATGCTGTTTTATAGACATTTACATAACGAAGGTTTTTTCTCTTAGGCAAGGTGCAAGAATGCATTACAATTGTAAATTCTGTTAATTGTCATAAAGCAGGGTTCAGAGTTTAGACAGTGGAAAATTCCATTGTTCTATGTCCCTGAGAGATATGTGAATGAAAAATAAATATATGGATGTTTGGATTCTAAAGCTTACATACAAAAATGCTTCAAAAAAAGGTTTATTCACTTGTAACGCACAAATGGTGGTTGAAGCCATAGGTTTTATTTAGTAGAGAGTTACCTTAAACACATTTATTATCCCCAGTGTGACTTCCCCCCTCCCCCAATTACAGGGGTACTGTTTGGGCCTATATGTAATAGGGAAGTTCCTATTATTTTAGCAATATAATTTTTCACTCTGTTTCTCAAGAAAGCTGCTCTGGTCCCACACATTTTGTGAAGGTGAAAGATGACTCTTTTTCTTCCCAAGTATTGGTACCTGTAATTGACTTTGACTTAAGCCTGTTTGAGCCTCGCAGGGAGCTGGGAAAGAAATGCCCATTTAACCAATTCCCATCAAAAGATTTTAAAATTCAAATTATTTGAATAATATATTTTGCTGCAGATTATACTTCTCATCTGAGGATCGAAAAACTCTTATTTAAATATTAATAAACCCTGTCAATATCGCTGAGAAGAAAGCATTCTGTACTCATTTTGTGAATGAGGAACACAGTGCCCTTGCTGGTTAATAGCAGAATTAGAAATATTCAGAAAACATTTCTCTCAGAAAATCCCTGATAATATGTCATTTTATGGAAACCCATTGGCTTTGAACTAACTTTGATTTAGGTGAAAAGCCCCAAGTATCTTAATCTTATCACTCAGAGGTGATCTAATTTTTCTTGTTTTACATGAAGATAAAGCAAACAAGCAGTCCAATTTAGACGGAAATGGTTTCAGTGGCCCAGCATGAATGTTGTATAGGGGGTAGTTTCATTTAATTATAAATCCTATTTTTGTTTCAGGATGGGAGAGAATAAGAATCTCAGAATAAGGATTCCTGGGTGGCATAAACTGCCCCGAATATCCCCAGCAGCTGCAAACAGCTGTCCCACCTCCCCTGCCTTCTTGCAAGCTGTGCCTTCTTGCCCCTTGTGTGGGCAGCTGCATTACTGCAGCTGATGCAGCTGAAAACAAGCCCTCTTTGTGTTTCATTTCCTAGGAGCGGTTTCTGGGTGGGCTGGCTTGCTCATCTGATGTATTATGGAGTCACACCTGAAAGCCAGTTCAGGAAAAGTGAAAGGAAGGTGCCCTGGGGAGAGAGGGTGGAAAAAGAGACTACCCCCTTGAGGAGCAGCATCATCTTCTGTCGCTATAGGCTGCTTCTGAAACTATATGCTCCGAACAGCCCAAACCCCAGAAACTTGGCCACCACCCTGCACCGGCTACTAGTCACTCTGCACATTTCCTGACACATGTACAGTTATAATGTTTACATATACAAACTGGAGATCTATAGTTGAGTTGTAAAATGGAAGTATAAATCATCAAGACCTAATTTAAGGGCACAATTATGTTATTTATATGCAAAGAATAGGCACCTGCACCTCTTTTTGTGTGCAAATATATGCATATGTTTACCTTTGAAAATGTGGTCATGACTCTACGCTTCAGAAAGTCACACAATAAATTGAAGATACTTAACTGTGATTAACTTGGTGCCTTGGAGTTTCAGCCTTCTATGCTTATTCACTTCTGGGGTTTATGAACATATTTACTTGGGCCAGGGTGAAACAGGAAATAAAGCATGAAGAGAACAAGATACACAGCATGGGATTGTGGTATGGGATAGCCTTCTCCAAGAACTTCTGGGGAACCTCCGTGCTGCCACTCCTTGTTTATCATACCTCTGCAGGGGTAAAACTCTGCTAGATGTGCTCTAGCTCTCCTTAGAAAGATCAGCATAGCCTCCATCAGTGAGCATGTAGATGTTTTGCTGCTGCAGCAGCAGCTCTTCCGGTAGAGAGAGCAAGAGCTGGGATGTGGAAAGTGAATAAGGGTTTGGTAATGATCAGGCAAGAGGACTTTTTGTAGGTGTATTTACATCTAGGTGTGTAGAAAATACTTTTTGCTAGTTTAAAAATGATAAAGATTCATGTCCCCTAGCTGACATTTTAGTATATCTACAGATGTTTTTGTTTTTCTAGTGTAGCTCTGGCCTTGGGTTATTACTGCCTTTGTGCGTCTCTTGTTCTGTGCTTCCCTACAGAGTTTCTGCTGATCTTCCCCAGCTGTTTAGTTTTCAAAAGAGTCTATACACATGATGTCTGCAAGATATCATGAGGTTGTTTCCACATCTGGATGGATTTTTGCAGTTTCTTTCTCTGATGCATATGTCACTAACTTGCCCTTTAATGTGAAATGTGACCTACTTAGTCTGTTTTGCCCCTGGTGCTTGCCTTGTTCCACAGTAAATAATCCAGGGAATGGTCTGCAGCCATCAATGTGTGGGTATAATGGATCTCAGGGGCAGCAGCAAAGTCTTAGATTTGCTAGGAGCAATTTTCCGTGGTAGGAGTAATCCCTACTCATGTCTCAAGGGGAAAGATGAGGATGTGGGGTCTGATTCTGATTTTCCTTACTCAGGTTTTGTGTTGGAGAAGTCCCTGGACTTCAGCATAGTTTTGATTTAAACAAGAGGTAGTGAAATGAGAATTAAGCCCATGAATTTTAGAGTAGGAAAATGTATAGAATTCCTTAATGGAACAGAGTCAGTACATAGTGCCAAGAAAGTGCTGAGGTTTCTCCTCATAATTTACCAACCCATTTGATTGATGGTACTGTAAGTGAGTAAATTTGTGTATTAAATTTAAATTACTATTTTAAAAGTATGTTGCTTGTGAAGGTATTAAAATAAGTCAGATTAGTAATTTCCTACTCGCCAGAGATGTATTCTGTATTTACAGCTGGGTGTTTTTGAGCAGTAATTAATGACACTCCGTCTAAAAAAGTAGCGCAGAAAGACATAGAAATATAGTCCTTGCATATAATTTTTTAATAAAGAAATGGTGCACTTTTTGGCTGCAGTTAGGAAGTAGAGACAGAACTGGTTATGATGCCTTTGTTTAAAAGAGCCAAACTCTGCTTATTTTGTGGCTCAGATTTCAGTAGTTTATAATTTTGCCAAATTTGAGCTGTTTGAGTTGAAGTTTTTTATGTCCCCTATTTGCTATATTGAATATTCTGAGAAATCTTTGGGCAATTTCAGGCCTATGGTATTTACAGGGCATCATCAGCTATTTCCTGCCTTCAGAAGAGCCTGTCATACAAGACACACAGTTCAGATGTATTCGGAAGGGCAAATCCTGCTCTAATTGCAATGAGCAGGGAAAGCCCCCTGGGCTCACCCGGGAGCTGAGGCGGGCTCTGTGTGCCTGCTGATGGATGCAGACTTAGGCTAAACTGCCTAGAAACTTCTACAAGTATGTGACATTTTTGTGAATAGCAAATGAGTATACTACTGACAATGACATTTAAATGAATCTACCATTTTAATGTACAGCTAGGGATATTATTTACCTGAAGAAATTCTCTGTAAGGGTAGGAGTTCTAGTCATGTTTTTTTTGTACTGATTTAGACACATTCTTAAGCATGTGCTCTTATGCTCCTACTCTAAGTATGAGGTGGGGGAGGCTTGCTTCCTTTAGGATTAATCATAATTTTTGTGAAAATGATAAAACTAAATCTCCCCAGAAAACCTTGTAGAATCCACAAGGAAACAGATAAAACCATCAACAGATATCTCCATTGCTGAGGCCATTGGCAAAACTTCTGGTGATTCAAGCAATGAGAGCTCCCTGGGTATCTGCATCAAATAAAGAGGTCTCCTGACATCAATTTGTTAAACAAGGGACCGCCCTGGGCTTTGTGCTGCAATCACACAGTAAGGGAAATCCGCTGCTTGAATGAGTGGCTGTTCAAGCCAGTCATGTGTTTTTGGCTGTGAATCTGGTGTATTATCGCAGCACTCGAAGTTTTGCATTCCATAGGAAATCCTAACAGAGGAATAAACAAAGTCCATTTGCTCAGGAGAAACAGCTGAGCTCTTAGAATTTAATGTGAGATGAAATTAAGAATAAAAATTTTTGCATTGCTTGAAATTTCTGTTTCAATTTTGGTTCCTTTTTGTGTTTTATTTCTTGTGCATTATATTGAGAAAGTTGCTATGCGGTTGTTCAACTGGTGGTGGATTATTAATGTACTGTTGGGAACCTAATATTTTAAGTAGTTCTTGAAAACAATATTTAGATTCCCATGAGCATTCCCCTAAATACATTTTTGAGGATGAAGTCACAATAACTCTGGAAGAGGAAAACTGAAAGGATCCAAGCTATTTTCTGTTCAAAACCAAAATAATTCTAAAGAGAAATATCTGAAAGTCATGACGCTAAATTGAGTCTTGATGTAACTCCAGTTAATAAGGAGACAGCCACTGTGATGTTAGAACTGAATGGCCCATCATGTGCATTAATCTTACAGTGAATTCTCTTTGAGGTACAGTCTTCCATTAAATTCCACCTAGGCTACTGAATCTAGTGACCTAAGGAAAATGAGTTGGGCCAGCTGGGATAGAAGGTGATCAGAAATTCCTAATATACAGTGGACGTGTAAAACAGTCTCTGTATTTTAAGAATACAAACTTCTCCAAATGGATAATCTGTTTCTCGTGAAAGACATGTGGCCCAATATAGAAGTTTTGGGTCAACTGATTCAGTTAAAGATTAGCGTCAATATTCTGAAACAGAAGACTATAGTTACTTACAGCCTTTCATTCCTGATAAAGGATTATACTTGGCACCATGCTACTGCTACAGTGTAAAATCTCTTGGTTAGTTTGCTGAATTAACCTTTGTAATAGAAAGGCTTCTTATGTGTTTCCAGTCAAAAGAAGAGATGGCTTTGAGTTTGTAGCAACTGAAATACCAGTGACTGGGATTGTGATCCAAAATTAATAGTGTTTTTTCTAGTTCTTTTTAAATTATGTTCTTGTACTGTTTCGCAAATGAGTTGGAGAGATGCGTCCCACTCTTATTTAAGTGTTGTGTATAAGATACTTAAAATGGAAATCTCCAACAGAAGGGTAGAAACAAATGCTGGTAATGATGGGGAGGACATTACAATTAAAAGGTAATCTGCTTATCATTTGTGAAATGGTATTTGGTAAAGTGGTGGCTTTAATGGCTGTAATTTTCAATCTTGCAGTCATATGTAGTGAGAAGAATGGCTTCAATTTTAGGTAATGGTATGTGTGCTGGAAATGTATTTTCAGATGATGATTCTGTGTTTGAGGTTATATCTCTCTCAGTATTTATGACTGGTGACATTCTTTATACTCTCCTACAAATATGTGCAGTATTTACTATCCTGATCCTGGCACTCGTGATGAATTGACTATTATGAAACTCTTACAAGAATCCTATACGCTGGAAATCTGGGTCAAAACAAACCTATACAGTAGAAACTGGTGTCATAGAAAGTTACCACGTGATGTTCTGTTGTTTTGAGCAGCTTTGTAGGGCGGACAGAGAATACAGACAAACACCAACGAATACTTTGCACCATGGTTAGCTGCACTATATGTGGGACCCAGGAAATGAAACCCTAGCCCTGCTGATGTTAATGGCAGTTCAACTTGGTCAGCTTTTGACCAGTGTGAGAAAGAGTTTTCCAACTGCATGGAATTTGTGTGTGTGGTGGGTGTATGGACAATGCGTGTAATTGGTTGTGAAGTCTGATGTTTGAGTCCCTTACAAATCTAATAGGCTTGTGAGATTGCAGATGTTCATTAGACTTGGGGGATAGTATGAAGGACCTTGTCTCTATAGAACCTATTTAGTAAATACTGTCATGTTTGAAAGGTCTGAGCTCTTCCTTGCCCCTTTCTTTCAAATCCTGATTTTCAAAAAATAGTGATATTGGTACGAAGGACAAGGTTGTTAGACCTTGCCATGGGTGTCATGGATTTCTCTCTTCTAAATAGCTGATCCTTTTGGTAGATTCTCTTTGCTCTGTGAATAGGCAATCTGAATGCTGTTTTCATACCTGTTAATATCTCAGTAGCTTCCAAACAAATTGTTTCATTCAGGTCCAGGACAGGATTTTGGCCTATTCCAAAAAAAAAAAAAAAAAAAAAAAGAAGACACTTGACAAATTTATTTTGATGTATATTTTAATATATGGTCAGATACGTTTTCCAGCACATTTGCCATGAAAAAAAGTAGCATCAAATATTTCTAGAGGGACTTTTTTTGGCTATTGCTTTCCTCCTAACCTGGGGAATGCTTGGAGAAGAGTATTGGCTGTGGATTAGGGAGGTCCTTTGTCAGCATTGCATTAATATTCTTGGTGCAAAAGTGTGCTCCCTGTGGGATTAAAAGAGTGTGAACTGAGAATAGAGAAAAGAAGAAAAATTAAGGAGAATGCTAAATGGATATGAAAGGAGGACAAGGAATGATGGGATTAGGAAGAAAAAGAAATCAGTAGAAGAGATTTGTTTTCTACGTGTTTGCAGACAAGGTGATTTTTCACAGCATTTCAACATTCCAGCTAGAACTAATGAAAATCACAGCAGTGGGATAGCTTACACATGGCATATAAATGCTGCCTGCATATACACCAATATGGCAAAATGGATTGCTAAAGTACAGCACTGCATGTAAACAGATCTTCTGCCCCTCCTTTTTTTGGTGTCATTTAATTATAGAAACATTTTCAGCATAATGCAGGATTGTTTTTGGCACCTTATTTTTTTTTAGGATTAGAGTTTAACTAAAGCAGTTGGTCATTTAACTGAAGACAGCAAGCAGGTAAATAAATGGGAAAGAGATTTTGAAAAGTTTAAATGCCAGTCAGGTGCCCACCTTCCCCACCCAGTCTTCACCCCATCCAGCTTCTAGAGGTCACTGAAGGAAAAAGATTTTCTCAAAATCCACAGAACTGGAGCAGATGAATTTGTGAATCATCATTACAGATTATAATGAAAATCCAATTAACCAATGACGTTTTGGAACCAACAATTTCTGTATTACTGCACTTCAGTTTTCTACATGTCAGCTAACTAAATGTCAACCATTTGCTTGTTTTACTTGCCAGAAAGTTTAGTAAGTTTTATCCAGATAGATTTCTTAGATTCAGTAAAATGCCTCTGCTCATCACTTAGAAATTGTATACCAGAGGTCCTAAATTCCTATGCAGGAGAGCGGAAGTGTTAGATTGCAGTATGCCTTAAAATGGGAATCATGCAAGACAAGATGAATTCTCATTGGTGTCCAATTTGCATACACCTACAGAACCATGGATTTCAGGGCTTTAAATTAGGTTTTATCAACAAAGGTAATTTATTCAGGAATAAAGCAGGATATTTAAAGTTGGTATTGTGGTTATTCCAGCACAGCTCTGCCTGAGGACATGCTTATCATGGCATGATCTTCTGAAGTGGATTAATCTAAATGAGAAAAAAAAAAGTTCTTAATTTGGAACAAGCATTTCCCTGGGAGTTATTTATTTTTACAGAGTTATTGTGGTCTGTCTCCCTGCCTAGACAAGCCCATTGGAGTTCCACATAGGGTGGGCTCTTATGATAAGAAAATGAAGCAGAATTCTCTTTTCCTCTATGTCTCCTTTTGCTGAGTTTCTTGTGATGTCTCTTTCAGTGGGGAATGAACAGAAGAATAGGTCTTTGCCTTGGATATAATGGCTGCTGCTCTCCAAGAAATTATTGTTTTGTTGAGAGGGCAGCACTCTGGCACTGGAGATGCAGAGATTGCTCTACTCCAAGCCTGTGGAGTTCCATTAGCTGTGGAATATTAAATATTGTAACTGAAATGCCAGCATCCCAGCAAAATACTCCAAGATGTGTAGAAAATGGCAGCAAGGCTTCTTAGCCCTGTTAGAAAATTTTCCTCGAGTGAATCAAGAGTACGTGCTTATAAATGGATTCCCATAATCCCCCTATACTACTTGTATAGTGGGAGGAGGTTGCTGCTCCCACTCAGAATTTGGTTTTTGATAGTCATTACGGTGTGCTGATCTTAACATCAGCCTCGCAGTAGGTACCCACTAAAGCCACTTTGTCATCATTGTTTAGCAGAAATAAACTTATATTTTCCACCAGACCTGACYGTGAAGGGTCATTGTTCAATGAACTTTTCTTTCTTCTTTCAGGTTACAAGACCCTTTTGAAAGGGATTTCAGGGAAATTCAGCAGTGGAGAACTTGTGGCAATTATGGGTCCTTCTGGCGCTGGGAAGTCGACACTCATGAACATTCTGGCAGGATACAGGTCAGTAACAACGAAAATCCCAAGTAAGATGAGGACCGTCTAGGCTGATGGTTCTTTGGAGGCAACAGCAGAAGAAATCTTACCAGAAGAAATCTTACCCAGTGTTTGTAGAAAACAAGTAATTCACAGATTTCAAGTTAGATTCTTATTGTTTATATTTTTCTGTTTTTCCTGTTCTGGACACTTATGATTTATCTGTTAACAAGTCAGATCCAAGAATAGGAAGCAATTTCAAGCTCCAAAACCAAAAAAAAGCTTCCTTTTTAGCTGTGTAACAAATCTGACTCAGTGTCTTATGTTTGTGATATTTTAAAATTAGGTTTTATGGGCACTTGAAAAAATGGTCCTTTTTGTCAACACTTTCAGAAGTTGAAGCCTTCTGGACTAAACTGCAATGTGTGAAGTGACTGTGGTTCATCATCCTGAATCTGCTATTCTGTGGCTAAATACAAGGTGGCTCTGTGTTGTTGGCCTCTGGTCGTAAGGAACAAGACACAGTAATCTAAAAAAAGTCACTTGAATGATTTGATATTTTCTCAGACATTCATATAAGGCAGCACACATTTTGTACTAACCTGGATTAAAATTTTCATCATAATTGCATGAAGCCTCTCATGAAAGAGAACATCACAAAATAAGTTCATTTCTATCTACTGTGTCAGTTTTATTCTATACTGGGCAGTAATTACCTAAGTAATTACTTAAGACTTCCACAAACTGAGACCTGTGCCAAACAATTGAAAGCAATATTCACCCCGATTATTTTCTTCGTTCATTTCAGAGAGACGGGAATGAAAGGAGAAATTCTCATCAATGGACAGCCTCGTGACCTGCGCTCTTTTCGCAAAGTCTCCTGTTACATCATGCAAGATGACATGCTCCTTCCTCATCTTACTGTCCAAGAAGCTATGATGGTGAACATTATTTCTGGCTCTAATTTATTTTGGGGTGTGGGATAACAGAAAATCTCCATTTGTGTATTGCACATGTTCTTACTCCTAGTGGTGCTGCTACATGTTGACTATTTTTAATCCCATTTAATGAAAATGCTTGGACTTTGATGATGCCTTGAATTCCATTTCAGGCTCATGCTTCTGTGGGTCATCTGAGCTTCTTTTGCTTTATGGTTTTCAATATGTGACCAGCATTATGATTTAGAAGAAAATTTAAGACTATATACTCCATAGACTTCCCAAAGAATGGAGCCTGCAATTCTGTACAGAATGAGCCTTTGTAGAGACATCTTTTTTCTTGGGTGGTGGCTGAGTGACCAACAGTAACCTTTACATCTCCCTTTCTGTCTGTCTTCCATACTCTAACTGTAAAATGATATTTTGACTTTAAGCCTGGACTGTCTGCTGCTTCTACTCTTTTGTGCCTTTTCTTTGATAAAGGCATTGTATAAAATCTCTTCCAGTTCTTCACAGGAAAACAACAGGAACAGAATAAGCCAGAGACTTAAAGGCAACAGAAAGTCTTCTCCTTGTAATGTGTCATAGTGTCAAGAGGTTTTCTAATTACCAGCTTGAGTGATCAGTCTAGAAGCGCCTGTTGCTCAGTTTGAGAAAGGAGCTGTTCTCTCTCAGAGGCTATTATCATTTGATAAGGCTCAGGTTGTTCATACTGTATGCAACCATCAATTCACAAATTTTAAGGTCAGAAGAGATCACTGTAGTCTTGTCTATGCTTTATGTGGCTACCTTCCTGTGAAGTCTCTTCTTTGTGAGGAGGTTTTTCTTTTTCTTTTACATGAACATTGTAGTCAGAATCCCATAGGACTGCTTCTGTAGAATTGGGTCCAGATTCACTCTAAGTGAATCAATCAAGGCTCTGACAAAAAATAATTCCTTAACAGTTTAATTGCTTCTAATAACAATTAATCAGAATGTTTTGTGGAGCTACCTCTTAGGACAGCAGATGGCCTCTTTCACAAGATTATTTCTGTACTCTTTTGTTCATGTCCTGGGGAAAGAGGAAGTTTTTTGGTATCCTCATATTATGTGTGAAGCACAGAGAAACTGTGATTCTGGCATTGCCTAGGAAGTTAGTGGCAACATGACAAAATGAGTCTCCTGTCTTCCTCTCAACTTCGACTTGCAGAATGACTTTTCTTTCTAGTATGACTTTGTGTGATTGCCTAAGTCAGCATATACTCGGTCACCTACTGTGCAGTCATACATGATGCTTGTGATTTGAACGTTATAATTCAACTCAACTGTTTAATTTCCCTTCTGGGTTAGAAGAAATTGTTTAAGTGATATATTGGGATGTTGTGCCTGAAACACCCACTGAAACTGATTGCCATGCTATAGATCAGTTCAAAGTTAAATTCCTTTGTATTTCATTCCAGGTATCTGCTCATCTGAAACTTCAAGAGAAAGATGAAGGAAGAAGGGAAATGGTATGTATACTGTTCTTCAAATTCAGATTTTTTTGGGGTACCGAAGAGGTCCATAAAATAAGTTCTGTAAAGGTGACATTTTTGTCTAACATTGAACTGCATTAAGCTTGTAATGACAGAATAAATCATAACCTCAAAATTGACAGATATCATTATTAGAGAATGAGTAGTACAATCTATATGAAAGTAGCATTCAGTATGCCTGAAGCTGAGACTGAATGAGTAATTGTAAAACTTGGATTCTCTTACACCTGTGTCTGGGGGGCTCAGGCATTCTCATGTGTGGCCAGGTAGATCAGTCAAGTCTGGCAACAGTGTGCAGAGGCTAGCTGCAGAGCTTGTATTTCTGGGGATTCATGAAAAAGTTCAGTAGTTCCTGTAATTGCTGCAGCAATTGGTGTACTCATATTTGAAAGCATTGATCTTTATGGCTATGCTGGTGGGCAGAAAGGATGTGCTATGTGATCATATTGTGCAGCTGGGTAAGTTAGTGAGATTACAGTGAAGATGCAGGCTAATGTGTTTTGAAGCTACGTTGAGTGGACAAAGTGTGGACAAGTAGGAAACCAAGCTAAAACATGCACGTATCTTTTCTAAAGCACCAGGAATGAGAGTTGCGCACTTCATTCTTGTGGATTTACTGCACTGTCCTGCTTCTGGCTGTGACTAGCCCATGACTTTCCTGAGCGGGAGAGAAGTCCTGGTGTGTTTTTACCCATGGAAACCTATAAGCCAACTGGACCTGTACTGAAAGGAGCCTCACTAAGAAGTGTGCTCCTCGCCCATTTGAGTGGCGCAATTCCTCTCCATAACGTGCTCTGATACAGGACGGTCTTTTTAAAGAAAATACCTGGAGGTGTGCGGCCAGACAGAATGACTTCTGACATGTTAGCTTGTGTGTGAGACGACTCTCTCAACTAAGTTTCATTATCTCAGTTATACTTAAAAGAATTGGAAATGAGCCCTTTCTGCATCTATAGGCAAAGCTTAAAAAATCTGGGCCTGTGTATTACTAAGGACACTCAGAGCTCAGGTGTTTATCTCTGCTCGGGTGGAGTTACCAGAGCATGCCGAAGCATGTGAGAGGAACAGTTCAGTGCTGCACAGTGTGTTTCAAAACAAAATATGACTGGGGAGGGGGAGGATTATGTCTGCAGCTAAAAAGTAGAAAAATTACCACACTGATGAAAGCAGAGATGGTTCAGGTTGTTGAGAGATTCAAGAAAAGTGAAACTGTAGCTCAGAAAGTGTTTGAGTTTGTTTTTGCTAATTTCAGGCTGTGTTTCAGTGCTGCATAAGACAACACCAACAAGGACAATAATTATGATCTSTCTTACTCTGCCTTTTCAAGGGGGAGGCTTCTAGGTGTGTGAGGGTTGTGCTGAGGGCTGATGGAGTTTATGCAATAGTATGGCTTCGTGGCTAAAACTGTGATTTTCCTTTCCAGAAAACTGATGGCTAATTCTGCCTTTACTATTGACTTGTATGTTACTGTGAACAAGTCTTTCAGTCTTTCTGTGACTCAGATGTCCCATCAATAAAAAGGGAGTTACTATTGGTGTAAAAGGCTCCCAACATTTGTGCTATACTTATTCCTGTAAAGTTCAAGTTTGGGGCTTTTCATGATTTTTCAGAGAGTTATTTTTCATAAATAGAAAGAAGGGATCCGATTTTCATTTTGGTGCATTTTGGGATCCCAAAACCATGCACTGAGGAGATCCTTGGGGGCAAAAAAGGTGCAGGGGACAAGGCTCAACTGAAATCAAAGTCTGCAGAAGGAAGGAGGAGATGAGATGCCCTGTGAGTGGGAATGGAGTATGGCTGGCTCTGTGTGAATTGAAATTGTAGCTGGAGAGAAGCAGTTAGGGGGCAATTCAGAGCATCTTATTTTGACTTATTCTCTGAAGCTCTTTCCTGAGGAGATTGCCTCTCTTTGGATAACAGGGCCTGGGGTAATTGAGGTGACACAGTTATTTAAGCTGGTGACATGGGATCTAGAGCCTTCCTGAGACAGTTTCCCATCCCACATTTCTCCTGCCAAGAGACTTCATGTGGGTTTCCTGGCTCGTCTGCAGTGTATGCAGGAAAGCTGTGGCTTGTATGGGCTGTTCTGGGAGGAGCTCTGTTTCAGGAACGCGAAAGGCTTCCCGCTCTTCCCCAGATGCCAGATTTGCTTATCCATATGCATCTCAATTGACGCTTGAACTTGACTTGTTGGATTTACCATTTCAGAGGAGTCTCTTACTCTATTAAAAGATGCCACTAGCAGTAGCTGGCATGTGATTCTTAAGCTGAAGTTTATAAAGGAGAAGGAAAAATTGCTTCTGAGCCACCCGGTGAAAAGCATATCCCTTGCACCAAATGTGAAATATATGGCAATTCCAAAGATGCAGCAGTTGTTCTGATGGCTGTCTTGTCAGTATTTATTTCCTAACTGTGCCTATATTAGGGGCAGCAAAAGCTATGTGAACCTGTTGAAATGACCACAAGGAGTGAATTTTGCTAATCCGAGTGTACTTTTCTTTTTGGAACGTCCTAAATTTGTTCAATCGTGGAGAATCTGAAAATCAGAATTCTAGAGAGGGAAACTTACAGGAAACAACAGAGTATGTGTGACAACTGAATTGGCCCTGAGAAGAATGAAAGCACCTAAAATAAATGGCCGCATTTGAAGGGCAGACTTTGAAGAACAGATATTAGGGGAAAATAGGTCATTACTCGGCAGAAGCTGCTGATTTTTATTACAGAGTTCTGCATTCCCTTGTAAATACAGCCTAGAAATTCCATTGAAAGAAGCCTATTGGTTTCACTGTATAATAACTGTTCACATACTGCGCAGCTCTTTTGATGTCTGAGTCAAATCCAAGGGGTACTATCGAAGAACTGATTTTCACTTAATTTTCACAGAAAAGGAGTCCTATTGAGACAGGTCATGTAGAAAGCAAAAGTAGAATTTGGGTCAAAATGGTAAATGCTAGGCTCTTAAGCCCCACTGAATCTAAGGCCTACCTTTCTTACATTGTATGGAAAAAGGCTTCAATGTATAGATGGTGAGACAAAGATAGTGGCTAGTTTAGATTCTCCATGAAAATCAGTGATACAGTAAAGAGACTCTTCTTTTGTGCAAACAAACGTAAATGACATGCATTATTGTGTTTCCTTTAGGTAAAGGAAATACTGACAGCCCTCAGTTTGCTCACATGTGCCAACACAAGGACAGGGAGTCTTTCTGGAGGCCAGAGAAAGCGTCTTGCCATTGCTTTGGAGCTAGTGAACAATCCTCCTGTCATGTTTTTTGATGAACCAACCAGGTACTTCAAGGCCAAAATTTAAAGATAGTCCAGTATTGCTCTATATGGTAGAACAATGCCACAGAAAGGTTATTCGCCTTTAAATTCTTTGAAGAGGCTCATTTTTTATTGTCTGTAAGTGCTCAATCAGCCCCCAAGAAATAACTTGATTTAGGTACTCAGTAAGTGTCTTGGGTCACTGCTGTAACCTCCAGACCATAAAACTATAAATAATTAAGGGAGACATAAACTGAAAGAGGAAGGAAGAGAGGGAGGAAGTTGTTTTCAGATTATAGCATGTGAATTTTCTTTTTCCAGCAAAGATAGCTCATGAATATAAGCTTTTTTAAGAGTGACTTTTAATAGAGAAAGTAACCCATGTAGGATTAAATTCTGTGATCAGTCCAGAGGAGGCTGGGAGAGCTATGAGTATGTATCTGTTCATTGAAGTAGGGAGCATCTTTAATCTATAGTCCTAAAATGTAGAAGCCCCTTAAGGCAGCTTTGAGAATACTCCTATTTTTCATTCTCAGACATGCTTCCAACCTAATTAAAAGGTTGATGGAGAAATATAAGCATAAGGTTGGCATGTGATAAAATTAAGCTGCTACAGAGACAATTTATAAAAAAAAGAATAGTGAGAGACTAAAGTATCAGATACATGTGCTAGTTTCCAGTGGTGCCTGTGGAACTGTTGATCTCACAAACTTTTCTTTCCTTTTATTCAGTGGCTTGGATAGTGCATCATGTTTTCAGGTTGTGTCTTTGATGAAGGCTTTAGCCCAGGGGGGCAGGTCCATCATCTGCACGATTCACCAGCCCAGTGCTAAACTGTTTGAGTTGTTTGATCAGGTATTATTTTCAGACTCTTTCTCTTTACGTATGGGTTAGGTAGGTTATACTTTCAAGACTGCCCTCTCTAGGTAAAGACATTATTAATTCTAGTCTGTGGTTCCAGATCAAATAAATAAATTTCAGTAAATTAGAGCAAAATATACTTTTTGATATATTTGTTTTCTTCTTCTATGCCTGTTTACATATATAAATGTAAAGCCGATCTGTTTGCAAAGTCACGATTATCACACTTGCAATTTTCATGTCCTCACCCACCACCATTCCCAGGGACACAGCTCTCAATAAAGTAAATGAGAGGTAATTTAAGAGCAAGAGGACTTTAGTGTAAATGTCTGCCATGTTGCTAGTGCACATTCTCATCCTAGCTACACAGGTGTAAATTTGGAAAAGTCTATTCATGCAAAATAATAATAATTGAAATGAAGTCTGTTGGAGAGCTTTTCTCCAACCTAACAACAGGATATGTACTGTACATGTTTAGGTTAGACTTAAATTTCCTTTAATCTTGTTAGGAGATTTAAATTAGAGCTACGAGAGCTTAGAGAAAATCTGCTATACCATAGGTGAGCAAGCTCTTGCAGATTGCCAGTCTGGCAGGGAGGTTTATTTAAAGTCAATAGTGTGGCTAAAAGCAAGAATAATCAAGCTATTTCCTATTGCTCTGCTCTATATTTATAAATACATATAAATTATGTGTATGTGTACACCATYTCTCCTTCCATTCCTGTATTCACTAGCTTCGTTTCCCAGCCAAAAATATCTGTAATGTATGGAAATTAGATGGCTCAGTTTTACAGTTTCTTGCCTACTGCCAGCATATGTCTAAGGCTGGAATTAATCTGTTTCTGTGTTAGGGTGCTGTTAGTGCTGGAGAGAATGTTTGCAGAACTCAAATCTTGAGCATTTCTAATATTCTGCACATTTTCCGTTAGCTGTAATTCCATGCAGAGGCAATTCCAAGCGGTGACAAATCTTTCCAAGTTGCTTTGCCCACAAGGCAAGAAGAGGTCATTGGGTTCGTGGATTGCTGCCATGCAGATAGCAGGTTCAAATATTTTAATAGTATTTCTTTTTTTTTTCTTTTTTTTGGTCTTGTTTTTCAGCTCTATGTTTTAAGTCAAGGTCAATGCATTTACCGTGGGAAAGTATTAAACCTTGTCCCTTACTTGAGAGATCTGGGTTTAAATTGTCCAACCTACCACAATCCAGCAGATTTTGGTAAGGAAAATTTGAATCTTTTTTTTTTATGTGTTTGATTGGCATCTTTGGGGGAATGGGAACATCCATACATATGTGTGTGTGTACATATATGTTCCAAAATCCGAAACAAAATTAATCCAATCTTTTCTCAGTAATTTAAATGCCACCTAGTGGTAGAATTTAGTGAATATTTCTCTGTGACAGCTGTCTAGGTGTAGGAAATGAAAGACAGAACATATTTTTGTATTTCATATTAATTAATCTTAAAGTCTTTACAAAGTGACTCCAATATTTCTGTTTTTTTTATGAGCAATACCACTGTGGTATCTTACTGCTAAGAGTATGTTTTTTTTCTTTCCATTGTTGTTTCTTAATTCCAAAGGAGCAGTGAGGACCACAAAAAGAGATCTTTGTCACTTTTGATTACCAAGGAAATCAAATATTCACTGCTTTTTCCCTAAAAGGATTCATTTATCTAGGAGAATGAACAGAACTCTCTAAATTTTTTAAGAAAAATACATATAAATTATGTATGTGCGTGTGTGCACGTGCGCATATATATTTATATGTGGCGTTTTAGAGGCTGTTTTAAACAAAACTCTTCTTTCTGTCAGCGCTACAGGATCAAGGGAACCTAACAATAAGGGCTGTAACTAATCAGTGGTATAAACCAGTAACTCACCTTCTGTTCTGTGTAGTTATGGAAGTAGCTTCTGGTGAATACGGAGACCAGAACAGCCGGCTGGTCAGGGCAGTGCGGGAGAGGATATGTGACACAGACTACAAGAGAGATGTTGGTGAGAATGAGTTGAACCCCTTCCTCTGGCACCGGCCTTCTGAAGAGGTATTTTGTATACAGCAAGTAATGGGCATGGCTTGAGGTTGGGAGAGGGAGGAAGAGAATTTAAATTCTCTGTCAGTGGGGAAGGTTTCTGGGTACGTTCGGTTGCTGAGAGTGGATTTTGTGAATGAAAACTAAGATTCTGCAAAGAAAGGAGTTTATTCTTTTATGTGTTTCCGCTAGGATTCATCCTCCACAGAAGGCTGCCACAGCTTCTCCGCCAGCTGCCTAACCCAGTTCTGCATCCTCTTCAAAAGGACTTTTCTCACCATCATGAGGGATTCAGTAAGACTATCTTTATAATACTTTGGTAGCTAAAAGATCTATTCAGTTGCTTGGGAGGTAGTGTAATATGCCTAAAAGTTCCTGTCCACAGCCCACACATGAAGATTGTCACAGAGCTTTAAAGAAACTGATCCTTCAGTCTTGCTGTTAATTGCTGCTGCTTTAATTGTGAACATTTTTGTTTAGTGGAACTCTGAAGTGTCCGGGAAAAAAAGGCAAAACCTAAAACCCCTTTGTGCTGCCATGTCCTACATACAGTTATTTATCCTAATACAAACTGAGTGTGAAGTTGCACTGATATACCACAAAATTCCTGGTTCCAAAAAGTTCAGGATGGCACAGAGTTAATTTCAGTGTGATGTGAAGTTAATATCTAAAGTTCTTTTTTTCCTGTTGAAACAGAAAATCAATAGAAAAATAATTTTGATTCTCCCCAAAAGAAACATTTCTGCTTGCATGCATTTAAAATCCAGATTCAACTATCATAATGAAACTCTTTCATTCCCAAGAAAAAAAATGTCCTTCACCTTTTTCTTAAAAAAAAGCAACCTTCCTCCCCCACAAATCCCAAACCCTACACATTTGATGTAAATTCATTAAATGTTTTGGTTGTCTCAGTTTGCATTAACAAAATGCAAAGGGACACTTTTCTTTTTACTCAAGAAAGCTTTTCTTATCTCTGAGTAGCTCAATTGTTTGTGGATTTAAGAGAGGGGAGTACTTGCACTGTTTCAGTGATGAGCCTTCTCTGAAACTCATGAGTTAAGGAGATGAGCTTCCTCAGCTAGACATTACGTGCTCACCTGTCTAAGGGACTCACCAGTGTACAGTATAAATAATACTGGTTGGCCAAGCAGTGTTCTTAGCGGCAAATTTGCAATTTAATAAATTTGAGGAGGGTTTTTCTGCTGCTTTTTTCCTACTTTTTGAAAGGTATCTGTGCTTTACACGACGGGGGAAAAAGACAATATATGCATCCATATATACTTTAATTTGATACACCTGCCCATGGAAAAGGGGAAAGTCAGGCACACTATTGGGTGCTATAGTAAAAGGAATTAGGTGTTTTCCCCACTGCTCTGATTGGGAAGATACGGCAGAACCTTGCTGTTCTAATGGTTAGGAAGCATCTTCCTATTTCCAGACTATATGCCCATTTGTTGTTTTGCCAGAACATTTATCTTAAATTGTTCTTCTCCCTTGCTGCTGTTTTATATTACAGAACAGTTGTCATTTCAAAGCTTGATTAAGTTGTTGAATTTTGACTTCTTCTATTCTGGAATATTTTGCACATCTGGTCTAGTACCAAATGCTTAGTCAAAAATAAATTAGAATGCTCATGTAATCAAAAGCATACATACAGTTTCACATTCTCCACATTGCTCAGCTAGGAGTTTAGATCTCTCTGCTATACGTGGAAAACATCTCTTAGAGGTGTTCAAACACTAACCATTGGATCATACAATACTTTCTTCTTTTCCACCAAGGGGAAACTGTAACTCATTTTCTGACACATAGATGGAAGAACAGGGTAGTTTTTAAGTAAAGATTTTTTTTCCTGCTTTACTCTGAAGACTTGCAATTATTCCATGTTTTATTCTTTTTTCTGTTCTTCTGTACCTCTTGTAGAAATACTGAATTGCAGAGAAGGCACAAAAGGCTAATTTATGCCTGATTAAGCTAGTTTGGTCTGTAGAAGCCTGAAATATCTTTTCTGCCTCACTGAATAGCCTTTTCTGCTCTGGGAAATCTATCTTTTAGTCAGAGAGAAAGTCTGCTTTTCCTGATGAATGAGGGCCAATGACTCCATGTTGTCAGACAGTAAGATTCCCGGTTGCAGCATTTGCAACTACTGCCTTTGTCTGAAGGAAGAAATTCTCTGTACTATAGGCCTTGTGCCTGCTCACACTGGGTACACAGTAGTGTACATTTGTGCCTGCTCACACTGGGTACACAGTAGTGTACATTTTTCTTAGCAGAAGCCCAGTTTGCTAGTAGACCATTTCTATATAAGTTCTTTTGGATATACTTACTGTTTTTCTGCAAGCTGCATATCTGATTTCACTCATATTTGCCATGGTTGTTGAGCCCAGTTGTCCTGATCAGAAAGACTATTCTTTCGTTGCTTGTAGGTCCTGACGCACTTGCGTATCACCTCACACATTGGAATTGGACTGCTCATTGGCTTGCTCTACTTAGGGATTGGCAATGAAGCTAAGAAGGTCCTCAGCAACTCTGGCTTCCTCTTTTTTTCTATGTTGTTTCTTATGTTTGCCGCGCTCATGCCAACCGTCCTTACATGTGAGTACTGGTCATACTGGTAAATTAATGGGCAAGGAGACTGCAACAGTGTGGGAGAAGAGAGGGTTGTAATGTGCCTGCCTCATGTAAGGTAACATTTGACTTGTGCTTCCACTTTTAAGACAAGTGTGAGATAAATCTTGCACTCACTAAACGGCTGTATAGAAGTAAACATAGATTTATCCAGTGCTACCCCCCAGTTAGGCCAGTGTTTCTCAATGCTGACAGTTCACTGTTACAATCCTAGACTGGAATTTCCTCTTTTGCCAAGGTACCAGTGCTATTCAACTGTGTCATGTGCTTGTGGTGGGTCTTGGAGGAACTGTGATAATTTCCCTAGGACTTCTAATTCATGACTGCCCACTTGGGATCATCGTAATCATGTGTTGTTGGAAACAAATCCTGCAAAATGGACTGTTCCATACTTCCTCTGGGAAGGCTGTTATTTTGGATTCCCTGCCTGGTGAAAGGGAACAACCAGGTTCTTTACTCTTTGACACCATTTTTATTTCAAAAGGCCTCTTCAAGCAAGGTTGAGATGATCTGAGTAACCTCGTAAATATTGTAAACAGTGAGCAACTCTCAGGGCTGACCTCTTACATTTCAGTACACATCATTCGAACTGGTCTGTCAAAGGCTTGAGAGCTCCAGTCCCGCTGTGGGACTGCAGCAGCCCAGGATTGAAAATGGATAAACTATGTTATTTTGCGCAAGAATGTTACATGCTGACAACCTAATTTGTCTTACTAATTTGTATTCTCTGTAGTTCCTCTTGAGATGGGAGTATTTCTTAGAGAGCATCTGAACTACTGGTACAGTCTGAAAGCCTACTATCTTGCCAAAACCATGGCTGATGTTCCTTTTCAGGTATATGCTCTAYTCTTCAATAAAACAAGAACCATTTAAATTTTTGCCAGGAAGATCAGTATTGGTATTTTGTCCATCTGAACAGAAACTGTTCATATGTGTGTGCTGAAGCTTCAGGTCCAAATCAAAACACCTTTAGAAATAAATGGCAGGACTTCACAAAAGCCTAGGCTTGACCCAAGTTTTTTTTAATAAACAAATGAGCGTGTTTGGTTTTGTGGCTTGTGCAGATGGGGCATTGAAAAAGGCTGTAAGTGAGTGGGATGTGTTTATGACAGTCTGTGGCAGATGTATTCATTCTCCTCAGCTGAATGCCATTCCTGTCATGTAACATGCAAAGGCTGAGAGCTGTTGATTAACTAGCATATAATGCTCCCTCTGTGTTTTTATCTCACTCAGAATAACAATGAATGTTTGACTTCAGTGAACTAACTGCATGTGTATTTCCTTGCAGATCATGTTTCCTGTAGCTTACTGCAGCATTGTGTACTGGATGACCTCGCAGCCATCTGATGCACTCCGATTTGTCCTCTTTGCGGCCTTGGGAACCATGACGTCCCTGGTGGCTCAATCACTGGGTCTTCTGATAGGTGCAGCCTCTACATCCCTCCAGGTACCGATGGGTGTTTTGGGCTCTCTCAGGAACCCTGCTATCCCCTAGCACTGGTTACTTGCTGTGACTGCTGCTGTGTCTCCAAGGCATTTGTTGGGAAATGACAGACAAAAGGTTCTCTGGGTGCTTGGTGCTTCCCACTAGCATCAACTTAAACAGCGTGTACCCCCAGTAGATGTGAGGCAATACAAATCTTTCCCCTTTTCACTGGTGCTGTGCAGGTCCCTGCTTGAGTGGGCTGTCACTTGCTATTGATCCCAGGCTGAGCAGATCCTAGAATCTGCAGGACAGGTGCATTTCTGTGCASCTACCAAGTGGAGGAGGTAGGCCATGAAGATCTGTAGCTGTGCTCAGGACAGGATTCTTCCATACACATACAAGGAGAAAGTTGTAGGAGGCAAGGCGAAGGGAGGTTTGCCCAGAAATCAAACCCTCTGCAGAGGGAGGGAGAGAGGCAGCTCATGGTGTGACTGGCACATTGGAAGCTGGCTGTGTAACTCCATCCTGCTACCTGACAGTAGTGGCGGAGAAGTGATAAATCCACAGCAGGGCTCTGTTTCATACTGCATGTGATAGCAGATGATATTGATGTTATTATGCTCTGATGCTATCAAAGTTTCTGCAGTACTAGCCTTGGGTCCTGCTCTGAGCCATCCTGTGGAGACCAGCACAGCCCCCTTCTGTGATCCCTGTGTTTTCACTCTCCCCAGAAATACCCATACAGCCCTTTGCGCTGGAGGGGATGGAGTCCAGCCAAGATCTGTCTTCCCTACCAAAGCACCTCCAGCTGGTGATGTTCCTTATCCTCTTCAGAAATATTTAGGAGCAAGTGAAGCTGCTATGCATGTGGGGTTAATGGGGAGGGAGATCTGAGACGGGAGTGGGTGAAGGGCATAATATTTAGAGTCTCACACGCAGAGAAGTGAGGGAATCCCAGTGCTCATCTTGTTCTGCAACCTTCATTGTGGGTTCAAGTCCCTCAAAGGACAAATCCCAGCACTGCAGAGAGGTCTGCTAGGAGCAGGGTTTTAGGGACAGGAGAGAGACCCCCTTTCTTCCACTCACAGCCTCTAACCACTTCCCTCCCCAAGAAACCTTGTCCAAAAATTGAGCAAGTTCATGGTATTTGGAATGGTGATAATTTGGGGGAGTAGCATTATCAGAAGGATTTGAATGGCATTGCTCCCTGCTGCCTAAGAGAGCAGATTTCCACCGCTTCTCTGGGTTTGGCACAGAACAGAGGATTTGCCATGAAGAAAGCCTGCCCATTTAAAGACTGGTTTCCTCACTGGAGGTCAAGACATTAGATGGAAGAGCAAGTTAATTTCTAGTTACTTCTCTGGCTGTCTGACAGGAGGTTGTTCCTTACCTTCCCAGGTGGCCACTTTTGTGGGCCCAGTTACTGCCATCCCGGTACTTCTGTTCTCTGGGTTTTTTGTCAGCTTTGATACCATTCCAACGTACCTCCAGTGGATGTCCTACATTTCCTATGTCAGGTACTGCTAGGGAGGCCATTAACCTCCCATCTTCAAAATGTTGTTTGCTTGCTTGCTTGTTTGGTTATTTTGGGTGCCAAAGACAGTTCACAGCACATTCCTTTACAGTATAAACATGCAAATAATGTAAAAGAATACCATGCTATCTCACTGTATTTTATGCTATATATGATGTGAAACTAATAGGAACATTCAGTATAAATCATCTGCCACTAGTCCAGGTCACTCCCATTAAATTCAACAGGATTGTACAGCACATGGATCTCCATGGATTTTGGAACAGTAGTTTGGGGAAATAGTAGGAACAGTGTGCCAAAACGAGAAATTGATGAGGCTGCCAGCACCTCATTTTGGAAGAACAATGTTGTTAAATCACCGCTGTATCCCTGATGGACTTGTTGGAGAGATACTTTAAACTTTGCAATTGTACTGCCACAAGAGGGGTGGGATTTGTGTCACCTCTAAACTGGTGGTTTAAGCCCCATTTACGCTCAATGGAAAGAGACAGGCACCTTGTATCCTATCTGTGTCAGTCACTCTGTCTATCTGAGACAGTTATCTTAAGATGGTACGATTGCTATCAAGAAACCTCTGCAGGCTAGCTTGGAGGACTAGTTTAGACTAGACACCTAAATGCCTGGGCTGTAATTAGGTGAGATGAATTCCCCTGAAGGTGGCCAGTGGATTTTCTTTGGACTGAAATGATCAGGAAGTGGACATTGCAGAGGTAGCTACATGGGTCCTTAAAAACAGTCCTTTAACCACGGTTTTGTGTATGACTTGTGTCGTTGTAGGGCCAGTTTACTATGAGGAAATAGGTTTGTAGGTTTATCCTCCATCACCGTTCCCCCTTTCCCCTCATTCTCCTCTGAACTGCACTACTATTAACAAAACCCAGGCTAAAATCTCCTCTCATTTGACAAGTGAGGTCTCATGCAGAGACCTATCGAAGATTAAGAGGCTGCACCCACTGGACTGGTAACTAGAATTCAAGATCAGGCTGCAAGGGAATTGTCTAGCCCATATGGAGTCTCCTGAAACTGAGGAGAGCTAGCATATGCATGGGGACCATGCTGGTGTATCTGCTTGCAAAGTCAAAGCCTATGTGCGCCCCGTCCTGGGGGAGACATGGGAACTGCTCATTATTAGCTAGTGAAAGTATAGCACAGAAGGTAAGAGAAGAGATGTTCTAGTTCAATCCCAGTTTTAATACATTTCTGAGTTCATATCATAATTGTGTCCCTGCTGCTTAGTTTAAAAAATGGAATTAATAATGTCACTTTAAATTGAAGAAGAATTTCTGAATACAAGCTGAAACTAGTCTGCGTTATATTTTAACATTTTCCTTTTGAGAAATTGCACTGTATGCTAACTGAAAGCTGTTAAAGGCAAAACTTCTGTCCTTGTTCAGTCTCGTGCAAAATGCCAGCGACATATGATTTGCTTGATTGTAACAGGGGACAGAATTTGCCCTGAGACATGTGTCCAAGCAATATTGAACCCTTCAGCATTTCCAGCCAAGCTCTCATAGAGAGTGTTTTGCTGCTGCAGTACTTTTAAACAGGTCATCGGCATTTTACTTTGTAATCCATCCTTCTCCTTTCCAGATACGGGTTCGAAGGAGTTATTCTCTCCATCTATGGACTGGATCGAGAAGATCTGCATTGTGACAAAGATGATACTTGCCATTTTCAAAAATCAGAGGCAATTCTGAGAGAACTGGATGTAGAAAATGCCAAACTTTACCTGGACTTCATTGTGCTCGGAATTTTCTTCTTCTCTCTGCGCCTAATTGCCTATTTTGTTCTCAGATACAAAATCCGAGCAGAGAGATAAAGGAAAAAACAACTATAACAATGTAGTAGGAAAAACTTTAGGCATGCAGTAGAGGGCACTTGACATTGTCTTACCGTGGCAGACCGGTCTCCAGTGCCCAGCTAGATGCTGTTATGACCTAGCCCATAGAGAACCACATTGGGATAGCGGTCATATAGTGTTAAGCCAATCAGTCCAGTTGGGTTGGGTCATGTTTTCATTACACTTTCTAGCTCTAACTAGGAAGAAGAAATAGAAGGGAATTTTGCAACACAGAATTTCAATACTGAGGCAGTGTAACTGTAACAAAATATCTGGTTACAGGAACTTTCCTTATGAAAACCAATTCCGTGATAAGATAATACTAGTCCTGGTAGCCAGAACAGAATAATGTCATCGTTAGGTGACAAGGTAATGAGATGCGAAATGGGGGATGCAAAGAAAATAGGTTTCTCTCATCTTTTTAAATTCAGAGTTTCATCTTTGCTGTTTTCTACGTATTATTTTGCAATCCTTTTCCACAGAATTACCCCTTCTGGCCAATAATCTGTAAATGTATTAATTAATAAGAAAAAGATATCTTTTTAATATGGATACTTTTTTAAAACAAAAAAAAATCTAAAGTGATTCAAGTCACTATTTTTGTTTCTGTCTAAATTTAGAATTTTGGTGCTTTACTTGTTGAGCTGGTCTCATATCTGAAAATTGTAATGGTAGGAGGAGAAGGCAAATTCTGAGTCTGCACTAAACCTGTGGTCCGTATTTGGAAACAACAATAGATTGCACTGGCAGTCAGGCATGTTCAAGCTGTCGCTGAATGACTGAAAAAATGTTTTCTTCAGTGTCTTAAATCCTCCATATTTGTGATATTTAAAATATTAGCTCTTCTCATTATCCATTTGAACTACCTCCTGTGAACAAAAACAGCAAAGCACTCCAGGGTTCGTTTTCTCTTAAATTGTGAAAGCAGAATCTATCCCTAAAGCCTGAGGGACTGGTRAAGTCTGATGGCATGCAAGAACTATCCACAGCTCAAAGCCTGGGGTATTACATAAAAACGCTTGCAACTGCCTTATGTGGCAGTGCTCAAAATACCTGTAACACCCTACATGTAGGATTCTCCTCTGAATATGCAAGGACAGTGTAGTAGGACAGGGCTAATTATGCCAGGCAGTTTTGTTCTCATCCAAGTCTACATGTGTCACATGAGCATTAATAGCTAATTGATCTAAACACCAATGAAACCGTTACATGAGGTATGCATTTGTTTGCATATCTCATCTTTGCAGACTTGGCAGGGGGAGTCCTGGTTCCAAGTTGAAGTGAATTTTGTCACTGATTTTCATGGGTTTGGGTTTTCAACCTGAAATGAAAGCATGGGACCCATACCCATGTTGGACAACCTGATAAACTTCTTTGTCAATTCTACTAACTTTTGTAGTTATTGTATCTTTACCATAGTGTTGTAGAGATCCAAGTCAGACCTACAAAGTCTATAAATGCATTATTTCTATCAGGAAGCTGATACAATTTTAAGAAGTCTTGTAGACTGAAAGCAGCTCAGTGTCAGCAAACCACTCAGGAGCTCAGCAACTCATGACAGTAGAGAAGTTGAAGAGAGACCTTTTGCATCTGCTGGTCACTGGCAGTTGCAATTCACAGACTATTTCTGAGGACTCCGTGGCTACATCTATACTAGTAAACTAAAGAGTGCTAGGGCCTGCTCTTGGGCCTTTAAGTCAATTTTCACAATCTGCCTATGTCCATACTGTTAATCCTCAGACTGATAGGGATGGTCCCTGAACTGTGCTAACTCCTGAAGAGTGCCCAACATTGTCTGGAAGAGCTCTGATGGGCTGGGCTGCAGCTCTGCCATTTAGCAGTAAAGGCAATTGTTTTCCAGGTTTTTTGGCCCATGCTCAGGACTGTTTAATTTACGAATACAGACGTAGACTATGTGTATCTCTATTAAACTCAAAATGCTTGAGTTAAGCCTGTGTTCTGGAAGACTGAAGTCAAGTCACATCTTTTAGGAAGGTTAGTTGAACTAACTAGGAAAGGGAAAAAAAAATACTTACACAACCTCTTTATGTGGTGCAGGAGCCCACTGCTTTTTCATAAGGTCTCCTGGGGGCCAGTAGAGTTCTGATGGGGTTCTGCAGCATTTCCAGGCATAATCAAAAGGAGGTTTGGGCCTACACAGCTGTCAGATGTGAGAAATTAAGGATTTTGGCTATTCTAAATAATATTCCTAATTGTGAACAGTTTGTCAACAAATCAGAAGCTGAAATYTCCTGACAAAACATTACTTGGTTATTTCAGGGCTCTCAAAATATTTGTGAATATTGCAAACTGTTCAAATGCTATTTGGAAACAGATAAAAGCCTACATTTGCCAAATGATTCTTTTGTTTCACACTGCTAGTCCAACTGTAGGCTAGCTGGGTATGAAAGTGTGTGACATTCATGGCATTAAATATATTCAGGGCATATGTTGTGTGTTTACCAACACTAATTTACCAAATACCAGATTGAAGATCACTTGCAGTTTACCGGATGGAATAACCTTGTTGATAAGACTGATATTTCAGCACTGTTAACTTAGACAATGAAAATGCCATCTTCTCCTGTTTAGTCACAATCTAGCAGTATGAGCTCCCTGGATGCTGTCTTGTTATCTGTGCCTATACCTCTATTTGTAGACATTCTTGTTTTACTTCTTTAGTCTGCAACATATCCTCCTGTACTGTAACTTTCTATTGTACTATGGTAGCCAAAAGTCTGATCCTCAATGGGTGTTCCTAAGAAAATGCATTCTCTGGAATATTTTTGTCATTCCTTTTTTGTTAGATACGCTTTTTCTCAGCCATCTGCTGTAGAGCACTTAGTTGAAAGTTACTATTCTAAGGAACACTTTCAGACTGTAGTATCCCAGTAAAGAAATAAATTAAGTCTGTTGAAACTCAGTGCTATACATAAATGAGAAAATCATTTTTTCCTTCCTTAGCTCTAAAATTAACAAATGATGTCTCTTCTGCTGTTACTCTGGGATAGAAATATTTTAGATTCATCCCAATTATATTTTTGTATGCTGCAAAGTTTTTACTGTACACTCAACTTGGTCTTTTTCCATTTATATGGAAATAAATTCTAATAGGCTGGTATAAAAAGCTTTCCCATATTGATGGGTTGAGCTTGCATGTGCTGGAGTGTAAGCAAGAACATTGCCAAACTCTGAAGGCTTCATGCTGAAGAGTAACGAAGCCAACAAGATTCTAAAAATGTCAGATCCTCAGCTGATATAACTAACTAAAAATTGGTTGAAATCAATGCCATTATGATCATTTGAACCAGGTCACAATCTGGCTAAAAACTGCATGAGAGGCACAAAGATTTTTTAAAGATCTATTGAAGACTGAATGTATGATTCCTGTTGTTACTGCTAGAAGGCTTTAGTATTCTGTTGGCTTCCTTGTTTTATTTTGACTTGTTTTGTGCAGTTACATTGTGACATGTTGCTTTGGTTCCTGTATGCATCAGTTAAGACTTTTTGTGCTTCAAATGGTTTTTGTTTTTGTTTTTGGCTGAAACTTGAATATTGTCTGAGAAGGCCTGAAAGTTTTTAAAAATAATTTTAAAATTTATTATTTATAATTAAATAAAAGATTTGGAAAATGGATTCTACTCATAAGCATTTGAGAAAATTTCATCTTTATGGATCAAGGGGAGTAACAAAAAATATCTGGTGCTGAAATCCTGTTCACTTTTTAATATTTGGAGCTCAAAATATCTCTTTTCTCATTAAAGGAAAGGAAAATGTATATATAAAAAAGGGAAAGCTGGTTATGTAAGTGTGAGATAACGAACACTTGAGTCCAAGGAAGTGGACGTACCAGATGACTGGCATGTTGATCTTCTATTTTGTGTCAATGTCTGTATTGACACAGAAATGAGTGTTTTGCTAAACATTTGGTTTTAGAAAGAAGTGTGATGATACATATTGACCTGTACAACCCCAGTGATTCTCACAGAAAGAGGTCCTATCTACTGTCCTATCTACTCAACATGAGATGGATGTCTTCTACTTTAATGGAATCCTTTGAGACCCTGTTCCCGCAAAGTACTTAAGTACATTAGTAACTTCTAACATATCTGTTGTCCCATCTGAATCAAAGAAACAATTAATGTCTTTAAAATAAAGCCCAGGCTTAAGTGCTTTGCTGGGTGAGGGCCATATTGCACAGGAAGACTGAGATGCTCGCTGTCTAAACAGACTCATTGACAATAGTGAGAAGCTCATTTGCTTTGGGTTAGTCTCTGTGAAATTACAGCATTACACTAATCTTGAAATAATCTTTTTGAATCACAAAATACTTCTTTTGAGGGGGAGAGGAGAATGAAAACCAAGCATAGAGAAGAGCATATATTTTTCTATATATTTACTGTGGCTTTGCACAGTTGCTTTTGTTATCTGCAAAGTTTGGTAGGGAAGAAAATGAACTGTGCATTTTTTTTCCTGCAGGACTGCTTTATACTCTAAAAATGTCAGCATTTATTTTTACTTCCCAGAACTAAGCATGATGGGATCTTAATTTTTTTCAGTGTAACTTTTGTTGAAATACAATTTTATTCTTTTGTCTCCTGCTTTGTGACAATCATATTCAGGAAAGGTAACACAGGGCAGAGCAAGAGAGTTCAGGTGCAGCGAGCTTACATGTCCAAACAACTTCCCAGAAAATCCATGTGAGAAGGATGCAAAGCATGTGCACATGTCTTTCTTCTGCAGCCTCCCACAATCCCTTTGCCACCAAGTTGTAGTTCCAGTCTCATTTCATGTCTGTGTGGGGGACAGGGTCACGTGTATTTGTCCTGCATAATGCAAGAGAGCACCCCACCACTGCAGGATTTGTTGTTATGTTGTTATTGTTGGGTGAAAGGTAGTCCTGTGAGGTTTAATAAGAAGGTAATGTTTGACCCTGTGGATCTACTCTGATTCTCCTTGATCTTAGTGCAGCAGGAGCTGGCCTGGAGTCTTTTTCGCAGGGGCTGAGTATGGCATTTTCTGTCCCAGTCTGGCACTGATTCAGCTGTGGTGTTTCCTCATTCATGGAAGATTTTGAACACACACATCAGTGTCTTGGGTTGGGTAGGATTTAGGCATGCACAGGTACTTTTCTGAACAGGATAGCTCTCTGGATGAGCTGTGTTTGTTTTGGGCCAAGCTTTGTGAGTTAGTGTGAACATGGTTAGAAAGGGCATCAGTTGCAGAAGTGGCAGCAAGGCAGAGCCTCCTCCCAAGTGCGAGGATGGAGATTGGTGGGCTGTGGCCAGCCGCAGCACAGGTCTGGCTGAGAGGACCTAGATGTGGAGGGAGAGGAAATGATGTGCATGCTACTTTTAATTATGGTTGCCCTGACTTGGCCAAGGAAATTCAATTCTTTTTTGCTTTTATGTTCCATCAACTGAATAGTGTTTTTGGAGATGGTTTATCTTACCATAGTTGTCTAAAAATGCGAGGCCTGGTCTAAGTTCATCATCTGCATTTCTCTGTAGTGAAACTAAAGAAGCAGGTACCTCCAGAAAAAATGGGCCTGACTTACCTCAGCCACCTGTCCCTTAGCGAGAGGGAGAGTGGAGAGTCATTGCAAACTCAAAGCAGGTGACTGACTTAGGTGAGAAACCAAGATGAGAGCTACAGTGAAATGAGACAAATCCTGCTCTTCCAGGATGCAGTAGTTCATCTGTGCTCCTAGCTAGCCCTATACTTACCAGCCCAGGAGTGAACTATTTTTCAGGAAGTTTGTCTCTAGGTTTGTTTCCTTATTACAATTGGCAGTGGTTCTTAACCCTGCATTTGTGTTGCACTGCGAGGATCTGAATGTGAAGTTAAATCTTGGGTGATGACAATGATAGCAAAACTGATTTTGATCTGGCCTTTGACATGCTCTGTCTGTAGCACTGGATGACTTATTTTCAGGCATTCTGTGTGTTGGTTGCTGTTTAATCTTGTGTGCTGGGGCTTAGTGTCTTTCTTAGCCCCCATGGCTAGACTAGTGCTGGGACATTAAAATCTGCAATTTTTCGCTGGCCTTTTGCACTGACGAATCCTAACCTGGTGCTCAGCATGCCCATAGGCAGCAGTGATGCAAAGCCTGTAGGTGCACTTTGGAGCCCAACCAGTAACAGCTGTTTGCCTAGTGGTAGGTATGACCTCTCTAGGCAATGGAGACTAGAGAGGCACCCGCAGAAGGAAGTTGTTACACTGATCCTAACGTCTTATTTATGATCTTTCCTAAGCACCTGCTTTGTGCCCAGCCTGAGACAGGATTCAGACCTAGATAGTTTGACAAAAAAGTATGGTCCAGTGAGATGTTTTGCCCATGTGAGGTATGCAACTCTTGCACTGACTACTGAGGGACCCTAGGCAAGGACCTTTGATTAGCTGCCCACCTGTGGATAGTTCAAGTTAAGAGAGATGAGTCCCTGTACATTTAAACATTAGTTAAAGCTTCAGAGCTTAGAGTTTTGGAGCAGCAAGGTCAAGCAATTCATTGCTAAAATGGAAACTTTTGATAAAACTGGTCTTGGATTATGAGTACTACAGCATACTTGGACAAGAAGATGTGTGAGGATTTAAGTTACTCTGTTTATATAGCCCTGCTGTAAGTTAGATAAAGGTCAGGATTTCACTCTGAACTCTGACAGTTATGAGTGTTCGTCCCTTTAATGTTCACACAGGGTAGCAAAGATTCCTGCCAAAAGCAGGAATATTAGAAAATGTTGAGGTTATTTTTGGTACTAACCCTCAGGCTCCTCCAGAGCAGGCTAACTGTGGTGGATGATTGCTCTGTATTTCTGTGGAGTGGCTGTGAGTAGTAGCTGCAGAGATACTGCCCCACATGTTGTCCCCTTTTCTTTGAGGCCATGAATGATGTTCCTGTGTGCATCCATTTTCATACCAGAACACCCCAATGTGGTGCAACTGCACAGCAATTACATTCCCACTGTTCTGTATGGAAAGCTGTTTCTAAAGAACAGTACTAACAAAGGCATTTTGAAAAGCCTTTGGGAACTAGAAGTAGACAGAAAATGACGTTGTGTCAGGTCCTTTCTAACAGTTGGTGACAGGCTGATCATTGCTGTGCCCATGACACAGGTCCTACTAATTCTGCTGCACAGCACTAGTGAGTGTATAAAGTAAGTGCTAAGTATCACTGAAATTAATCGTGGACTTTACTTGTCAGGGACAGGGTTGGTAGCTCTTTCCAGGATCAACCCCTACTGCCCTGCTCTGAAATACCTGTCTTCATAATACACAGAGATCATTTTAACAGATCCCACTGAGTAGTTTTTATAACCTTAGATATCATTGTGCATATTACACATCCAAAAGTTGCAGTTTGAGCCTGCAAGCCTAACAACTTTGCTTTTAATTGTGTATGTTAGCATATTTCTATTTCTGTACACATTTCATGCTGATTTTGTGGAAGAGTAGTGGAACTTTAGAGCATGAAATCTAGCATCTTTTTTTTCTTATTATTTTCAAACCTTATAGGGAACCATAACTTTGGAATTATGGTTAAAGTTGTAGTTTAAAGTTGTCAGTTATAGAGCCTTAAGAGATTTAGATTTCTGTTGAGACACATTGCCGTGATTATAAAACAAAGGGTGACCAGTCCAAATTGGTATCCTTTGGCAAAATAAATTCCCATAGCTCAGCCTGCCAGCCCAGATTTTGTGTTGTTTATGCCCACAAGATACATCAAGATTTTGTTAAGCATTTGCTTTGTGTTGGATCTCTGAGCAGGTCAGTCCTTGCTTGCTAATTGCTTATGTCCTTATTTGCTGGTATTTGTGGTTGTTGTCCATGTGGACAAAAATGAGCTTTTTGGGAACAGTGCAAGATAGTTTGAGATAAGGGGCCAACTTTTTAAACTTCCGTGAACTAGAGAATACCTGTAGTTCTAGATCTAAAGGTGTGCTTCTCTTCACTACCACTCTTTCAAGAAGAAAAAAAATCTAATTTTTTTTTTTTAAGCAGAGTGTAAAGCAACAAGGAAATCTTATTTTTAAAGTTGCCAGGGCCTTTTACTACAGTGGCATCTGTGAAGTCTCTTTTTTTTTTACCCCCACTTTAATTTATTTTAGGAATCCGTTTAATCTAATCATTATACAAGCTCCTTTCTATTACTTCAAAAAAGCAGCTTTCCTGGGTTCAATGATAGTTATACCCCAATGATAGTTATACCCCCTTACAGATGTGAATGAGTTGCTGAACAATTTAAGAAAATATTGAAAAAAATGCTCCTAAATTGTGGTAAAGGTTAGTAAATGAAATTCAAGGAGAAAATTACATTAATATATCTAAAAAGAAAGCAYGCAAGTCCTGAGGTATAGCCAAGCCTTTACCTATGTCAGCAAAGATTTGTGCAATATCTTATCTCGGTCAGTTGACCTTATTGTGAGGTACTGCCCTTGAATCTCTTATTGAATTATTTAACATTTGTTCTTTTGTTTTTAAAGCAAGAGTCAATGCAAGTAACATTTTAAATCAGCGTGCTAAAGTGTGCATATTCTGTATATCTAGTAAGTAATTGTTGTCTCTTGTTTCTGTAATGCATTTGCATTACTATGAATCAATTTTATTATGCTTCTCTAGAGACTATTGCTGCCTGCACGCTGTGATATATTTGCACTGTTGTAGATATATATATAAATATATATATATATGCATACATATATATAATGATATTATATCAACCATGTCTTTTTCAGGTTGCTTGTTACCTTTGTAGTTTATGCTTACTGGTACAGTGAACCTGAGTAAAATGGGGGATGTGGGGCATTCTGATGATACATTACAATAATAGAGAGATCTTTGTATATTTCTGTATACTTAATACCTGCAAGAGATTTGTATGTGCATTATTTTCCAAACTAGGGCTTTGTTTTCTGAGAATAGAGAACATTTATGATAATGTAACAAAAAAGAATCAAATAAAGTGTTATTATTTTCAGACAAATGCGTTTGTCCCTGGTCTCTCTCAAGGGGCAGTGGCAGGTGCATTGGTAATGATACGTTTTCATGTCCTGCTCTTAGGGGCAGTCGGTGAGGACAGCGAATTGCCTGCTTCACATGTACATTATGGTGGTTTCACCTATCTCCCAATACAAGTGGGTTGCAAAACAGTTTCCAGTAAAAATTCATAAAAACATAAGAACAACCACACTGACTCAGGGCAAAGGTCTGTCTACCACAGTACCAGACAGTGAACAAGCACCACATAGGGGAGAGCAGAAGAACAGGGCAAGCACCAAGAGGTGCTTCCCTGAAAAACCCCACACAATTCAGGGACTTTCTGAGCCAGTGGGATTGCCGTTGTATTTTCCTGCATTTGATGGAGTTTTCTTCCACAAATTTGTCTAATCTCTTTCAGAATCTGCTGTTCACAGAATCACAGAATCACAGAATGGTTGAGGTTGGAAGGGACCTCTGGAGATCATCTAGTCCAAACTCCCTGCTCAAACGGGGTCAACTAGAGCATGTTCACCAGGATTGTGTCCAGATGGCTTTTGAATATCTCCAAGGAAGGAGACTCCACAACCTCTCTGGGCAACGTGTTCCAGTGCTCTGTCACCCTCACAGTAAGGATGTTTTTCCTCATGTTCAGATGGAGCTTCCTGTGTTTCGGTTTGTGCCCATTGCCTCTCGTTCTATCACTGGGCACCACTGAAAAGAGTCTTGCCCCATCCTCTTTGCACCCTCCCTTCAGATATTTATACACATTGATAAGATCCCCTCTCAGCCTTCCTTTTTCCAGGCTGAACAGGCCCAGCTCTCTCAGCCTTTCCTCATATGAGAGATGCTCCAGGCCCTTAATCRTCTTAGTAGTCCTCTGCTGGACTTGCTCCAGCAGCTTCATGTCTCTCTTGTATTGGGGAACCCAGAACTGGACACACCACCTCAGATGTGGCCTCACCAGGTCTGAGTAGAGGGAGAGGATCGCCTCCCTCRACCTGCTGGCAATGTTCCTAATGCCACCCAGGATACCATTGGCCTTCTTGGCCACAAGGGCACACTGCTGGCTCATGGTCGACTTGTTGTCCACYAGGAYCCCCAGGTCCTTCTCTGCAGAGCTGCTTTCCAGCAGGTCARCCCYCAACCTGTACTGGTGCATGGGGTTATTCCTCCCTAGGTGCAGGACCCTGCACTTGCCTTTGTTGAACTTCATGAGGTTCCTCTTTGCCCATCTCTCCAGCCTGTCCAGGTCCCTCTGGCAGCATAGCCCTCTGGTGTATCAGCCACATCATCTTGTTCATCTTGAACATGCTACCTGGAAGTCCCATCAGCAGTTACCCACGCTTCTTGTGTTGGAGGAGGCAGGGAATGATCATTCACTTGCTGCTTTCTGCTTGGCACTCTGGAATCTATAAACTTCCTCCCCTCCACCCCTTTTTCCAAGCTGAAGAGAAACCATGTTTCCATTATTCAGCTAGTCACATCGGTATATTCCCCATTTTACAAAACACCATCATCCCGTATTCTGCCACAACACTTGCCCTGGGCTCTTCTGCAGCCTTCTGTGCATGTCCATCCTGTCTATATCATGAAAGGTCTCCTCAGCTGGTTCACAAAGCCAGTATTTTTCCTCTCAAATTTCTCCTGAAGATCCACATGGTCCAGGAAATGACTTGGTTACTGTTTCTACCGTTCTCAGCAGAGGTGCTGAGATTGCTGCTTCCCATTGCACTGGTGGGGAAACTCCATCTGTGTAAGTCCCCACAAACAGCAGTGTCAGAAGAAGGGTTTGGATTTGGGTGTCCCTTACTTTGTCATACACTTTCTTTGTTTGGCAGTGTTGCTTTTCAGGCTACCAAGATGTCTGTCTGTGTGTCAGATTTAAGGTCAGTAAGGATTTAAGGTCACTAAGGATAGCCTAGTCAATATTGCTGTCCTTACTCCACCCTTCCTGCCCACCACAACAACAAAATTGCTTGATCTCTCACCATGGTCCGAGGGTAATGACCATAGGTTTTACAAGTTAGCTAAGTGTCCAGTCTTGGATAAAATGAGCAATGATTAGAGGAAAAATTACCCAGTGGAAACAATAGGATTGCATTTTTAAAACTAAGGGCAAGACAATATTCTAATTCATTTTCTTTTGCTAGTTTTATAGACCTGCAAAAAATATTGGGTTGGGGGAATTATGGTCCCAAACAATAGATGCCTTCCCATGCCAACTCTTCATAGACCAGGAAGGGAAGAGGAGGAAGAGGACTCATTTGCAATCTGAGTGGCAATGTAAATTGCTTTTTTAAGTGTATTATGTTATGGTAAATGCCATGAACTAAGCCAACTTCTCACCTGCAACTGTGCAAAAATTAATATACCTCACATGTGATTAGCATCTGCTATGTACTTTAAACAGATTCATAAAATAAAGAGCATTTGAAAACAGAAGTGCCGTCTGTTGTATTTTCTAATATTTATCAATTTAAAACCTGCCTTGTAATGCAGGTTGGAAGGCATTGGAACGCAGGGAAGCTGCTGGGATAGAATGTTTGCCGCGCTTAACACGGAAGGATAAAAGGACCTGTGCAGGGACCAGGTGAGCAACAAGCAGCTGTTCTGCTGTCAGTTGCCAATACTGAAGTCCTTTCTTAGGAGAGCCATAATAATGGGCTTGGCTGGGAAGTGTATGTTGCAAGCTCTATTTATAGAAGAAAAGCTGTCAAGGGCTGGATTACTCAAATTAGCTCTAATTGCATCTATTTAGTTCTTTTTTTCCCCTTTATTTCATAGCCTGGTTTCCTGTATATTTTTCTTTGCCTTGAAGATTTATTCAAGAAAAAGTTCCGTGAAAACTTTATGCACTGTTAACTTTGCGCAGTGGCATTCCTGGATACCTGACATTGCAGTTTTGTGCCTGTTCCCCCCATCCCATTCCCCTGGAGAATGCTGAGAAAGAAGTCAAATACTTGATTTCTTCCACAGATGGAAAATACTATCAACACATGAAGCTGAAACATTGTCAGACTCTGTGATGCCAAATCGGAGTCTCACTATTTCCCCCCCTTCCTTCTCTGACATGGTCATTCTCTTGTCCCACCAACTTTCAGCTGCCAACTCATGTACTCTGCTGGGCGGGTGCCTTGGTTGAATAAAGTTCCACCTGTCTCTGGGACCTCCTTGCTCACCCCACCTGCATCCTTAGAGTCAAAGGTTACATAGATTTCACAGCTTTATCGGGAGTCTTACAGGTGCTTTTTTGTCTTATTTCTGTGGGAGAATCAGAAAGTAGCCCCCAAAGTAGTTGCAGAAGAAAGAATATGGGAAAGCTTTTGATTTTGCTGCTTCTGTTTTTTAAGACCTGTATGCTAAGTTATGGTGAACCTTCTCTTGCATGGGGTGTAATGCCAAGTCTGGAAAAGGGTGACAAGCAGGGGATATCCTACTTCAGGACAGGAAGGAGCATGTGCCCTTTGGACAACCTGGTCAGGGTTTACTTCCCAGATTTACCTCCAGTGAAGCTGCCTGGGAACACAGCAGACCAAAATCATTGAACTGATGATATCTGTTTCCAAACCACCATCTGTCTACTCCTTGTGTAGTCAGACCCAGCTAACTTTGATGGCCTTCAAACCCAGGGAATTTCCCAGAGTTTCTGTAATATGAAAGAGGGAAAATTCACAGGAATTTTGTATTTGCACTACATATTCTCTGTCTATCTCTTTTTTTTTTTTTTTTTGAACTGATCTGAACAATTTTGTTGGTGGTTGGTTCTAAACAGGTCTGTATTTTCTGTTGTGAGTACATTCATATGTGGAAATTCTGGTTTGGACTTTCTGCCTCTCCTCACCCACTCACCTTCCAGTCAGCAGGAACAAAACCAGATCAGACCACTGGTCTGCAATTCTCAGGAAATAAGGCAACACAATGAGAAAATTCAGCTTGATATTGGCTATTAGTGTCAGTACAACAGGACTGACTCACAATAAAAGCATTTGAGTCAGTTCAGCAGTGAGGTGTTTGGGTCAGATGAAATGTTTTGATTCAAGAATTCCAGAGTTTTATTTCAATTAGTATGATATTTCAGTATAAAGTTCTTCAGAACTTCTGTTTTGTAAAACAACAAATATCAACCTTTTGTTATTCTCAGAGACAGATGTGCACGTTGAAAGACGCCCGTGAGACCCAGTTCAGAGACAGATGGACCCTTGAAGGAGCCCATCTTCATCCAGTATCTTCTTGAAGGGGAATTTCTGGGTACCACAATGAGTATATCAAAAAGTTTTCACAAAGCACAGGAAGTTGGTAGATAACTACCAGAAGAGATACACTGGTCTTCAGAAGAAAAGCACTTTCTTTTTTTATCCTACTCACCTCTGAGAGGCACACAGAAATTTTACCGTTCTTTAGCAGGAGGAATAGCACCAAATGACAGCAAACGCTTGAACTAAAACAGCATCCTCTTATATAGCATCTGTCAGCGCTGGTGTATAGAAAACCCAGTTAGTTATAGCACTTGCTTGTATTGTGGCATTGCAGCAAACATTTTTTCAATCAAAGTCTATCTATTCAGCAACTGTCTTTTAATACTGAGGACAAGTTCACAGCCTTGTCTTCCAACTCTGTACCTGGTGGAGCATATGGCGACAGGGACCACCTTGCATATTGACACTGGCCATTCTCAAATGCTTTAGAAGAAGATTCAGAAGGTGGAAAAAAAAAGTCTGTAGCATAATAAACTGCTCTGCCCAAAGAGAACATTTCTTTCTGGCAGAGAGCTGGTTGGGAAACTCTCATCTGAACTTCACTTGTAAGGAAGGTTTTGCAACCTGCACCTAAGAAAGCTAATCCCCCCTTTCTGGACTCAACCTGGCAGCAAGGGCCATTTCCTGGAAACTGAATCTGGGCCTCGATATCGTCATTCTACCTGGTTTTAACACAGGGAATCAGATGAAGTTCTTGTGTTCTGCCTTCTGAGCTGTTCGATGGCATTATGGTAAGGTTTCCAGGCTTTCCTCTGCAACCTGGATTCTTGAAATGTACTTGAAAATGTGGGCCAAGTTTCTTCACTAGTCACAAAACCTCAGAGCTGAAGCTTTAGGAAAACTAGTAGCTCACTTGAGATTTGTGGTAGGACTGTGTGATTTGACTGCTCTCTCAACACGGGAACATTTCAGTTTCTGTAGTCTTTTTTCACTTTGGTTTAGCACCTTGCATGAAATCTTCCTTTTGAATGGGTGCTTTGCCAGAGGAGGTGTGTGATATTAGCTGTAATAGAAAGCATCCCCTTTCTGGAGACATTAGGGAATCTGATCTGCGGTGAGTGGGCACATTAAAAGATACATTTTCAGAGGTTTTTTCAGTTATATCCTTTGTCAGATTGCTACAGATTTGTTCTTCTTCGTTGCTAGCACCCATCTGCATTCCACTCCTTCGCTGTCCTAGTTTTTTCCCCTGTTAATTCTGCCTGTCGACCAAATATAGGTTTCCTGCATTGCATCAAAATGCATGACTTCTGAGACCTTTTCCTTGGCTATGATTGCTTTAATAAACAACAGAATTTCCTTGCTCACTGAAGAACCACACAAGGAGTCATCTACAACGTCAAACATTTTCTATTTAGCTATATTAGAAACTGAAGCATTGATTGCAGAAAGCTGTTATGATTATAGACAGTTTAGGACTACCAGGCATTCGTGATTTTAAATACCATTTACTAGTTGCATAATAGCCTCATCAGTACAAATGCTTTGTGTCACAGAGAATTGATTCCTATTACTGTAGCACTTTTGCTGACGAAAATCATGAAGGTGACCTATTTTTTCCCCATAAAACTATTCAGAACTTTGTTTATTTATTCCACATTAGCTGTACAGAGATGTGGGTTTGCAAGCAGAGTTGTGAGTTCAATGATTACTGCACAATAAAGACCAAATAAACTGCATGTTTCCAAATATAAGAAATATTTTCTAGTTGTATAGCATCTTTTTTGAAAAACATGATTCCAAACTCCTCAGCGCATAGGCACATAAATAATTTCAGTATAATGTATATTTGTTTGTGGGATTAAGACTGACAGCTTCACAGTGTATAAACTACACAGATACCTAAGGTGAACTGAAATATGCAGCTAGCCAAGTTTACATCTACAGTACTTGTTTTTGAGAGTTACAGACAGCTGTTGTGGATACAAAAGATAAGTCTTCATTTGTGCATCTCATATTTGCTTGTTAAAATTCACATTTGTGACAAGAGTCCTGTGTTTCATTACCAGAGAAGTCTCATTGTGTGTTTATCCTGCACCTTTCCCTAGACAACCTTTCGGTCACTGGAAGACACAAGGCTAGATGAGCCTTTGAAATGACCCATGTGGCCATCCATTTGGTCTCAGGGCATCATGGGCACACTGGGACTTCTTTCCATTATAGGGATTAAAATTAGGTAAAGCAACCAGCCTGAAACATTAAAAACAATTTTAAAGTTTCCATTTTAATTTCTCTTCCCAGTGTCGGACAGCCCTCCACAAAAAAACAGCAGCAACAACAAAAAAGGACAGAAAAGGCAGAAAAAGACTTTATGCCATCCCATAATTTGAAGCTATTTCTATTGTTAGATGGCAAAGCTTGTTAATCTATTGATGCAAAATAAACGATCAAACTGCTGTTATCTGTTGGCCAAACTGTAAGCTCTAAAATAAAATCAATTGCCAGCAACCAGAACCTTTCTGTTCTAGTGCAGTGGTTTGTCTTTGGCTAGAAAAGCTGGCATAAAGTGAAAAAATCTATGCCAGAGCAGTTGTGTTCCCCATATATCTGTCTTGTGTTCCCCATACATTTGTCTCGTGTTCCCCATACATTTGTCTCATGTTCCCCATATATCTGTCTCGTGTACCCCGAGCTTTTCAGTGAGAGGCTCTGTACAGCATCTCAAGGCATTGACCAAAAAACCCAGGGAATGAGAACAGATAAATCTGGCCTTCTCCACTGCTGGCATTGCTGCAGACACACACATGTGAGCTGCCTACATGGCTTCCCCCTCCAAGCCGAGAGAGAAGGAGGCCTTTCTGGGCAGTTCAATTCACCCTATTGGAGATGTCTAAAATAGTCAGGTGATTTCCAGCCCAGAGGTGTCTTTTTGTCTCTGAGGACTGTAAATGGAGGCCAGGGTGACTAGCTCAGGTGTGGGTAGCCCACAGAGTGGGTGTGAAAATAAGGAGGGTCACATCCCTCTTTCTGCAGCCCTGTGGCTGAAGCTCCTGGGCCCTCCTCTTCCAGGTGCTCTGCTACAGCTTTGCCTACCACCTTCAATGCCTCAACAACTGTGGCTTTTATTCTGTTTTTACCAGCTTTTTTTCCTCACCAAAAATGTCATTTTTAAGGATTCTAGACAGTTTTTCAAGTGTATTTTGGCAGCTGTGAATAACAGTCTCCACTGGCAATTTAACATAAATTTCCAAAACTGCCATTGTCTGTTAGGGCTGCTTTATGACGACTGATCCCTAGGTCACGATTTCTCTATGCTGTAGTGCTACTAACTCTTATTTTTAACCTCGAATGTCCAGAGCAGCTATATGAGCCCCTGCCTTGGCATAACAGGCTGTTGGACTGTCTGAGGCTCAGCACACACAAGTTAATGGTTTTTGCAGGGAAGGCGCTCCTGGGGCCTTGCCATGTTCAGCAGCAGCAAGTGGTTGGAAAGAGCACAGCACTTGGTCCTTTTGGGGCTAGCCTGCCATCAGTGTGGCTTCACTGGTGGCCTTCAGCATGCAGACTGTTTTGATAGAAGTTGAAGCAGTTCCCTGGAGTTTAGCATGCTGTGCTTTGCTGAGCTGAGTTTCCAGATTAGGTTTTGCAGCAGAGAACATACTGCTAAATTGAGGGGGTGTTACCTGAGTTACACCACAGTACCCTCCACCACCCTTACTAACATGCTTCTGATAATTATTCTTGTAAAGCCAAATACTACTCCAGCATGTTTTGGCAGGGGACAGGCAGCAGGACCACTAACCTGTGCCTGCTTTACTGGCACCACCCCTGCGGAACAATCTGGGAGGGTGAGACAAGCATAGTAAGCTGTTATCCATCCGAGCCTGTTCTTCCAAAATACCCTCACATCCCCTTTAAATGTGGTGTTGCACACATTAGCGCATCTGTCTGCAGAAGGAAAAGCCTTTCGGTGCATATGTGTGGCTCTCTAAGAGCTCTGCCCTCAAAGTGCTCTGACTCTGGAATCCTAATTTCAGTCCATGCTGATGATTTGCTATAGCACTACTTAGGGTGACCCTTTTCAGTGTGGCTGGGACTACATCCTTAACATTTCTGCATTTTCATTCTTTCTCTCAACATGACTCTTACATAGGGCCCGTTACCTGGTGAATACACTTCGTTGTTACACCAAATTTTGCAATGCAGTGTTATCATGATTATGCTTTAACTAGGCCTTCCAAATTCAATTGGGTTAGACCCCCCTAAACCTTCCTTAAAAAAGACCTTCAGAAGACTGGTCAGCTAATATCCGACTATATTCAAATTATATTCCTGAGTCTATTTTAAGTATGAGATAATCATGTTTTATGAATTTTGCCCACTTGGATAACAATCATCATAAAAGAGTGCTTGAAGAAATCGCTAAGCAGACAGATGTCTTAAGTTTTCTCTTTTCTTCTTGCACAACTCTGCACAACTGTTCTTTTCTGCTAAGTCAATGGACATGGCTTGCTGTTAGGACTTTCTTATGTTATTGATTTTATTCTCAAAGATACTCATAGAGGCTTTTAATGGTAGTATCACTCAAATGAACCAGGAAAGCATTTGAGCTGCTGAGCATTGAAGACACTGAGGAGAAAGCATTCACACTTGACTGGAGACTCAGAGGCTTCTCTTGTGTCTGGCGAGACACAACAGGGTTTATTTTAGGTGGTGACTTGGGCCACTGGGGCCTGTTTCTTGACTTGCTTTTAGTGTTTCAGAGGCTGAATCAGACTCTTCCTGCACATGAACTGCTGGACCTGCCAGTGGTGAAGCTGGTTAACAGCAAACATGCAGGTGATTTAGCTGCATGTTGCATCAGCTGTGGGTCAGCAGCCAGAGGCCCACGTGCCAAGTGGTTTAGGGACCAAATTGTCCTAAGCAGTTCTGTGCCCAGCTGATACAGGGAATGAGGGATGGGCAGCATCAGAGATACAGTGATGGAGGGACCAGGCAGTACAAAGAGCAGGAGGTCCCTGAATCAGGCCAACTTCATGGCCAGCTAAAAAAGTTACCCTTTCCTATGTCTTGAGGGGAAAAGAAAAGCAACTGTAGCTATATGAAAGGAAATATTGGGTTTTTTTAGTATTTGGAAGGGCCAGTGGTCCATGTAAAGCCATGTATCATCTAACAAATACAAGTGATCTTTTATATAAACCAAGCAAGTGTGATGTAACACTAACACAAACAGTAAAAGCGCCATGTTTTCTTTCAGAAGTGTTACTGACTACTTTCTCATCTGTGGGATGCTAATTTCCTGGGAAAGAGAAATATATGGCTAAATAGTAAAATAAAGAATAACAGAAAACTTATGAATTGTATTAGTTCTTTTATTTCTTTGAAAAATTGCACAGTACTAGACTACTGAAAGAATAAAAGCTGTGATTAACTTTCATTAGAAAGGAGTCAATCCGAGGGAAAAAAAAAAAAAAGACCTAGAAATCATAACTATTACAGAGTATGAAGTTTGAGTTGGGATGCCTGGCTGATATTTCCTGTTTGAGTAGGTCCAAAGATAGAGAAGTTCTTGATGGAAGTTTCTAGTTTAACAAACTGTGGAGGAAAAGAGGAGAAACAGGTTAAGGGATATATTTTTTTCCTCAGATTACAAGAGGTGTTAAAAAGTACTTGTCTAGATGTAGCACATTGAAAAGAGTGTGTGCATGCATCAGACAAGTTTTAGCAATTGCTTTCCCACCCATCCTTCAATGTGCTTACTAACTATGATTCCAATTAGTAAAACCAAATTATGGTGAATTGTTACAGGCACAAAATATGCTATGAGGTTGGCTGGAATCAACTGGGGCTACTTATTATTCATGTTAGATATGCTGAAAGGTGTCTCCTAATAAAAAAATGGAAGGGGGGAGGTATCAGAAATTTTTATTAGGTTCATGCCATGTTTCTGAAGCAAAGCACTTTATCTCTTGGCATAAAGTAGATAGTTTGATAGCTACATCTCTACTGTCATGTTTTTTGAGGACTTGAACTCACATGTGAGCCCAAACTACCTGCACAGCCACATAACCTACAAGTGACTGGTCATTTACACCTGTCCTTTATGCAAGAAGCTGGTCTTTTTAGGATTAAGCCACCTTTTTCTCACTAACAACCTGGGCAATGAAGCTCTGAACTCACACCACTAAGGAAGGGAGATCCCATCCTGCTCATTGCCTTTAATGCGATGGCTCCCAACATTTGACTTGCAGAGCAAGCCAAGAGCAGACATGGCATAAAGTTCTGCTAGTAGCTGTCACGTGTCCCTGGGGAAGAACAGGAAAATGTTTCATGCAGGTCCTTACCTTCTTGCACTGCGTTGCGGTAGAAGCACCAGGGGACACCAGCGGGATGTGACATGAAGCAGCAGCCCCGCCTTTCGCACTCTTGAGCTGTGATGCCGGGGAAGCCGCAGTCTTTTCTGGCCTTAACATCAGAAGGACATACTTTCCTGACTGTGTAAAACAAAAACAAAGGAAGGAAGGAGGCCATATTACTTTATGTTTCTTTCACCTGGCACAATATTGTTCTTCTTACTCTGGGGAGCCAAGGAGCTGGAGCTATAAATGAGCAGAGCCGACAGCCCAGGTTAAAAGGCAGGGCAGAACCTGTGGTTATCTGTAACCCACTCATTAAAACTCCTTAGTAGCACGATGGGTAGAGGCCCAGGCTCCCTGCTGCACCGAGCACAGGCAGTTGTGTGGATGGTGGTGGTGGTTACAAATCCCTGGTGAAAGAGGGGTTATACCAACTGGAGCTGCCTGAGATGCAGCCAGCTGCCTTGCAGGGCACAGGGTCTTGGTCCCTCAGTGTCTTCAGGGGTACAGCCAGCTGCATTTGTGCCAGCAAAACCCCCAAAAATTCAGAGCACTCACCCCAGAAGGGCCAGTCTGTTGTGCTCTAGGGCTTAGAGGGGGCAAAATCCTGCCTGGTGGGCAGAGACCCGGCTTTACCCTTCTATAGATCTAGTGGTAGGGTGAAAAGCCATATGTCTCCCATAACAGCACCATGGATGCTGGCTTTGGACCAGGGTGTTGCCCAGMGGTGGCTTGATGCAAGGAGCTAACTTGAGCACAGACTGGCTAATGCAAAAGAGTTGGCTGTGGAGAGTGGGAGGAAGGACCAGCCATCTGTGCATGCAGACTTCGATTAGAGAAAGGAGGTAACTTGTTTAGGGGGATATCACTGTAACCCTGTTCAAGAAAATGAAGGAAAAAATGGAGGTAGGAGTTTAAATTTTCCAGTAGGGATTTACTGGAAATCCAGTGGAGAAAAGGATCTGCCCTGGGGTAGTTTGGAGATTTCACTGGATGATGGCTGACAACAAAACAGGAGAGAGAGATAACAACCAGAGGGAATTATACTGGGAAGTGGGCAGAAAAGGAAGGAAGTAGCAAGTATCGAAAGAGCCTGGAGAAAAGAAGAAAAACCTAGAAGTTACGGAATGCCAGGGRTCTTTTAAAGAGGCATTAAACAACTGCAGATGGACTAATCTACTGAGGACTTTCTGATTTCTTTTCTATGCAGTGCTAAAGTCCTCATTAGCCACTTAGAAAACCTATTTAAGTAAGTGCTGAGGATCCCTTGCTCCACTGATGAACAAGACAACAGCTGGCAGTGACACATTTTTAAATGATCAGCTTGGGTTATTTGACAACTGGAAGCCCGAAGGGAAAGGAAATGGTTGCTGCAAGGAGAATGGGATGCAAGACTGATGGGTAAGCAAGGTCTGACTCTGCACAATACTACCAGCAGTGTTCTAATAGAGGTCTATGCCCACTTGGTTGGCCTTTCAGTAAATTTASAGCTATTCCCCACTTGTACACATTTCTGCATAATCAAGCACTAGACAGATCAGTGTTTCTGCCAGATATATTACCTTTCCTTGCTTTCGGAGTGAAGCACCAGGGAAAGCCAGGGATTGAAGAATTGAAACAGCATCCAGCTCTCCTGCACTCTTCTGCTGTGATTCCTGGGTGTCCACAGTTCTTCCTCTGACTGGGGGTCACATTACACTGGCATTTTGCTGTTGAGGACAAAAAAAGTAAATTATTAGGTGTCTGTTTGTACTCTTGTTAGTGGAAGTCCATTTATCAGCTGTCTGTTGGGAACAATGAACTTTCCCTAGACTGTGGCAGTCTTGCAAGTATACATTTTCTGTGGCTTGCTGACATCAGAACCTGAGTGGTTTCAAATCCACTACTGGTAAAAAGGTAGCAGGTGAAATGCGGGACCTGTTATGGCTGGAGTGAAACTCCCACTGATTTCAGTAAGGTCTGTACTTTACTCATTAAGAATCTGTGGTCTCACCTGCGGCCAGCCCAGCCCAGCACAGTGAGGGCCAGGGAGTTCAATTAGACCAGATTAAATGGTAAAAAAATATAACTTCAAATGATACAGTAATAAATGTTTGTTGTTTTGCCCATCTCACAGATTTACAGAATATTTGGGGTAGAAAGGCACCTCTTGAGATCATCAGCTCCAAGCCCCCTGCTCCAGCAGGTCAGCTAGAGCGGGCTGCCCAGGACCATGTACAGCCAGGTTTTGAATATCTCCAAGGATGGAGACTACAAAGCCTCTCTGGGCAACCTGTTCCAGTGTTCAGCCACCCTCACAATAAACAAGTTATTTTCTTATGTTCAGGTGGAATTACCTGTATTTCAGTTTGTGCCCATTGCCTCTCATCTTGTCACTGAGCACCACTGAGAATAGTCTGGCTCTATCTTCCTTACTCCCCCCCACCAGATATCTCACTTGAAGAAAGAAAGAGTTAAGGATATTAGAATAGGTGGAAAGATGCAAAATCTCTGCACTGTCTTCAGGTGACCATAGAAATACAGGATTATGTACAAATAGTTACAGCTGTGCTTTTAACATTTTAAGTCTACCTCATAGTCCTCCCCAACCAAGAAATTCCGGAGATGCCATTAGGGTTCTGTTACTGAATTACTTACTTCCCACTTTTTGGACTATCTAAATGACTGCCTTTTATTGAGGAGGCCAATAGATTTCTTTGAACTTGTATTCACATGACAAAGTAGCATAAACTAAATGTCAAAGGACTATTGAGACAAAGCTAGTTCCTGCAGTCCTTCTGGAGGAAAGGTTTGTCTAGTAAACTGAGTACATCATTTTAGGCATTTCTGTCCCTCTACCTTTATAGCAGACTCCTGGTTGTTCTGCTAACATAAGAGTGCTCCTGGAGTTTGTTTCTGATGTCAATACTATATATACATGTATTTTTTTTGCCACAGATTTCTCTGCAAAAATTAAAAAATAGACTCCAGCTTCTGGATTAGTACCAGAGCAAGATATTCACTACTTGATACATAAACTGGAGACACGGTCTTGCTGCAAGTACAATCAGTAGCATCAGGCCCACATACATACCCCTCAATGCAACAGCAAGCAAGTGTACTTACTTGGTGGCGACGCAGCTTCTGCCAAGGTGCTGAGGGCTACAACGAGGATGACAGAGACCACACAGATCCATTTCAGATCCATTGCTGTCAGGAGCCCTCAGGCCTCGAACTACTTTGAGTGGGAAGGCAAATCGAGGTGAGGTGCCGCTTTTCCTCAGAGCAGCTCATTTTATACCCTCCTTGTGTTTGCACACTAAGATCTGATAACATTGTTCCACACAAGGCTTCACTTGGAGGTTGTTTTTTTTCTTTAATTAGGAAATGTTACTATGTATATTCTGATATCTCTGATCCCTGAGATAAATTTCCAGGCTCTTGAGATCAATTACATTACTGTGCACCTCTGACAGCCTCAGCTGACTTTATTGACATTAGAGCATTTCAAATCTCTGAGCATCTTTAAATGGTTGCCACTACTGAAAATACATATATATATAAAAATTATAGTTTATATATATACACACACACACACACACACACATATATACATATACATATACGTGTGTGTATATATATAAATATATAACATACATGTATTTTTTATACATATATATATATATCCCTTCTAAGTATATTCTTTCTGCTTCAGATTTACCTTGGCCTTAAGTCCGGTTCGTGTTACRCTGAAAATGGTAAGGCAACAGAAGCTGAAGCTTCAGTCTGACACCTCCAAGTTTTGGAAGACCATAGCATGTGCTGTGTTAGGAAACCAAGATCTTTGCTAGACCAGGGGTCGGATTCAAACATCCCAGCTGATATTTTGAATGATATGTCCRAAGCAAAAAGGAAGGTCAGATTCTCTGGAGCAAACCCCATCATGCCCTGCAGGGTTTTTCTTGAGAAAGTCATGGTAGTCTGCTTTCCATTTCCTCTGCCCTGTCGCTACAACAGATTATTCCTTCACAACTTGTCCAACACCAAGGGCCCATAATTTGCTGAAAACTAACTTCTGAAGCACTAGTTTTGGCCTAATAATTTCCTCATTGTTTCCTTCATGATTTAACAGATGACCTTCAATGCAGCCTTTGGGCTATATCAGGACACAGGACCTTGTGGATTGGATTGTTCATTCAAGTTTTAATCTCCCTTTTGGACCTTTTTCCACCATGTTTTGTAACATTTCTTAACTTTCTAATATTTGAACACAATTAGTCCTGCTAGATTTCCCACTTACTAGAACAGAAGGCACTGTTTTCCTTGGGAAATTTGGTTCCTAACTCTGGTAGGTTGCATGATAGAACAACCACAGTTCTCCAACCAAAAGAGAACAAAACTTAAGGCAAAGACCAAAGAAAGAAAAAAAAGAAAAACCAGACCAAAGGAAAACCAGTTCCTCCTAGCAGCAACACTGCCTTGGAGAACAGGCACTGTCAGTCAGGGAAAGCTGGGTCTGGTAAATCCCAGCAAGGGACACCAGGCTCCAGGGCGAAGGGGGCCCTATGGCTAGACTCATGAGACACTGGGGTGACATTTCCAGAGAAACTTCAAGGAATCAGTTGCTTTGCTAAGAAATGTTGTGTTTACCCCGTGGAAACCTTGCTTTCTTAAAGAATAACTTTTCGTCATTGAAAACCTTGTTGCCTGATTTAATTGTTTTTTCTTTACTAGTCCCAGTTGCGGGAACCTAGATACAATATACATACTGTCAATATTAAYAGCTCTGCCTTCTCAACCACCAGAGAGTTCTTCCTGTTCATCAGTAGGAAGAGGATTCAATATGTTTTTTGATCTTTGACAGAACTTTGGTTATTATATATGAATTTGTTTTGTGCCTCTTTTGTTGATAGAGTTCAAAGCAGAAACATTTAACTCCTACAGTTGTGTTTTGAGGGTAATTTATCTGTTGAAAAGTGTTTCGAACCCTGTAGGAGGGTGCTGGGTCTACAAGGGCAAAAATAATAGAGCTCATTTTCATACCGTCCATCTCTATTTAATACATTAGTGGCATTTCGTATTGAGAGGCATGATTTGTAAAACAGATATTTTGTGTATTCTTCAGTTCACAAAACATCAATCTGCAAGTAGAAGGGGGCTGTGCTCAAACACTCAGTGATTCATATCRTAATTTTTAGTTCCATCATTGGGAGAAAACATTGGATCTAAACTTCAAAAATCCAGTCTTTTCCTTACATGCAACGTTGACAGTGGTTCCAAAGATTAACTGTGGTGCTAAGTCCAGTGAAGCCATTAGCAATTTTTCCAATGATTTTGTTTGGACCAACACCACATCACGCAGAAGGTGTGAATGGCTGAAACCTTGCCTCTGTACAAAACAAAAATGTTTATCCCAAATGGGGAACTTTGTTGCTTTCAGAGCACTGCAAGAGTTCTCAGTAGATTATCAGCCCATAGTGTGAGTCAGGTAAAACTGCTGATAAAGTTTGTCACTCCTGCCTCTTACTGAATACTTAATTAAATCCTTATCTGCCAGCTGTCACCTATTGGKCCTGATCCCACTGTATGCACAAAGACAAATCTACCACTGAGTTTTCACTGCGGAAAGAGTATATGATTGCCATCTTAAACAAACACCCTGAAAGAAATAGGCTTCTTGCTTTTTGTCAGCAGATTACTTTAAAATCTTTAATATATTTATATAGTAAAGCCTTGAAAATTATCTTGGGTTACACTGCCAAAGTTTTTCCTTCTCTTGGGCCAGCATCCATCTAGACCATTTGGTAACTCAACATTGAGCACCCAGGCTCTGCTAGGCCCCGAAGAGCTGACCAACCACTGCAGGCACTGAGCGGGGAACTGTGTCAGGGGCAAAAGGGGYTTGAAGGACTTCTTCCTCCTCTCCTTAACCTCCTAACCTCCTTGTCCTTCCTCTCCAGCCTCCTTCGGTCTCATGGGGCTTTTAATTGAACTGTGYTGCTCATGACTGAGGCAAGCTGTTGCCTCCTGCCTATTTTTCCTTCCCAGCAGTAGCGTTGGGACACGAGAAATCACAATGGTTGGCTGCTGTTTATTAAGGCTGCAACATTTTATTCTGATATTTCAGAACTTTTAAAGGGTGTATTTTTTTCCCCACTTCATTTAAAAACAAAGACCCAGCAACCAACAGCACAAATTAGTTTTTTGTCCTTAAGGGTATTTCTATTTGTAGTAACTACCAGTATTAGTGCCAACCTGAAAAATTTGTTATTTGGCTAACACTGTTGTATGTGATCCCACAAAACACATCTCAAGTTTTTGGTGTTCCCTAAAATAAATCATCATAAAAGAGAAAAAAAAATAGAGAGAAAGGAACAAAGAACCTCTCCATCAATTTTGGGGGGGGGGGGTTGGAGGTRGATTTTTTCATTCCTTCTTGATGCAAGAAGAGCAGAAGTAAAGCAGGGGGCTGGATTCGGAGCTGCAGGTTTCTGTGTGCAGCAGGGATCCTGGGCAATAGCAGAAACTGTTCCAGTCTGCCCTGATGCCCAGTGTAAGTTAGAGTGACCTGGAGGCTGAATAACTTATAACTTTAAGTGACATTGTAGTCAATTCCTGGTGTTTCTTCCTGTCTTGTGAAAGTTTAGAGCCAGTGCCTTTTTATTTCTGTGCCAAACACACCTGGAGATGGGGATTTCAAGAGACTAGCAGGGACGTTTGGATTGTGTAGGGGTGTGCATTTGGACAGAAGCAAAACTATCAGGAAGAGGTGCTCAAGTCACAGCTCGCCYGTTCAGGTCAGCTGTGTGATGAACAGGTGGGGTCAGTGCCTGGCACCAGAAACTGCTGCTGCTTCAGTAACGGGCATCATGGTCTCGGATTTGCATTCAGTTCTCTAGCAGGGGTTATTCTCTAGCTCAAGTAGCAAATACATGTTTTTGAAGCTAAAAAGACAGCACTTTGAGTGGGTGTGAGAGGAGTTTGTTATTTGTAGAAATAGGTTTGTTGCAAAACAGGCCCAAGAATTTTGTTTTCCACAAAGCGAGAAGGAAGTTGCTGTTGTGCCACAGCACGGAAGTGTCCACCCAAAGCACTAGGTGCTGCAGCGCACACGTGGGCCACCTCACCAGGCTCGGGCTGGGCCTGGCTTGTTCATCTTTCAGAGTGGCACCGTGTTGGAAGCAATCGGCCAAGCCATGTTTCAGAGTGAAGCTTAAAAACACCACTTCTGGAAAAATACAGCCAAACCTAACTATAAAGTCCATAAAGCCTGAAACTGTGCATACTGTTAAACACAGACTGAAATCTGGGACAGGTGAGATTTTGGAAAAACTTAAACACTTATTTATACATCTAAGAAAGCCCCTACAGTCCAGCCACAGATTTTGTAAGTCTCTAATTGCACAGCTGCTATCTAGCTTACTTCTGCAAGCCACACTACAGAGAAACCTTTATTTGTTGCATAGAAAAGTCAGACATGGGAGTAGGGGTAGATATTTGTGATAAAGGAAACCATAGGGAAGTGCTGGGTCAGGAGAAATAGGAAATAGAGGGGAACTCTGTGACCCTATGTACACRTAAGTACAGATGATGTTACTGCAGCAAGGAGTGTCCCAGAGCACTTTTTGTGTCCCTCAAGCTGCTAAGTGCATTGTCGAGGGGACCAAAATCTGAACTGGGTGGGTTTGGAGGAAGAACTGCAAGCCTCGAACAGCAAAGAAAAAAAGAACTTGAAAGTAGTAGAGGCAGAAATACTATATGGTCTCTGCCAGGTCTGTTCTCTAAGATTTTTGATCTATGCCTCTGGAGTAGCAAGAAAACCTTGGCCTTTCCAGTGTAAATGAGGGAGGGCCATTAGCCTTGCACATATTTTAGCTAGATGAACTAGTGCATAAAAGCCCTCAGTTCAGGTTGTTGTCTACCTAGCTACCAAACAACATCATGGAGTCAAAAAATAAACAGAGAAAAACCCTGCATTTTAACTCTGGGAATGAACAGTTCAAAGTAAAAATTCAGATCCGTTCAAAAGCTGTTCTATCGCTTAGATAAATATACCTACGTAAGATATACTAACGCAGATGCCAAAACCAACTTTGGCTTGGTGTGTACAGGCTTATTCAGGGGACTTTTGTGAAAGAATATATCATTTATAAACAACAGAGGCATTGGTGGAAGAGGACTTTTGTCACCTCTCTGTGGTCAATATCCACAAATGAGGTAAAATGGAAAAAAATAATTATCTGAAGTTAATCAAATATATAAGCCGGAGATGAGGCAGATCTGAAAGTCTGAATTTAAACATCCAATACATTGCAGAAAGATTCAGTTTCAACTGCRAAGTTCAATGCCGATTTAGAAATACAAATCTGAGTATATTATTTTCCTAATGCTTCTGGATTCTCTAGACAGGACATGGAGCCTCCATTGCCAGCAWTGACTTTTTTTTTCTTTTTTTGTGAATACCGAAGCAACACCAGCAAATGCTTGTTGCTCCTGAGATGAGGCAGAGCCTGTAGAAAAAATGAAAAAATTACCCAAACACTTGAAACACATTGGCTGTGAATAGCCAGTCAGGGACAAGTGCACTTGTTAGTTTCTTTTCCAGACCTCATAAATCAGTGCAGTGTGGAGCGACTTGTCAGACACGCCAGAAGAGGAGAAGCAGCTCTCAAACTGGCCCTGAGAAATACACAAGATCTGGTTCAAGACATGGCCACTGAAGAGCCTCTTTATGATAGTGGTCATGATGCATTCCAGTTTACCAGGGCCCCAAGAGCAAAAAAGTCCAAATCTCAAACTATTACCTTCTAAAAGGGGAAATATACAAACCAGGTAAGGTTATTAAAAGGAACTTAAAGGAAAAGTAAAATGAATGAACTGCTTTCAAACAGCAGGATGCTATTTAAAGACACAATACAAGAGGCTCAGAGTAAATATTTACCATCAAATAAAAARATAGAAAAAGGATGTCCTCAGGCATACACACAGAACCAGAACAGTTAAGTAGCTGAGTAAAAGAAGTTGCTAGAAGCAAAAAGACTTTCTTCAAAAAGGACCCACAGCCAAATAAGGAAAATAGAAAAACAGACTGACTGCAGGGCAATAAAATAATAGAAAAGTAAATAAATAACTTTTTTATGATAGGAGACAAAGGTCAGCTATCAAGAGGGAGAGAAGAGGATTTTTGCTGTTTAATATATTCATAAAGGATCGATAAATGTTGGTGAATAATGAGGTGATGAATTTGATGATGACTCATAATAATTATTTTTTGTATTTTTCAAAAGTGCAAGTAACTGAAAAGCTGCAGAAACATCTTAAAAGACTGAGTGATTAGGTAATAAATGGCAGGTGAAATGCAGGGTGGGTATGTGCAAAGTAATGTGCATGGAGGAAAAATAATCCTGATTGATTGATTATACAAACAAAAAGATGGTCTCTAAATTAACTATTGTTATTCAGAGAGAGAGTTTAGCATAACTGTAGATATGCCAACTGAATATTCAAAGTGTCAAAATGGCAAATTGAGTTTTAGAAGCAAAGGAATTGAGGACAAAACTGCAAACATCATTTTAATAATATTGAAATTGATGCTGCACCCGTGCCTGGATCACTTTGTAAAGTCCTGGTTGCCCCAAGTTAAAAAGGGGAAAGTATAATTGGAAGAGTAACAAGAAGAGCTCTCTGGCTCATGGTAGCTATGAACTATGAAAAAAGTTCTGAAAATTATAAGGATTGTTGAAACTAAGTTGTCACAGGATAAAAGGAGAAGTTTTCTCCTGGATAAATAACTGGGTAATAAGTAGAGGATGGGAGCCAATGGTCAATTTTCACTGTGGGGAGAGGCCATAAGGAGTCTCCTGCTGCTATGCTGGGACCTTTGCAGTGAAACAAACTCATAAACCATTGGGAGAAAGAGGTGCAAGGACTAGATTTGTTGACAAGACAAATTTTTCATGGTGGTAAAGATATAAGCCAACTATGGAGAAGGATTTTACAAAATTGAATGACTGCAGAATAAAATGGTGGGCGATATGTAAATATAAAGCAATGTACACAAGGAAAAAGAGCAATCCTACCTCTACAGACAGAATGATGGGCTCTGAGCTGCTTATTATCTCTCAGGCCTGACAGAGTGTGTAAGTATCATATTAGCATATGGACTACAATAGACAGTTTTATGAAAACAGCAGCTCGGTSCTTAGCAACCACCAGAAAAGCAAATGGGAGGTTAAAAACTATCAGGGAAGGGATAGAGAATAACACAGAGAACACAGTTATGCCATTGTATGCTCACTTTTTTAATACTATATTCTAAGTTTCCAGCCTAGAGCTGTAAAAGATCTCAATGAAGAGTGGAAGGGCAGATCGGAGGCACAGAACAACATCCACACGGAGAAAGACCAAGTACACCAGGTCTCTCCAGGCAGTGAGGAAGCATGGCAGAGGTCTGTAAAAATCAAAAGAGGAATGTAAGAATAATTCATTGTCTCATCTAATATAAAAGTTATAGTACCTCAAATATCTCAAAGTCAAACTCCTGAGTTGCAGATTTAAAATAAGTGAAAGACGACGGTTCTTCATAGAGTATGTAGGTAAGATGGAGTTTAGCTGTGGAACTCCCTGCTGCACAGCATTGTGAGTGCTAAAACTTTACATGGGTTTGAAAACCAATTGATGAATTCATAGAAAAAAAATCAGCTGAGGCTATTAAATGCCCGAACTGTAAGTCTGTCTCAGGAAATCTCTAAGCTGAAAAACACTGAAGGTTAGAAGCTTATTCTAGCAAAGTATCATTGCCTGATTGGCCTTAAACTCTTTCCTTGGCATCTACTCCTTCTATTCCTGAGGACAAGATACTGGCTGGCTGGACTTTAGGTAATGTCACTCACTATTTCTCATAATACAGTAACAGGAGGGCATTCAATACAATGCTGAGGCAGTGGTTGTAAATGAGAAGAATACAGTGTATGAGTAGTTTAGAATTCATTGCTCCAAAAGTAGAAGGCCAGAGGTATGAATGAAACAAATGAGAAGAATTCCTAGAGGAGGAGGCCATTGGCAGTTGTTATTTACAATTGTCCAGATATAAACTCTGTCTTTGGAAGACCCTAAAGCTCTGACTGTTGGTTCTGGGAAGATGTGCAAGGAGGATTGCTCAATAATGTTTCTTAAAATTTTCCTGTAAGCATCTGTAACTGGCCATCCCTGAGCCTGGGAACTGGACTTTAGTCTGGCTTAGTGTGGCCAGTTCTATGTTTTAATCATTATACCTTTTGATTTTTTTGTCATTTTTTTAGGAACACCTTTTCAAACTCTCCATTCAGATTGAGGAGGTTAATCATCTGGTGAAAGTTTTCAGCCCAAAATCTAGAGACAGTTTGTTTTTAATTCTGAATCTAGTAAAAAAAAAAATTCCCAGTTTTCAGAACAGAAAATATTGCCATACACAGAGTTTCACAGATGCTGCTGAAACTCACCAAAAACCAAAGCAACCCCACCCTCGCAGATCAATTGTGTTTGCCAGAAGAAAGACGCAAACCTAGAACTGCTCATGAAAAGTGGTGGTGGCTTTTCTGGATCATTTCCCATCAATGGTAATTAGCAGGAGGGATGGATCCTTCCAGTTGCAGGGAAATTAGTCACCCACAGTGCAGCAAATGAGGGATACGAGCAAGCCCACACCTCTAGCCTGTGCCAGGGGGAGAGGATGGGGCATGCATGCAGATGAGCCAGCTGCTTAGGAAGAAGTTATCCTTCCAGGCAAGCACTTTCCAGATGTGCTTTGTGAAAGATGTGAATCCCTGAACACAAATTGATTGCCCCTTAGGACTAAGCGTTTCGTAGACTTGCAAGCTCTAGCCTGTGGAGACCTCTCAGCTCCTGACWCTTCAGAGAGGGAAAAGTCATTTTGCAACCCCAGAAGCTTCCTTCTCTACAGGCACACGGGGCCAGGTCATACCCATCTGAGGTCCTCTTAATGTCTGGACCACCAATATTCTGAAGGCAATTGTGTAGAGCAGGTAATAACTATTACTTATATTGTATCATCATTTGCTAATACCATAGCAGGTGGTAGCATAAATAGGAACACTTGGGGTTAATAGCCATTAATTCTGTAAGCTAAAGGTAAATGTTTCCCTTTTAATTTTCTTGCAGCTTCTTAGACAGATTGTGAACTCTGATTTTCAACTTATCTTTCAAGGACTGAATGTTATTCAGGACAGATGAGAAAAAAAATGTCTGCTTCTTTAAAGGACTGTGAATCTGTAGTTCTCATTTGCTACGATGGGAACAGTAGGTGATCAAAACCCTTGAAAAGGGGGCAATACAGGCAAAGGGCCATAAGGTTATTTCTGGCACAAATAGCTAAAGAGAGAAATACAAATGAGAAATTCTTGAGATAGGAGAAGCAGGAAACCTAGGAAATAATAAGTGAGCCTAAGACATCATGTGGGAGGAAAGGGTCATTTCAGAGAAGTTTTGCCTCAGCCATTTCAAAAGATGGTAGCAAGAAGATACTTCCTAAACTGCTTTGTATCCAAATAACAGTGAGGATTGGAGAGGGCTGAACAGGAGGTACGCTGCAGAAGATTCTGTGCAAAATGAAAAAAAAAAATAGAAGTCTGAAAGTGACCTGGACTGGCTGGAACCAAAGCTGAGCTGCTAACAAAAATTACCTACTATGATGACAGAGTTGAGTCAACACAATTGCTGTTTTCARTACTTTTCAATTATTGCTATTTCCATTAGTAACTGTGAATGGAGGAATTACCAGCCAGAAGGTGTTTCTTCTGTACCAATTAATTAAACTCTTGTGTTAGTGTGAGAATATGGGGAAAAACAGAAGAACTACTTCAAGGGAAAACCCATTCTCTATTCAGTTAAATTCTTCAAAGGAGTTAACAAATTAATGATGGAAATAAGGAGATGTAATGTATTTTACTTTCAAAAAGAAAAAAAATGCTGCTATAAAATGCCTTTAAAAAAATCTCCCTTTAAGATTTTTAAAGAGAGCGAGTATATGAAGTGAACTGTAGTTTTGGCAAGAACAAGAAAGGGAAAATAAATTAAACCACACACAGGATTTTCCTTCGCTCAAAACTAAAGAATCTTAATAAGAACATTTTCCTTTAGTGTTTTTTTATATGTTACCAGAGGTGAGAGCATTGTAGAAACCATGAAGATTTTTAGATCAGGTCTTAGATAAGCACGTTGGTGGTCTCCAGCAGAGGTGAAGAACACCAAGGCACATGAAATGGGACCTGAGGCTGCCCTTTCTGGATCCTGCTTTCCTGGTGTAACCTGACAACAGCTGACAAAATACACTGGAGTATAACTGAAGTGCAAGAACTAGATTGAATGTACTTAGCAGGGTTAAAACATTGCTCATTAGAGTTGGTTGCGAATTCGTCATATAATGTTTTGTCAAGATCATTTGATTAAAATGAAAACTTAGCACGCGATAGATTGTTTTGGCAAAATATCACCGTGAAAGTTCTTCTCGATTCAGAAGGCATTTTGGGATGGAACGGAGAGCAAGAGAGCCCAGCCTAGCAAAAAGCAATTTGCAACAATTCCTGAAAGGGAAAATCCATTAAGTCTTTTAAAAACAAAAATGTCATAGTTGGTTCATGAATTCCCTGAGTCACAGTACCCAGAGACTGGAAGCATATTAGAAGTAAATGCTTGCCCTCTTGTTGTCACGGTTGAGGCTGGTGTCTGGGCCAAGTCTATAAGCAGCAGGACCTTGATTCGGCTCAACACAATCAGATATATCAAGATGGCCATTAGAACTGAGGGAGAGGCATGYTCAAGTCCCTTCTCCCACACTGTACAGTGCGAGCTTTCTGCAAGTGTTGGGAAGGTCAGTTCTTTATTCTGATGCCAATTAAGAAAAAACATCAAAATCTTTAAAAAGTTTAGCAGGGAAGTAAAGCATTTCCCATTCAATTTGTGTCCCCTCTATAACAAGGTTTTTGTCCTGTTCACCCAGGCAAAACAAGAAACGTATCATAATGCAATTTATACATAGCAGGACATTTTTATAGCATTAACTTGCTTGAGAATGATTATCGTTCTATATAGAGAGGGAGTCAAAAGACAAGTGTAGCACTGTGAAAAGTATGGTTCAGGAGGTGCTATAGGTTCCAGATGCTGATCACAAGTGTACTTTAAGTTAATGGGAGAAAAATGATACAACTCCATCCAGAGACCACTGAAATCAGTGCAAAACAGTCTCTTGGTCTTGATGGGATCTGGATGAACATCTTGTACAGGAGTGGCCAGCCTGTGGCTCTTCTGAATAGCTCATGTACAGCTCTTCTTACTCAAGGAGTAAGTCTTGGCCCAAGGCTGAGCTGGAAGTTGGAAACTCTGGCTGGGAGGAGTGCAGGTGGGACCAGCCCAAGGCAGATGCTGAGGGTGATATCCTTGAGGCACCCTGAGACCCTGCCGCACGCCCAGGTTCATCCAGCAGTAGCGGGGTGAAYCCTGTTGTGGGCTGTTTTCTTCTCCCAGGTGTGACGAAGTCTCTAGTTTTCTGCAGTGTGTGGTCTGTGTTGTGTGGCCCTTCAGCTTGGGAAGATAGATTAACAGGTCAAAGTGGCTGGCCACCACAGTCCTAGGACATGAGTGCAAACAAGGGTCTGAAATGAGCACTTCTGGTGCAAATAATTTTTATTCTGTATGTTTATGTACATCCAAAGGCTAAAGACAACAAACTGCAATGGAGAGGAAGGGGCTTTTCTTACTGTCACTTCTCCTAATATTGGGCTTCAACACCCTGATAGAAGGCAGTTGACTATTGAGTCAGTATATTTCATATTTAATTTCAAAATGACCTATGTTAGCTTGGTCCTTCTGCTGTTGAATTCAATGACAAGACTCATGTTGACTTCTGTGCTGGCAAGTGTAGCCCCTGGATTCTTTTGAAAGTAAGCACTGAGTCAGATTAATGGAAAAGCCTATTTAGAGTTGGACTATGCATTATAAAGCTGGAAAGAGATTTCTTAATTGAGTGAGATACCATATCCATCCGTCTACAATTGCTGCTTTACAATTAGAGCCACCTCATTCTTCTCTAGACCTGTACATTCATTATTGAGGAAAATCCTCGAGTTTCTTCCACACTCCAGTCATTTCCTAACTCAGAGAAATGATAGCAATTATCACTGAGGTCAGAGTAGCATTTTGGAAGTATGTTGACTGTAATCCTCCTTATTTGTCTGTGGTTAAAAGGTGGGGAATACATTTGGRTATTAGCACCATAGAAACTCAAGGAGGGTACTTACATTACCTGCCTTGGCTGCCCAAGTAAGATCACTAGAATCAGAGTCATCCTGTCAGTGTCCTTGGAGAAATGGACAAATGGCCCCTCCAAGGGCAAGTCAGTGGAGGGTCTAACCTACATGTCCCATGTCATGTTCCAGAAGAACTGCTTTTTCTGCATGTTCTACAAAACAAGTCTAGGGAAACAAAGTCAGGTCACACTGTGTGGTGTGCATATCTTCCCTGAAAGCAGTCATATACACCAAGGATTGCATGTGATAGCTTTCAATCCAGGCCCGGTACTGCCAATTTTACTGTGGCAGAGAAAAAGGGACTGTGGGAGTCAATACATAYAGATACACACAATCCCTCTCTATACTATTCTTAAATGTTGAAGCTGCAGTCATCAGCCTCTGTGAAGCTATGCTGCAACTACACTGAAGTAAATGGAGCTTTGCTCTTTCACACTTAGTAAGAACATAGCACCATCTCAATCTCTTCCCCTTTAAAATAAAACCATATTTCAGTTCTGCAAGGCAAAGCAAGAGCTAAAGCCAAAAACCCCCTTTAATAGCGAGAACAYAAGGCCTTTTTTAGTGCAAATAGGAAAGTAATCAAATTTTGATGATAAAAGATACTGTTCACATTTCCTGTATATGTCATACAGATAATACAGTAGCCCAGGAGGGCTCTCACATTTGATCACTGGATTAAATCTCTCATTTGTAGCACAATCAAATAAATCATTGACTGCATTTCTGGCCACAGTATTAAAACAGCTGTTGATTCATGCTCATAAAAGCAGGGATAAAAATGTTAATATTTCAGTAAATCAAGCAACTTCCATCCCTATCATATTCTGCTTTTCAGAAGTGAGACCTGAATTCTCAGTGCCTCTCTGCTAATGGAAAAATTCTAAAACCTCATTAAGAAGTCTCTATTCAATGAGCTGTGAAGAATTTACAGCAGTGAAATTGTCTGTGCCAGACAAATATGCTATTGATAGTCCTGTGGGAACTAATGATGAAAGGACTACAGATAATGAGGGAGAGAGAAAGGAAATATGCCATAAGCTGGGCTTAGTTTCAAACAGCTGGACGCTAGCGTGCAGGAAGACCAAGGAAGAGAGAGGCCTGGGGGTATGCTTGTGTCAGCACTGACAAACACCACTCCAGGAGAGGTTTTGATGGAAGAACCAGAGATGTTCTATGAGGTGTTTCTCAAGAAGATGTGGCTCATCTCTGTGTGAAAGGGTCTCAGCTTTCCACCACTCCTGCCCTACAGGCTTTTGCAGTCTGACATGGATGCTGCTGCAAAACGGACTAACATGTCTACCAATATGTTTCTCTGGGATTGTCAGCCAGCGACAAACCAAAAGAGCTTTCCCCAGATGAGAAACGTTCTGCGCCCATCCATAGTGGCCCCTCCAGCCCACATGGGCGATCTGCATCGCAGAGGAGCTGGCCACCCTTTCTCTGCAAACCTCCAGCACCCAGGATGGCACCAACCATCCCACCGGCATCCCTGCTCGGCCATATCGTGGACCCAGCATGGAAGGCAAAGACAAATACTGAAACGAGCACCAGATGCCCTGCCAGGATCTGCTGTGCACATGGCCCAGGCTTTTCCCGGCTCTTTCTCCCTGYAGCTCCCCAGGATCTGTCTTACAGCCCTCAGCCACATCAAGAATTTGATACCTTGCTCATAGGCTAGGGCACATTAGCTGTGTCTGAGCTAGATAATGAGTGCTGATAAGATTCAATGGCCTGTGTAAGTAGGGTTTCTTGATGGTCTTTTTCAGTAGCAACATCTGTGAAGCCACATGCATGTGAAGGGGAGGCTTTGCCATTGATCATCTTAAATCCTGATGCAAACCTGACAGACTTCAGGTTTATTCCATGTATTTGTCATTTCACCAGCCAGAGATCAAAAACTTCACTTTCTCCAAAGTCAAACCAGTTTTCTCAAAGTAGGAACAGGACCTCACTCAGCTGTTACAGGCACTTTCACTCTATGCCAATAATGGAAAGCAGCCCAGCCCTCACACCAGATCTGTCCCGCTGCAAACACCCTTCTCAGGTCCCTGGAGACCTGCTTGGCTAAAAGCAGGGTCACTTTGTCCAGCTCCCATTCCTAAAACCRCTTAAGATTTAGTAACTTAAAAACTGACTGATGAGTTTCTGGTTGCTAGAGCCCACTGTTACTTTGTTCCCCAAATGCTCTTCCTGCGTTTTAGTCTGGGGCTGGCTGGGCAACCACTTTGCTTGGTAAAGGTCCAAAACTGYTTATTAATCTCCATGATAACAAAGGAGACCTTCTGAAATGTGGGAAACATGAGGCCCCTGTGAGAAAGGCCCTGATTTCTGAACAGCACACCAGGTGCCCTTACCTTCCTGCCAAATGCCCTCCTCATTAGGCAGTAGCGTCAACCAGTTTCACGTAATGTATATTTAATTGTTTGCATTAAGAAGGGCCAGCTGTAAGAGGAGAAATTGAGAGGGGAACTCAATGAGTCAGAGCATGGCCTTAGGAGCCAGGAGCCTCTGCCATGTGCTCTAACCTATAGGTTTCTGGCTCTGCTGGTTTGGGCATTTTCCCTCATTCTCTACAAATTCCAGTTTGGATGGGAAGTAAATTCCTGACGCAGTCCCTTTATCCTTTTATAGCACTTTTCTTTAGTGAAATTACTTTCATCAGAAGAAAAAGTTCTGCTGGTAATTTAACTCAAATTGTTTATTACCATCTATAGCCCATGATGATTGTGGTTGGAATATATTCAGAATAACTATTATTCAGCAAATGTTTTATTTACTATTACTAAGTGTAGCTTTATACAAACTTTGATCAGATTATTTCCTGCCAGCTGTCCAGTTAAGGGAGCCAAGATACTGTTCAGAAATTTTCAGTGTTTTCGCCTGTGTTGTAACTAAACTTGGCCATTATAATGGTATATAGTGACAAAATGATTGCTACTTAAATGAAAAATGCAGAGAATTCTAGGGTGTTACATTAGTCCAAGAGATTTTCTATGTTCAAAAGAAATGACCCCTATGGTTGGCCTTTGGGAACACCTAGCAATGGTACAAAGCAGGAACCCTGATGAGCTATTCCCAGCCAAGATGCTCCTGAAAAAATAACTTCTAAGTAGGTTCAAATAGGAGATACCACCAGCAAAGCTGAGAGGTCCTCCAGAGGGTAGCTTAGAGTGACTTGATTAGGCTTGTTCCTTTTCTGCGCTGTCTTCTGAAAGAGCCTCTCTTCCCACTGACCGTGGAGGGAGCCAGGAAGGAGAGTGTCATTCACTTTAAATAAGCTTTTTTTGACCAGCCTCCAATAGGTTGAACTTTGCCTTTAACAGCTACCAGTGAAAGTGCTGTGAGGGTAACAGGAAGCACTGCCCGTATGTGAATACTGGCAAAAGAGAATGCAAGAACTATGGGTGTTTTTATTCCCAGCACCCAGGAGTGCCCTGGTGTTTTCATCCTCTTGTAAAAGCAGGTAAGTCAGCTGCCTGAAACGTGTTGGTTAAATCTGGTAGTTGAACACACACACAAATCCTGCTGATGGGGAGTATTTCCTTCACAGCATTATCTGACATTTCTTGACTGCATTTTATGGGTTTTCCTGTGAGCTGCTTAGCTTTCTTTTGCATATAGTCTGTTGGTCCACACAGTCATAAGTCACCCCAAATTTGCTCCCTGTACAAATGGCTGCTTAGATGCTAGTCTGAAAACATTCCCCTGATGACTAGTACAATAAGGAGCCCATCATAGGGTGCCATCTCTATCAAATGAGGAACAATAAAAAGCACTTCAGCAGTCCTCAGTAGTAACTCTTAGCTGTGTTTGTTAGCATGTAGACACACTAACGGGGATAAGAAAACAATTACTTTGTTTTCTTCATGAACTGTATAACTGGGTAAAAAATGTAGACGAAAATTTCTCATCAGTTGAAACAATGGTTAGAAACTTGAGACCAGAGAGGGAAATAGTAAAATGAATAGGTTAAAAAATATTTGGTAATTCCTTCTTTAATCAGCTTTAGTGAAACTCCTGCCATCACCAGCTAGAAAAATGATTTTTTTTTTCCATGGACATTGTAGCTCTACTGCCTAGATGGATGTATAGTTCACACAGACATAGGAGATCTGTGCACAGCAGGTACTGTTTTTTTTCTGCTGAGCATTTTTGGCAGTGAACACTGTACTGCAGTGCCCTGGTGGTCAGGGCTTCAGTCCTGCATGAACATTTGGTTCCCATTCATATTAGGTGGGTAATCCTAGTCGCAGCAGGATTTACTGCTACTGGCTTGATCTCACTCATTTACCCTTTTAATAGAAGGAATGAAAACAAGTTCATGCATGTTTTGGGAAAGACCTACTCCTGTGCTGTGGCCATAGCAAAATGGGTGGAAGAGGATAAATGGCTTTATATGAGCCTCTCCWTCTGTCATCAAGTTCCTCTGTGATATAGAAATGTGAGTCATTTATCTGTAGGCCTGGTTCAGAGAAAATAAACCCTTAAATTTTGTTTATTTCTCTCTCTACCTGACCCTCCCCCCTTTTTCTTTCTTACTATTTGGTAGGCACTGCACAGGCAAGTGTGGGACTCAGGATGGCGCATCCCAGAGAAGAGGGGTTTGCTCTGGGGTGCTCCCCAAGAGTTAACAAACCTCGGGTGCACCATGGCCGGAGTCACCACACTCTGGGGTTGCTGCAGCCTCCAATGACTTTGTGAGTGCTGAACAAATCCAGTCAGCAAAGGGAAGTGACACCACAGACTGACACCGTAGCATCTGGGTACTGTGGAACTTTGCACTGGGTTATACGTTGAACATCCGCACTGTTATCTGTTGAACATCTGCACTGTTGTCTGTTGAAGATCCACACTGTTATCTGTCGACCATACTGTTGACCATCCTGTTATCGGCTGAGGCCATCGATTCTGTTGTGTAACTGTCGTCTGGCATGGATCGATTAGATAATGAACTAATCCGGGAAGGATAAAAGAAAGTAAGCCGCATACATCCGTGTGGACTCAGACTCACTGTCAGCTGGCTTGTGGACCTGACAACCCACCCACCAGCAGAGATGCCCCTGATGCCAACTGGCAGGCAGAAGATGAATCRTCCCGATGCAGCTTGAGCATGGTGAGAACAATCCAAGGAAAACTATAGTGGAGAGGTGGCCCATAGGGACAAGGAAAGGGCGAGAACAGTCATTGTACCATGCATCTGTGGCTTAACTGTAGAGCTCATATCRGAATATGTATATCTGTTTTTAGTTCTGTTATATTTCTAGCTTCACTATACTTTTTAGCTTTGTTGTACTTGTAGATTGTCCGGTGTTAATTGTTTAGTGTTGTCCAGTGTCCGTCATATGTGTAGAACTGCTTAGCTCTAATAAAGCCGTATACTTGACAAATGATGATCTCTCGAGTTCAGCGTGACTAATCCCAGAATCTGAAAGAATCCTGGACTCCCCTCTATTGGCGTGTCACACTGCTTAGTCAGTTAAATCACAGCAGCTCTGAACATATAGACATCTATGAAGCAGAACTTCTTTAAATTCTGTGCTTTATTACATTAACGTTTGGGTCATTTCTGCCTTGAGGTCATTACTTTCCTGTGACATAGCTAATAACTTGAAGGAGGAATAGGTTTTCAAAAATAAATGCCTCTGAGCATCCTTTTAGCCCTTTAGATATTTTAAAATAAAAATTATACATGACATAGTGAACACTTGCTTTAATAGCTTTTAAGTTGCCTGTTGCACTACAAGTTACCCTCTGACTGCATGTCCCCTGACCACCATGTGGAGCAGTGGTGGCTTCAGAGAGCTTGACATGACTGCATCTTGTAACATGGGAAAACAGCTCAGCTATTTTTATTATTATTTTATTATATATAAGAAGGCTTACACTAATGTTGTTGACTGGTTCCCACTTGGCCTGGTGGATTTTAATGTGATGCACCCTGAGCTAGTTTTCAGAAATATGCTACAGCAGCCCCAAACTTACAGGGCCAGTTGTTTTTTTGCCTGCCTTGACGAACCAGGGGGTTGAGTTATACTAATGCAATTAATAAAGAAAAACTTCCTAGTAAAGGCAGAGGTCCCGCATGCTGCTGCCTAAGGCCAGGCCTGTCCTCCGTGAGCCTGACCTGAGGCACTCCCATTGCCCAGATGCTGGTAACCAGCTGGCAGGGAGCAATCGCTGCTGCAATGTCCTACCTTGGCATCACAACAGGGCCATGCAGAGAAGGCAAAGGTTGGTCAAAAAGGAAAAGCTGGGCAGGGATGCTGAGTCCCACCAAAAGCCTCCACTTCATATGCTCCCCCATCAAGTCCATATACTCCYGGCTGTGCAGAGAGCAGAGGAGGGGGAAGTGGTGTTTGAGCCCCCTGGCTKTGTGGGGCCGGTGCTGGCTCCTGGAGAGGCAAGGATGCACACGCTGGATGAGCCCTCTGCCCTGAGCTCTGAGTACCAGACTTCCCCCGAGGCCTCATTAGCCCAGTTTGCTCAGAGGACCTGCACAACAAGCCCCCTCCACAAGAGCAGGAGGAAAGCAGTTTTGGGCAGGTCGCATCTTCCTCTGCCCCTGCTCCCYGCCCCAGCATGGCCCACACAGCGAGCTTCAGAAGCTGTCTTTCCTCTCCTGTCCTCCGTATGAAACTTTCTGTGCCTAAAAGCCAAACAACGAGCAAAACTGTTCTGGAAATCAGCTTCCACTAGCTCCAGGGTATGATTAATTATCCAAATTCAAAATCACTGAAGCAACCCCACTCTGAAACGCAAGATGCCTATGGGAGATGGGGGAGACAGAATCACAGCTCCTGCGTTGGGCAGGTTTAATGGTGTGCTCGGCACATGGCTCAGCACCCTGGCCGCCTTGCCAGCAGTAACAGCTTGCTGCTTGCTGGGGAGCATCTCTGGTTCCGGGAGCAGAAAGTCCATTTTTGCTGTCTGAGCCTTTCCTTCCTGCTTCCCATGAAAACACAAATGTCCAAGAGTAAAGCAACAAAAGTTCAGCTTTAGCTGAGCCATAGGAGGGCATAAGCTGTACAAGCTGCAGCTGGACCATCCCTGCCTCGTGCGAGTCTGCCCACAGTGGTGGCCAACGGGCAGCTCATGATCTACCTCAGAGAGCTGCTACTCATCCAGAATGTGATTCCTGCTCTGCCAGCCCGCACCGTTGCACAAGAAGGGTAGATAATTGCAAAGCCTGTATTTACCTCTTGATTTTTCTTCTGCAGCAATATTGGAACTGGAAATACGAAGGGACTAGTTATTGGAGATAGAGGTCCTAAATTTTTGTTTATCAACTGAGCACATTGAAACAAGGGAGTGCTGATCTTGGAAAGTGCTGTGCTGTGGTTCATGAGTGGGCCTGGGACTCCCTCTTCTGGCATATGGACTGGGTGCTGCAGAGGCAGGAAGYGGTGGGATGGTTACAGTCTCCTGAAGAGGAGATGTTGGCTGCTCAGAGGTGTCACCAGCCAGGAGGGCAGGCCTGCCACAAGCCCCACACAGCCCCGCTGTCACCTCCAAGCTCGCCCTGGCAGCCCTTGCTCACTGCATGGGGCCCACAGCTCGGCAGGGCTCCACTTGTCTCAGTGAGAGAAACTGCTTGCCCCTTTTTTGAGATGAGCCTCCTGCCCCTGCTGGGTAGTGTGGACCCCGAGGGGCTCCTGAAGGAGAAAGCTGGGGAAATGTCCCGATGGTGTTTGCTCATGAGCTGAATTTGCATGCTCGAGGGTCCCTGAGAGCTTTGGATCATGGCTCGACTCAGTTGTCCGCTCCCCTAGTGCTGGCTGAGYTGCCCCAGGGCATCCGCAACACCCCTGGGTGCTGGTGGATATAACACAGGATCCAGCAGCTGGCAAATGGCTGCCTAGGGCATCCCAAGGTTTCCTATATGGCACTCGACAGCTGTGTGGGAGCAACCTAATCCAACTCTCAGCGTTGCTCTTCTGTCAGGGTTTCTGGGCATGCACTACCCTGTACTCCTTATTTAAATGGTCCCCCATGATCCCGGTGCCAGGGGTTCCCAAATGGTCATCCTCCTGATCCCCCTTCCCCTCCCTTCCTCCATCAACCACTGAGCACCCTGTGCTGAAGCACCACCACAAATGTTCTAGCTTGCAGAAAGGGAAAGAAAATGGTTGTTTCTAGTAGTACTTAAYGGCCTTAAGATATAATTGTTTCCTCTGACTTGGTCCAGTATGTGGATACCCATGAGTTCCTCCTAACACTTGTTCTTGCTCCCAGTTGTCCTTGTGTTATCCTGGAAGAAAAGTTCTCAGATATTGACACATGACGTATAGGGTTACTGTAGTTGTTCGAACTGATTAAATATTTCTCTTGGGGGACATAGCTTTGCCTATATTTTCCTCTTCCTTTGGAATTGCCAGGTGCAAATTTCAGTGCTTGGCTTCATTTCTGCATGTGACCTGAGCAGGTGCCTGGGATCCATCCTGCTTTGCATCTGCTGTTATAGACCAAAAAGGCCGGCGCTGATAGCACTGCAGAGCTAGCATTAAGAGCAGTGCTGCATGGGGACGGAGCTGGGTCAGGCTCTCCCAGCAATGCAGGGAAAAACAAAATTAGCCTCTGCTGAGATGAGGGGACTGGTGTAAATTTGGGAGGCAGATCCAGCAAGAGGGAAAGATGCTCCTGATGTTGCTGAGGGAGGTGTAAGCTGGGGGCACTGATGGCTGCTGCTCTTCCCCAGATGCAGCAGCATCTTCTGCATGTGTCCTGAGCCCACCCTGGGCAGGGACACAACCGCTGCCAGCCTGGATCCCAGGGTTGTGCACCAGCAGAGGAGGTGGTGGGACTGCACCTTGTTCACTTTCTGTCCCAGGGACTGTACCCAGCCCCATGCTGCAGTCTGCCTGCTGCTTCATGACTCCCTTCCTCACCCCTCAGCCTGACATGGTGGAGCAGCCTAGCCAGCCATGCAGATCGCTGTGCACCGGGAAACTGTGGTGCTATGTGGCACTGGCTAGCAAAACCTGTTCTTGCAGGAGTGCTGCTGTGTGGCCTGGTGCAGACTGTCCTCCACACGACTCCTCCTCTGTTGTAAGACCTGACACTTCAGACACATTTTCTCATGGTGCTGCCTCTTATGCTGAAGCTAGTGACATGGCATGATATAAGTAAGTGCTCAGCATTGATTTCTGTAGAAGGTTGGTTTCTAGGCATCACTGGGATGCTTAGAAGTTTAAAAGTTGGACACCAGTAAGCAGCTGCTGAAATTCTAGTAAGTGTATTTGTTTCTAAAGTTACAACTGAGAATTATCAGTCTTTCTAGCTACTCTTTTTTTTCTTCTCTTCTTGCTGGAGGACAGAGTAAAGGTGTCTCTGCAAGAAGCCTAGAAGACTCCTAGACATAGTTGATGTCAAAGCACAGAAAACCCATGCTGAAACCACAGCTGAGAAGGGAACCCCATGTTCCAGGTTTGCACTAACAAGTGGCCTTTGCCATCTCCCAGCAAAGTCAATGAAAAGTTCTAATGGGAACTGGACTAAACCCATGATAGCATTCTACTGAGAGCTTCCATGACAGGTAGCTCTTGTGTTTTCACCTCAAAGCTGTACAGCTCACCTGTTCTCTTCATTTACATAAATTTTCATCGATTTGATATCTAAGTGTTTCTAATACCAGTGGAAAGATTTGTCCTGAAAGCTGAAGGGACATAATTCTTTTAAGGTTAGCCCAGGCAGAGGTATTGCCTGCTTCTCTCCTTTGCCCTGTGTTGCACAAACCATGATGGGGGCAGAAGTGAAATAAGGAGGTGATTAACTGGTCCATTATGCCCCAGAGGGCCCCATAAGACAGCTAATAAGACTAGCTCTCAATGTCCTGTGTCTGTGGCTCTTAATTATTTCTTAATGTGCTCCCTGCAGGATATATTTCCTTCCTTCTCCACCCATCTCCTCCCCAAGCTGAAAGCTGTGTCTGTTGCTTTATGCTTTATTTGTGTGCTCCTTGCCTGCTCCCAAATGTACTATCTCATGTAGAGCACAGAACAGCCTTTGCTTCGTCACAGTTCCCATTGATTAAAAGACAACATAGGATATTTTTGTCCTTTCACTTATTTTTTGTTCGTGGTCTTGCTTTCTGTTTCATTAACAAAATGCTGCTGACATATGTTTAACACAGGAAAGTTGCTAACTAGTTTCTCACTGGGTGAGAAGCCAAACCCCTGTTCTCCCTCTGCCTTCCAGGGCAATGAAAGAAGGAGGAGAGATCTCATGGGGTTCATCTTGCTTCTTTTAATCTTTCAGGTAGGGAAAGAACCAGAGGAAAGAAAGTAAGTATTGAACTAAAACATCAGGAAGAAAAGAAAGGATCAGAAAYGGCCTGGTTGGACATCAGTGAGATGCTGGAGTAGAGCTACCACCACTTTCTGTCACTGCTGTTCACAGAACCACAGAATCACAGAATCACAGAATGGTTGAGGTTGGAAGGGACCTCTGGAGATCCTCTAGTCCAAACCCCCTGCTCAAGCAGGGTCACCTAGAGCACATTGTACAGGATCACGTCCAGGTGGATTTTGAATATCTCCAGAGAAGGAGACTAAATCATTAATTGAGGACTCCAGGGTAGAGATAAGCTTCTGGTGGAAACTCATTTTAAGGAGAGCAGTCTGAATGTAGTCAGAAGGAAAGAGATGTTGCAAATTAACATTGCAAAGTGCTTCACATAGCTCAGCCTCTCCTATGAAATCCTGTTATATTGACACTGAGAAATGCAACTCAAAGTTATGGTGCTGTTTATTTTCCCTCCATTATTACTTATGAAAACTAACCACTTACTTGAGCTCTGAATATGCTCAGAGGAGAGGATGAGGAAAAGGTGGTGTTGCATGGGGGGAGATGGATAAAATAAGGGAAGATAGGGACTGCTACAACAGCATTTTTAAAAACATTTTTCACAGCACATGGCAGGGGAGCAGTTGTGCAGCCCCTCGGCAGCCTCAGCCTTCCTCTTCTCATTGCCTTGTTGGTTAATGTATGCAGGATGTCCTGAGCAGCAGAGGAAACAGAGATGCAGCACGAGTAGAGTTGTACTTCTCTCCTTCATGGTGTAAAAACATCATCACCAAAAACAATCTGAAAGAAACATCAGGTTCCTGCATACATCTGGTTTCTGTTGCTTCCCAGAAACTTCTCTCTTAAGTGTTATCAGCAGGGCCTAAAAAAGGCCTTTAAAACATTGCACGTGTTATAATTGCAAATGCTATCCAGAAGGGCTGATAAAAGCAAAGTCAACAGCACCAAACTGGTGATTTGGGTGCAGTAGAAGGGGTGACACTCAACGTAGTGAGGTGGAGGGGTTATGCCTGTGGTAGGTGTAAGCTGAGCGGCACAAGTGAATGCAGAGCAGCATGGAATTCTTCGTGGGACAATTCATACTGTTTTGGRGGATGAAAAACTAACCCCCAGGGTGTTCTGTGCTGCTGTATTTATTTTCCATGATTCTGTATCAAAAAGCAGAACTTATAAGCATCATTTGTAATAAGCTCTTCACTCCATTCTAGCAGTTTCTTGGGATATCGTTACCTGCATACGCTGTTAGCATGGATATAGGCAAAAAAGGCCAAGATGATGCAGCCTGGCATCAAAGCTTGCCTGAGGCACTCCCAAGGAAAGAGTCACCTCTGGTTTTGTGAAAGTGGGTGAAGCGATTGCAGCAGCAGGTGGGCTCAGAGATGGTATTTCAATATTTGCCAAATGCAAAAGAGCCCTGCTATTAGTCACAGGAGGGCTGGCGAGGATCARCCCACATGTGGTGGGGTTGGTGTCTGGGCGAGAGGCAACCCCACATCTGACGCTCAGCAGTGCGTGGGTGTTTGGCAGTTGTGTAGAGTTTGGACCATAGCTGAGTGGCATTGAATGGGGAAGGGGAGCCTCAGGATGTTGCTGTGCTGGGCTATGGCCAAAGCTGCTGGTGCTGGTGGGGGCTCTCCACTGACTCCAGGTGGGTGCTGGCCTTTGCCCAGGAAGGCCTCGGGTCTGGGCTTGTTCTACTGTATTTTGGCTATGGGGTCACAGAGTGCAGTTTTCACAAAAACTACATTTCTTCTGCAACTCTGCTGTACAAGACTGGGATGGCAAAGGGATTATCTCTAAACAAGAGGATAAAGTTGGGATGCAGAGGGGTGCTGCTGTTTCTTTAGCAACGCCTTGTACTAAACCATCTTGAAAGGCATACTCTGGGCTGCTGAGCTATTTATAAGTTTGTGTGCATGTGTGTGTGATTTATAAAATTCCAGTGAGTGATAAATCCCCATGACATGCAGCTCTGTGTAAGGATGGGTCTTGCAGCAACGTCCCTAGTGCCTCGGGAAGGGATGTTGTGAGAGCTCAGAGGGCTACTCTGAACAGCAATTGCCACTGTCCTCTCTAACACCTCTGTCTTAAAGGGGGATGAGCAGCGTCAAGTCCCATAGGAGTCAGCAGTCAGCATTTTCTTTCTGCCCTACCACAACATGAAGGGGAATTAATTCATCATCTGGAGAAGCATTTCTAAGCCTACAGTCCCAGTCTGTTAGAAACCAGAAGGTGGCCTGCACCACAGCTGGAAAAAAGAAAAAAAAAAAGGAAAAACCAGTTCTTTCTAAACATAAACACATGTTCCTACATACAGACAGGCGAACAAAATAAGGAAACTAGTGGAAGTAAAGGAGCAAAACATGTGGGCCACATGGTGCAAGATGGTCCCTAGYTTTGTTCAAGATGACTGCGTGGTCCTCAGATTCAGAAAGCGGGGAAATGCCAATCTGAGTGTAGCACACATACAATGTATCTGACGTTACATGGCCGGCAGGGCTGTCAGCAAAAAAAGAGTTTGATGACATGTAACCCAGGATGCTTCAAATTTGCTCTTCACAGTGCAGAAATAGGGGTCATAGCTGGGGGGGAATGACTAGGAGTCCCTCCACCGAAGGCAGGAGTTCACCATGGTGGTCCTCACAGCTGCCAGGGGCAGTGAAATGTGACCTGTCTCTGTAACTGCTGACCTGGGTTTGATTTTTCTCCATGAAGTTCAATATCCACTGAGCACAGCCTTTGGGGCTGAAAGCATCTGTGAACCACATAAGCAAGCTGTGAGGCCATGGAGGGATGCTGGAAATGAAAYACAATGCTACAGTTCTTAAAGTTGTTGGTCAAGGCTGGGTTTTTTTTGTTTGTTTGCTTGCTTACTCTTATTTTTTAATTCCTCTGCATTTCTGAGGCTTCCCTCTTTTCTCCTATTCATTCAAGAAGGAAAGTGCCAAAAGGCTCAGTGACCTCAGGCACAAGAAACCAAGCTCAGATAACCTCTGTCGGAGGTACTGAGGTTGCCCTAGAGATGAGGAGCGCTTAGTGCCTTGACTTCCCTGTTGCCATGCTGGGATTCGTGTGTGAGGTCCTCTTGCTGCAGCAGGGAGGCCCAGGCTTTTCCACACTTGTGCATCCTCAACCTGTGAGACCTTTTATATAAACATGAGAGAGAAACAGAGGTCTCAATAATATTAAGTTCTTGTAAGTTTTGCGCAAATTTGCAGCTGGGAGGAAGAAAGAGAACTGAATTACTGCTTGTGCTGAAGAAAAGGCAGGGAGGTTTCATACATTCTTTCGGCATCAGATCAGCTGCTGGGTTAATTTTTTGGCCAGTGCCTGTGTTGCATCTTGCCCAACCATCAGGACAGATGATATAGGTAGAGGACATGACGGGCAGCTAGAGGGATTTAGGTAGGGTAGGTATTTAGGAGGAAGATGGGTAATTAGGGATATGGGGGCAGAGAAAGCAAAGGGCTTGTGAGGCAAGAAAGAGGTCTTGACAGGTGGAGAGAGTCTAGGGATACTACAGAGGGAAACTACAAAAAGCACAGAAAATCTGGGATTACTGTGGCACAGGTGGGTGTAGGGATGCAGAGCTTGACTTCACGAGTCCTGCTAAAAGAGCCATGTTATTGCTGCCACAGAGATAAGCAGGAGGATGAGGTGAAAGAATTAAATTTAAAATGGGTGACCAGCCTTTCCCTCCTCTCTCACTGCAGTCTATGTGGAGAGATTTATGGAACTATATTGATTTTATGAACAGGAAGGCTAGATATGGAGAATATCCCTGATAATAAGGCTATTTTAGTCTGGCACACATATAACAATTCAGCACCTTACAACTGAGGCTTGACAAATGTGAAACTTCAAAAGAGATCTAAATTGAACATATTTAATGATAAAGGTAATTAGACTAATTAGACTTAACTGAACTGTTTAAGTGGAGATATAYTTTCGCTGTACTGTGTGAAATGAGGACTGTGGTTGATATAATCAAAACAGTTCATTTTGGCTTTCTGTTGTGGGTAAGCTGGAATGGTGTGCAGGAAAGGTAAGCAKCCATTTGCTTTTGATGGCTTCTGTTATATTTAGGTGTCGATGTACAGTTTCTACAAGCAGAATTACGTAATTGTGCCAAAATATTTGATATTTGTGAGGGAAAAGAAAATCCATAGTCAGATGAAGTAAGYTGTTTCTGGACTTGCTTAGCTTCCATTTTTGTATCAGCTTCCATATTTTGTACCAGCTTTCTTAAAATTAAGCTATCCAAGGGTATCTATACATGGATGTAAGTGTCTAGCACTGGGTACCCATACTGACATATTTTTTTGTGACAGGTTTTTTTTTGACCTGATGCCTGTAAGTTGTGATACCATCATAGCCTGTTGCTGGTAGAAAGGCAAGCTGTTAAAACTTTAAATAAAGTTCTTTTTTTTCTGTCATTGGTGAGTGATATAAAATATTTTTTAGGGATAAGGTTTATTTTCATTGTTATTATTCAATTATAGTTTCAATCTCAGATGGGAATAGTCGTGCCAGGTAGTTCTAGATACGATACTGCTCAGTAGATCTCTCTGGATCAAGACCAGCTCTGGAGTGATATTTCACAACTATCCGCCGTAACTTTTGAAGATCTTGTAAATATGTCAAAGAATGAAAGAGSCAAAGCTCATGATTTTAAGGGCATCCTTTATTGTGATGAGCCAGCAACAACAGCACCACAGCTCCATAGTTTGGAGAGCCCTGAAACGCAGCCTATCAGATGAGGGCCGCGCAGGGCTTGCAGATGCGCTGGTCGTGCTCCCGGGTGTGTGGGAATGGCCCACCTCTGCTGTGGGCGCTGTATGTCCACCTTAACCTCTCCTGAAAGAACTATGAGAGTGTAAAGGGACCTATAATTTTGTTCTCATTAACCACATTTTTGTTCTCGTTCTGGTTGWTGAGACATAAACTATTTTGTTGTTGTTGTTGCTGTTGTTATGGAAGATACAGGCAAAATTTGGATGTATGCTGCCATCTGCTGTGGGCTTAGTATTATCTTGAGCATTTCAACTTTGTTTCTGCAAGTTGTATTCGTGCTGAGCCAGCTTGCAATAAATGCTTTCTGAGTAAAGTGCTGATCCTAGTTTACTTAGCTTACAAACTTTTGCAAAGCGCTAAAAACAAAGCAAATGCTGCAAAATAGTGATTGTGGGCCAGCTGTGATCTGGCAGCTCCTCCCTGCCAGATAAATAGATATGGGGGTGAGCTACAGGGGCAGTGGCATGCAGCGCACTCTGCTCCCGTGCACTTGGCTCTGCCGCAGCCAGCGCCTAGCTCCCCACGGGCCAAGCCACAGGGTGCCAAAGCCATTTCACTGCCTTAAAGGATGAGGATCCCTTGCCAAGGTCCTTACTGGCAGGGGAACCCAAAGTAAAGGGGCAGTGAGAGCTCGTCTGCAAAGAAGGGAGGGAAATTCATCATTTAATACACAGAAGTTGATGTTGTGAATCCTGATTATTTTGTCTGAGCAACAGGTAAGGGTCTGTCACGTGAGGGGGGCGTCTTTAAGGGAAATCTGTAGGAAGGTTTGATGATAGTTTTATTTTTAAGTGCAAATGATTTTGCCCTCAAGTTTCGTGCTGTGTAGCTTCAAGATAGTCTTATTTTTTATGCCTTCTTTCTCATTTTTCACTCCCTTACTGCCCTTCCTCTCTCACCTGAAAGCTTTGGAGGGACCACACTTATTTTAAAATCACTCCTCAGAAAAGGCCTCATTCCCTATAGTGACCTTGGGGACTATGTTAGTGTAATTCAGCAATACCCATGTAAACAAATCTTTTCTTGCAGCTAAAGCAGTTRCTTTGATCTTGTCTTCTGAGGCTTTGTTCTGTTAAGATTATTTTCACAGTACAGCTGTATCAAGCCCTGGAAATGGGGACACATCCAGGAATGCCGACAACCTAAGACCAGACGTCTATTATACATACCTGAAGTGAGAGTTTTCAACTGCCTGCTAGGCTCTTAATGCAGCCCCAGTCACGTGCCTGCATTTAGATTGTGTAAATGCACTCCAGCATTAATATATGGGTTATCATTATTTTTTCCTCTTGCCCATTATGCTGTATACAATCGTGTTGCTAAGACTGGCATTTACCAAARTGCTCTTCAGAAAAGTGAGTCAGCTACAGAGTCAATTTACTTTTAATCAGTAAAAATTGTTTTGATCTTTTTGTGCCATCCACAAGGCTGCATTATTACCTCTTCTATGCCCAGTTTGGAAGCAAACTGTTCAAAATCCTACCTATTAACTGCTGTCTAGGTTGGTGATACAATCCTGTTGCATTGTACTGAGGCAGGAGTCCCACCAGCAAGAAAACGTGTCAATAACAACAAAACAGAGAAGCCTCAGTCCCTCTAAAATACGTAAAAACAGAGATTAAAGGCAATGATRGAGTGTACTTTTTCAGCTCAGATAAGAAACACTTCCTTGTACCTTCCCTAAAGTTAAACAGTTGATGTAAGCTTATTTCTTATCGTTCTTTATGTAATCTCTTAGGTTTCTACAGCATGTTAATGTAATAYGGCTTCTCATGGGGATATTTGTTGAAGAAAAAAAATAGATCTGCATATCTTAAAATGGTACTATGCTTACAGAAATATTGAAGAATGTATACCTTTTAATGATCAAACTAGTCTGTCACCACAGCACCAAAATTTACAGTGCAGCACTTAGAACATAAAATTYGAACCTCCTTTGTTTGAATGTTGAATACTGTCAAAAATTGGACCAGCTAGATCTACTGATTTTTAATTTAATATGCAACTTTTCCAGACTTACAGGAATCTTGATAGAGAGAAAGCTTTTAGAAACAGAGCTCTACAACACCCCCTCCTTTCTGTGCATCAACTGCTTCTTGATGCAGAATGTGTTAGTATGGAAAAGCATGCAATGTTTCAGAAAACCTTTTTGCTTTCTCAGACACTAAACTTACTCATGCTTTTGTTTTTATGCTATTCTCAACACCTTTAAAGAAAATGCCTATTTTTTTAAACATCTCAAGTGAAAAAAAAAATTCTGGATTGGCCAAAGGAGAGATTATCTCTGTGATATTTATCAGAGTTCTGTAGCATATCTCAGAAAATGGCATATTGAATAAAAGTTGCGTCTGATTCATCCAAACTTAACAAAAACAGCTTTGTTTCAGTTTTCAGACTTAAATATTTATCTTGATGACAGAGCAGGTGATGACAAAGGCATTTTTTTCATATGCTGGATGTTCGTTGTAAAGTTATACATTGGTTTCCTTTTTGAAGACTATCACATGTTGTGGATGTAAATTTGTGCCRCAAGCTATGCATACAAGCAGGTTGTATTTCTGAGGGATACTATGACTGTAATGTAATCCTGTGTCAAAGCAACCATTTTAACTAGTGATCAGAGTTCACAAGCTAGAAGCTGTTTCATCAGCCTCTTTAATAATGTAGTGGATGTACACCCTTGTCGTATAAAGATCTTAAGCACTTCCAAGATGTTTACCACAAAATTCCTAATCAGGAAACTTAGTTGAGCTGGAGCTGTGCTCACCCCTACCTGATTTGGCAGGCCTCTGTATGTGCAGAAGTTGTATAGCTAATCATATGAATTGAATAGAAAGAAGAAAATACAGAGGGAAGAAAGGGCTTGGTAACATGTAGTTACATCAACTCCTTGCAAAGTTACTTTACTGTCTGCCAGTTAGACTTTCATTCCAGCTGTAGTATTGACTACCAACAGACACTAAAAATTCAATTACAAAGTGATGGATTTTTGGCTACTAACCTTTCTGGAGGCATCATTTGAGGTTGGGTGTGATGTAGGAGGATATGACAGAGGTTGGCTATGTCTGTCAGGTGCTACTTTAGTCTAAGGTATTGAGCTGTGCTCATTTCCAAGGTATTGGATGGTAGTCATTGCCCTAATCCTGGAGCACAGTGGCCACAGAGGTGCCACACTGTGGCCCGTGCTCGGGCCAGGCCATCCAGGCACGAGGCACCTCACAGGCCCCTGGCCACCCCACCTGCCTGGCCACAGCTCCTTTCCCCTCTCCTCACCCTGCTCCAAAAGCAGGACATACTAGCACAAGCACACATTCGCAGGCCATTTATAAATCGTTTTTATACCAGCAGAAAAAAGCAATGTTCTAAGTGTAAATGAGATACAGTCCTTTAATCTGACCTCTCTTGGAACAAAATGCCATGTCCACCTCTGTGCAAAACCCTTCCCACAGTAAATGTCTTAAAACCCCTTGTATCTTCACCTGGGTGATTTCAAAGAAATATGCTTGTGCTGTGGTTATATCTATTTTTAAGCCCCTTGCAAACATTAATGGCATAAACTGGGGGATGAAAATTTAGTTTCATGGACTGACTTCTTGTAACAGCATTCTGCCTGTACCTAAAATGCTACAGCCAGGGGCATAACAGAAATTGGGGAAAGACTGGCTTTGCAGGCCAGTGAGAGTAGTCTAGGTCCATCCATAACTGATTGTCATTGACTTAGAGGTAAATGTGGCTTCTTGTACTTGTCTGAAAAACTTTGCTAGCTTTGTAAATTCTGTGTTAGATTCCTTTTTAATATACAGGCAAACCACATTGGGTATAGTTTCACTGTGGAAATAGAAGGAGTTGAAAAGAACATTTCAAGATGTTTTCAGAGATATGAAATAGTCASTCTGTGAGCTTAGAGAGCCATCCCCTCATCTCCTGATTAGTGCTAATAATAAAATATGAACCATATTAAGGCTGTAAGAATACTAGGATAACAAACAACTGGACACTAAAACACTTCTGAAAACCTCTTATTTACAGAAGAATTTGACATACTTGGTTTTAATTTTGTCACAGTTCAGACAAGTCGAAATTTCCCATTTCATTCTAATTTTTGTGTCAGATAGTTGATCATGATTCCTTCTTCTTTGTAACAACATATGACTTCTGGAAATGTCATTTCCATTGCACTTGCAGGTTTCTTTGTTTATGGTGAAACATATTGGAGCAGTCACCTCTGATACCAAAGTGAGTATCCACAGAACAGGCTTGAGTTTGACGGTTCATGCTAGTTTGCTGGTCTCTCTCAATTTTAACCTGATGTGTTGCAGTTAGACTGTAGTTCAGATTTCTGCTGTGCTTTCTTGCAGCAGTGGTGGATATCTGTGATGCAGATACTGGTTTAGAGGCAAAYAGACTGCATCCAAAACCTCATTTCAAGCAGACCAGCAGCATTTGATCAGATGACAAGATCAGTTTTGGCTGGTATTGAAAAGCTCTGACAATATTCTCTATTATTCAGTCTACCCAGCCTGTGGCACTCAGTTCTAAAATTGTTAACTTGGATYCCATGATTTTTACAAAGAGCAGGTGCAAAATGATCAGACACTTTGCAACCTAACCACAAGAGGCAGTTGTATTAGAATGGCTTGTAAAACAGGAAACCACAGCAGCACTTCAAATATTTTGCCCCTGCATTAGCTGCTTGCCTTACTGACATCAGTTCACCTGCACTGCTGCTGTCGCTAGTAGGTACAAAGAGTGCAGGATCTATACTATGCTATCTGCAGAGAAAGGGAGAGAAAACAGAGAAGGTGACTGAGCGCGAGTGCCTTAGTGAACTGTTATGTTAYGTGAGCTTGGGAGTACTGAGTGTATTTGATAGATATTGCCCTCCACAGTACACTATAGATAGAACACTCTTTTTGGCTTTATAGCCTATTGAAAAGCAGTAAAGAAACTCCCTTTAAGGTTGTTTACCAATCTCAGAGTTTGTCGGTAAAGTAACAGCTTGTGTGTTGCTTGTTCCAGAGCCATTTACAGCAATAAAACACCTCAGGATTAGTTTTTAGGGACTGTGTTTGCAGCCTCATGATAAAGATCTGAATCCAGACTTTTTTTTCTAACAGGAGCTGAATGTACTCAGAAAATTTCCAGCTGCTTGCTTCCTGCTTGCTTTATGGCTTTAAAGAAAGCTGCTGATACCCGTGCGACAGAGCATGGACCTTATATAGGAATACTTTCAAGAAAAAAGTCACTTTGTAGTCTGGTTCTTGGAAAAGAAGAATTAAAAGAGTAGCTAATAACCTGATTTTAAGTTCCTGTAGTCTTTGACTCATGTTGCTTGCAAAACTTTAATTATGATAGGATTCTGGATTCTCAGTCTTAGCACTTTTTCTTTGTGTGAAATTTGTGGTTGACAGTAAATACGCATGCTCATCATCCAGACTTCTACTGGCTTCTTCTATCTGAAAGAGGCTGAATGTACAACAGTTTCACTAAGCACAGTTACCAGTACCAAAAAGATGAAAAAAAGTAGTTGCTGAAGGTAAGAAGTTCAGAGCAGGTGTYCAAAAGACTGTGGTACATCCTTTTGTGCAGCTGGAATTTGATGTGGATTTTCAGAAGTCCAGGGAATCACTGCTCTCTTCAGGTTTGCAGTTCTCTCTAGAAATCAAAACCAATTATGCATTTATTCAAATGTTCGTGTTGTTGCCTACTGAATTCTGAAATGGAGTGACCTTTTTTTTTTCTGTGCTACAATTACCAAAGGAACCATGAAACTGCTGGAGCCAGTGCTATTATCTGGCAGCGTTCGTTCTTCAGAAAAATGTACCACCTCTTTAAAAGAGATGTGGACAAATTCCCATTGCATGCATTGTGAACCTGAGCAAACACAATCAGCTTCTGTCACCACCATAATTCACTGATTTTCAGCCTTGTGTGGGCTGAGACAGGAACAGAAGATTCATAAAGATATGTGGTTGTGGGGGATGGAGGAATATATTAGTAGTAGTGGTGGAGTCTATGTGTGGGTCAAGTGAGTGATACAGGGAGCTAAGCAGACTTTGAAGGGGTTCATTTTGTTTCTGCTTAGTTGTTAGAAGTGGGAGAGCTATTCGAAATGGCGGCAGTATTCTGCTCACAGTGTTGGAGAAACATCTTGTTAAACAATATCAGCTATTTTTCCTCATCTAGGAGAAAGCAATAAAAAACTGTTTTTGGACTCGTGGGAGAGAGCAGTTAGCAAAATCGTTGCAGAAGAAAGAAGATCAGAAAATACAAATGCCTCCTCCTTGATCATGTCTTGCATTAGATGATGCCCCCAACTGAAAGGTAAGCAGTTATTAATCTAATTTGCAGAAAGCAAGCCTTTAAGTGCATGCTCAGTGGCCAGATTCCTTACCTTTTAAATTTGCATCACTTTTACCTAAATGGATCTCTTTCCTAACTCCTTCAATAAGCTTTAACCACAARAGCTAATTTAATCTGAAGAAAGTACAGGAACTTCAGGAGAGTCCAAGTAAACCCCAATGCAAGGTGAGCAATAGCAGTTAAAAACAGGTCAGGACTGTTCTACCACAGTACAGACCTGTTAGGCATAAGCCTAACCCTTGGTCCTGTTTTCAGAGGTACACTATCTTTACTGCGCTTGCTGGTTTCTTTTGGAGCTCATTAATGCCAAAATTGAAAATCCTTGTTGAGAGGACAAGTTGAACTAATATTTACACCTCAAGGACGTCCCTGCCAAAACTTAGAACATGTTAGCATCTATTAAACAAAGATTTAACTGTACTTTTTCCCCCTTGATTGTTTATTTATAATGGATACCTGTGCATTTGAAATGTCTGCACTTCCATGGTATGCGCAAAGTACCAGACATTTCTGGAACCTATGCTTGGATTTGGGGGAATTGCAATGACAAAGATATTTATGGGAAAAAATTAGAAATAAAGCTGGCATTCTTTAGAATTGTTATCCAGGTTTATTTAGCCTTGTTGAGTAATGGCTAGTCATGTGATAATAGAAATCTCTGTGGGTAATACAGGTCATGAGGACAGTGTGCATGTCATACAGTACAAAGATCAGGGCTGAACTAAATTTGCACATATAACCTTATTTCTGGCATTTCCTTCTCTATGGATGCTCGACATCATTGACACTTATTTTGAAGAGGAAGTGTTAAATATTTCACAAATCGGGAAGGGAGGGGCTAATTCTACCACATGGCATTGTGGTGGCACACACTGGTGTCAAGGCTGGGGATGGAGCTGTGTTGCTCCCCACAATCCCCTGGTCCTGGTGGAGTTGGAACAGCAGCACTGTTGTCCTCTGTGAGAACCAAGGCTACAGCAGGTGGGGTCATACACTTTGGTGCTTAGGGTGGTTTTGGCTTGATACTAAGAAAATTACACTTCAGAACCTGCACATAGGTGTCTACCTGTGAGCTATGTGTCTGAGCGCCTGCCAGAGCAGTGGAGGCAGGTTCAGTTGCCTGCACGTGCACTACCCAGTGCCATTTAAGGTGCCCTGCGGCACTTTGCCTGACCTCCAGCAGCTGGTCCGGGAGGGCCCAGATCTCCCACAGAACCTGGGTCATATCTGCCAGCCCCAAGCAGATATCTCAGATACCTTAAGGTGTCATCTGCAATGTTAGCAGATACTTCCATGTGAACCACTGAACTGAGCCCTGGAGATTGTGTCAGTGATGTCTGTAGGGCCTGGAGAGCTTTTCCACTGATCAGCCACCTGAGGCATGATTCAACCACCTATGCATTATATCTGGCACCACTTGAGACATTGCAGCGTACCTGAGATACCCCCATGGCGATGGCAGATATGACCCAGGGATGGCCAGAGATCCCTGCCATTCTGCAAGGACAACTGGAAGCCAGGCAGGACACCTTTGGTTGTCTAAAATGGCTCTAGGTACCTCTGCTTAGGCAACAGACCCCTGCCTGAGATCCACCCAAAGCAAAATGAGTCTCCTGGCTCTGCCAGCTGTGCCCACGAGCTCTCCAACGGCACCAGAGGGCGGCTGAGGGCTCAAACTTCGTAGAGCAGGCTGTTCTTGGGGAACTGGCAAAGGCAGCTGCAGTTTCCCCCCGCTTCCTTCATGCTGCACTCCTTTCCTTCCAGCCAGCGCTGTCTCTCCCCTGTTCCCAGTTCCCTTCTTCCCACTCAGCTTCCACTCCCCCAACACCTTTGCAATAACCTCACAGCTCCAGGTAAGGTGCCTTGGCATCTCTTCCCTCACTCCCAGCCTCCTTGCTCAGCCATTTCACACCTCCCAACTCCCTGCTCAGCACCACTGGGCTCCCTCCCAGTCATGCCCACACTCCTTTTTCCTTTCTATCTCAGTCCCAATCTTACCTGCACCTCCCTAAGACCCCCATCCCAAGCTGCTACCCCACCTTCTGCCTTCGCCATGTGGACCTGCCACCTTCCCTCACCCCAGCCCGGCACGGGGAGCACAGGACAAACAGGCTCCGTGCTCTTGGCTCACTTGTTGCCATACAACACAAGTCAGCTGTGACAAATGCGAGCTAAATCCTGTTACGCACAAGCAACACAAAGCCATTACTGGACATGAAGAGACAGGGCAAAGCCACACCTCCATCTGTTCGTGTATCCAGTCCAGGAATGAGGTGGTTCGGCTGTAGACTCCTGGTTTGTTCTCTTCTGCACAGCCCACCCCGAAGCTGGTGGTCCCCACCAATTTCCAGATACTCATATCTTCACATGCTAGGGGTCCCCCACTATCTCCCTGGAGGACAAAGAATTAAAACAAAAGTCAGTGCCCCAGAAAAGGAAGGGAAAAGGGGAGGGGGCATAGTCTAGCAATTCAATTTCCTATTTTTGCTCCCTTCTGGGTCCTAGGAAGGGCATATGTTACAGCAGAAGTTGGCAGCTTCTCAAAGAGGTGTATTAGATCATATTTTTCTTTTTCCCTTAGGAGTACAGTGCAGCAGAAGCAAGATTTGAGCCTGCAGTTAGACAACATTGAGGTGCTGAGGAATGTCGCCTGTCCTGGAGGCAAGGCATTGCTAATCTGCAGTCTCCAAGGCACGGTCTCTCACAACTGCTTCTCTCAAAAAGCTCCTGGCTACTGACCTTAGCTGATCCAACATTTGCTGTGTCAGAACAGGAAGCTCATACCTCCTTCCCTTGGCTGCTCCTGCCTGCAGGCTCACACAGTGCTTTGCACCAGCTCTGGCCCTCCCCAGACACTTTGCTGAGCAGTTTTGACTTCACTGACTCATGCTTAACTACTGGAAACTCCCAATTCATTTTGTTGGGGCAGTTTCTTGCCCTTCTAGCATCAGAGCCAGTGCAATAAAAAAAGAAAAGGGAATTTGGAAAGACCCTCTCCTTTTTGGGAGTAGGACTTATTTTGTCACGTAAAGCCATATGCTGAGCATGCTGACTTTGGACAGCTCTCCCAGGCGCAGTGCTGTGCTGCTGCTGGTTACCTTGCTGTGGAGGGTCTGTGCTCTTCTGCTCTAGCAAACAGGCACTTAAGTGAAGACCTATATTCTAGGCATCTAATGCCTTTGTTTTGTCTTGTACCTTTTGTAACTGGGACTGAGTAGATCTGGAAACATTAGACCCCCTCCTCCCCTGCCATTGCTCTTCATTTGTGCCTTGTTAGATGAGGCTGCATTTCTGTGTATTGGGGTGAGACCTGGCACAAGGTGGGCATTCTCATGATGCAAACAGTGATTTTGGATCATTTCCACCCTGTGCTGTTAAGGAGCCTCTGATCTTTCACCACTATGAACCCCTCTCCCCCGGAGTTCATCACCAACCCTCTGAGCTACACAAACCCCTCTCCCTCCTTCCTGCCACATTCTAGCTTTTCCAGATTTAAATGCTTCTGCTTCTCTCTTGCTGTATGTTTTGGCTGCTTTTCACCTTGGGGTTTCTGCACCTTGCAGGTCTTCTGAGCTGCAAACTTTTCACTTAGCCAGTGGCCGTGGCAAAGAGAGGATGGTACCATGCTATAGTGCATACAAGAAATTAAAAATTGTCTTAAGTAAATTTGACTTCACAAGTAGCAGATATGGTTCACAGAAGAATTGTAGCATATGAATGTGAGCACAGTCAGTGGTACATACTTATGGTAAATAGAGCAAATGGCAAAAAAACAAATATTTGCCCAACAAAAATGTGGGAGTGCCTCCTGATAACTTATTACTCATGTTTTTCCACAGCTGCTGTTAATGTGCACAGTTGTAGTTTGGAAACTTTCATACCTGGCAGGTGTCTACGCCTCCCTTTAGGAAACCAGCACAAAGCATTGAAGGAGTTATGATCCCACCATAGACATCCCTGTGATTGCAGATTGTATTAGAAATCAAAGGAACACCTGCATAATTCATGGTCTCTGATGTATCACCTATACCAAAAAGAAAACAAAAAACTCCTTATCAAAGTATATGTTTTTGATGTCCTGAAATTTCCTTGAAACTAATGTCTAAATATGAACAGAAAGGTTTTAGTATATGAAGAATGAATAAAAAATAATGACCTGAGCAGTCAACCACTTTCATTGAAAGTGTTTCAGTACGTATTATTGACTAACATGACCTGCGAGTCATAGTAAAAAAAGTAATCACTTTTCTTTGTGACATTATTCACAAATCAGTTTTCTTTATCATCCAACCTGACTGAAAATACATGCATGCTTTCTCTGAAATAATGGCTGCTTTTTTCTTGCATTCATGCTGTTCTCTCTGTGCTTGAAGTTACAAACAACACAGCCAGTTTGACCAAGTCCTGAATACAACATCCTGGATGGCATTGCTGTCTACATGTGATTTTCATCCTTTTCATCGAGTGTACCCATCCGTTCTGTGTGGTAGGAGTTTGAACAGCACTTTTGCCTCATTTGGCCCCATGCAGAAGATTGAATTTGCATCCTGGCTGAGCATAAAATTTAGGAATAGGTCTTCTTTTTTTCCACCCAGATATTCCAGAAAATTTAATGCTGAACAGTGCTACAGCCAAATCCTGTTTTTACTCTGTGAGAGATGTTTTCATGTGGTGAATTAAAGCAGACATCTAAAATACCTCCTTCAGCAGTTGCTCCCCATCCTGATATCCAACACATTTTCCCTTCTGGGAACTGCTCACCAAAATTAGGCAGACAAATTGGCTCTATGTGACCTATTTAGAAAAGAGAGAGAGAAGAGAGAACTGCTTTCAAAATTCAGCAAAAATTGTATGCCTGAGTAAAACTTTCAGGGTTGGACTTACAGTGAGTTTGTTATGAAAAATCATACAATCCTCACATAAAATAGCCTGGCAACTCTAAGTCTTTTGTTTTACAGCCAAAGTTTGAAACAATATCTACATCAGGGATAACTTGTTTCAAGCAGGAAGTAATAGAAGGAGGTGTTGGGATGTCAATGAATTAAAGAATGAGCAAACAAAAAATACACACGGTACTCAGCTGACAGGCAGAACATAGACCCTCTCCAGGTTTTGTGTAATTTCATGTGACAAGAGCCCTGAGCGCACATCACCGCGTCCCACTGAAAGGACAACAAATCACCTGGGCTGTCCTTTGCTTCCCGCCCCCCAGCTCAGAGATGCAATACCTTTACACTCTGGGGCGCTGAATACTGTGTGATATATGTGATGCTCACACTCGTGATGCACAAACCACAACATACCAAGATGACCTGGCTCTGAGCAAAGGGAGGGAATATGTGGGAATATCATTGAGTAATTGCTAGTGGTTCAGTTCTCCCTTGTGAAGTGATCCCAGCCCAAAGCATCCAGCCCCCAGCGTGGAGCCCCTCAAGTCTCCCTGGGCCACACACCAGCCGCCCAGGGTGTACTGGGTGCACGATTCAGGTGCAGAGCTGCTGCTGTTCTTGACAGCCTCCCAAACTTATTCCTGAACAAAAGAAAACAGCAATTGCTGAGATTTAAAACAGAACAAAATCCCTCAAGCTTAATTTTAATTTTAGCAAAAAGCTCAAAAGATTTCAAGAGAAGTGATTTAGGAACCGACAGTCAAGACGAATCAGAGAGCAACAACCCCTACTTTGCAGAGAGGGCCCACTGTGATTAGGAGGCATTGGCAGGCTATAATTTAAATCCATACAATATTATTATTCATTATTTCAATTCACCCACTGTGTCAGCTGCAGGTAGCATCCTGCTGAGAAAATAAGAGTGGTTTTCATTTAAATGAATCATTATATTTTATTTGCCTTGACTTCTCTTTGAAATTTAAGCTTGATTTTCAGCTTCGGATACTGCTGGGCTCCCCATACGCATAGAAATGAGGACAACAAGGACATTATAAAAATCTCTGTGAGCTCCAAGAAAAACAAGGCAAGGCATTTGTTTTAGATAGGACAAAACACTTAGAGAGAATAAAAATAAAATAGTTCAGCATAGGTAACCTCCCCCTCTATTGCTCTCACATAGCTTTGTTTTGCCTATTATTAAATGACTTCAGTAAGCCAACAACACAATGGACTGGAAATATTTTTTCAGAGCCCTATAATCATGTTATTCCTCCTCTGTGGCTGGATAATGAGTGCAGAGGAGCTCCTGATACTGAGGATGGAGGGGACTTTCTGCCACCACGCTGGGCTGGCAGCCACCGGGGCAGCCAGGACTCTCTCCATGGTTGAAAGTGGGCACTGGGGACAGGCTGGTGCAATTTGAAAAGGGAGTCATTGCCTTGCAACCACAGGGATAAGCTCACCCCATCAGCATAGCTCTGACCAGGCCGGAAATGAAAACCAGGTTGTGCTGTTTTTTGTTTCTGGCCCAGAATTTGAACTGCTATTTGGGAGTTCCTATAGCCAAACCTGGATCAGAGCTGACCCAAGAAATATTATTTCCTGCCAGCAACCCAAAACAGCAGATTAACTAAAAACCGAGGTAGTGAACTGAATGATTTTGCATTCTCCATCTCAGTGGGCAGCAATGGGGATTAATTCTCCATCCTGGAGCTGCCCCTCACCATCCCCTGCTGTTGGTGTGGCAGGGCAAAGGGGCAGGTAGGCACCGGCATGGGGACACAGAGCGAGGCAGTGACTGAGGTGGGTTCACAGCTCGTCTCCCCACCAAACCGTGGAGCCAGGGATGCTCTCCTGGGGCTTGGTGCTGGTGCTGGCCTGAGTGGCAGTGTGGACACAAGGCTCTTGCTCCAAGCCTTCCTGCGGGACACCCAACCTGGGCTCCAGGCTGAGCCTTGCTGAAGCTGGTGGGACTTCTATCCTTGCTCCTAGAGGAAGTGGGGATCGACTCTACTGTCCCAGATCAGGCCCAGGATGCTGACAGAAATGTGCCTAATCTGTCCTAGGAGGGACACTTTTTGCTTTTAACTAGAAAGGCAAAGTGAAGTGAAAACTAACAGGGGATTACCATTGAGAGCAAGCGGTGCTGCCAGTTTCATTAGTGCGATATCATTTCCCATTGTCTTGGGTTTATAATTTCGATGGTATATAATTTTTTCCACTGAATATGGGTGAATTTGGGTGTCTTGCCGAGTCACAAAGCCAACTTGCACACTCCATGAGCTCGGCAGGTACAGGCTGAAATAAAGAGGTAAGAGAGTGACAAACCTTCAGGAAAACTCTCAGGTTTCACACGAATCTCTACAGGCAAATAAGTACAGTCAATTCTACTTGCTTACTGATGTATTAGTATTGGCTATGTTTTAGATCTAATTTCAAAAAAATAGAAAGGATGATTAGTGTCAGCAATGTACTGGCTTACTGGCAATTTGTTTGTGCAGTTTTCTACAAATATTTAAGAGCTTTGCCTCATTCTACCTTTAAAAAGCAGCTTCCTTCCTATGCAACCCCACAGCAGTTGATACTGTCTGGTATGTGTCAGATCAGTTTTTAGATTAATTTAGTGGCACTTGCGGCAAGGTGTTTTCAAGGGAGCGGCTTTTATTCTGGGACTTGCTTCTGCCCCCAGTTCATTTGCAGCCACACCTTCAGCCTCCAGCATGTAACTCATCTGCTCTTGGGTTTACCCTGCTGTGCCACTGGTAGATTAGTGGAGGTCCTAAAAAAGGACTCCAGGGATGGGGGTTGCCAGCTCCTTGCACAATCAACCTTTGAACAAATCAAATCAAATCAAATCACAACCAAACTTTGAACCAATGATTGGATTGCGGGGGACAGAGCTACAAAAGTAGAGATGCTTAATTCCTAAGTAACTATATTTATGGCAACATATGGCTCCAAACAGGATCTGGAAGTGGGATTTGTCTGTCCCCTTTCTTCTCTCCACAGGCTACAAAAGGATCTTAGAGGACTTGCTTGGAAGCTGACACCCATGTTGTGGGTGTCTAAAACTGATCAGACAAACCCCATTTTAGCTGCCTTAAATGCCTTCAGTGAATGTGGTTTGGATTTCCTAAGAGCAAGAGATGCAAGCTTGTAGTATTTTCAAGCAAACAAGAATGCACAACTGGGCAGCTGCTCTCATTATTTATAAGAGAGGGGACCATTTTTATTGTTACACTAAGAGAAGAGTCTAAGTAATTATTTAGCATCTATTTACAACTCTAAGAATGCTTTATACAGTATAAAAAGAAGCAGTGGAACACGTGAAGGGCATTAAGAAGTACTGTATAACTCACTAACTACAACTGATTGATTTTGTAATACTTGAAAAGGATCATGTAATTTATTTTGGAGCTCCTGAATGCCAGAGGAGCCAAGTACAAAATCCTCCTGATTAATTCACATGCAGTAAAGCCAAACCACAGATCTGGAAGCCTAAAACCTGTCACTTCGATGTTTTTTAGGGTGATTTCTCAGGCAGCTGGGAGTGCCCAGCATATGTGAAGAGTGGGCCATTTGCTCTGGGATAGCTTTTTTGGAAGACTTCTTTATAAAGACTTGCACTGGTGCAAGAACAGCAAAATGTAGTTTAAATATTATGGAGCAAGCCAGTGAAATAAGGATGGCACTAGTTTCTCCTGCATTTTTTTACTGAAGAGAAAGCATGTTGCTTTAGCCCACTTCTGCAGTGGCCTCCCTGTGTGGATACACCGCAAGCGGGGTTGGTAGGGCACCCCAAACACAACGGCACAGGGACTTACTCGTACACGCAGTGTGCAGCCGTGATGATCCAGCGGGGGGTGATGACGGAGCCGCCGCAGAGGTGAAGCCCGTGAAACTGCAGGCTGACCTGCCATGGCCACTGCTGGGGTGAGGACGCATTGCCCCCCACGATGCGCGGCCCGTAGCTGGCCCGCGTCCCGCACACTGCCGGAAAGCAAAGGTTATGCGCCAGTTTTCATCACCTCAAACCACCCCCGCCTCCCCCCCCTCCCCGTACTCTCAGCCCTGACGAGGCTGGACGGTCTTGGCAGTGGGACTGTCCCTGAGGTCTTCTCTCCACCTCTTGCCCCCCAGCACCATGTGGGGCGGCTGGTGTGGGTGCTGGGGAGCTCCCATGGGCTTCCTTGGACACCTTGCACTCAGCAGAGCTGCAAAACTCACTGCTCTGCTATAAATACACAGTGACCCAGGGGCCTACACAGGCAGGCTGAAGCATCCCATCCCTTGGGGATCTTTTTTTTTTCGTATCCCGTTCTGAAAACTAGTTGACATGGAGAGCCGTGGGATGAAAATTCACATGTAAGACAGAATTTCCCTTTCCCCACCTAGATGACAATGAGTTGAGTTGCTATACCAGTCCACTGACTGAACTCATAATCCTTAAACGTTTGCTTCTTTGTGTGGTTCTCATGAAAACACTCCTGTTACCTGATACTCACAATCTGCCCTCCCAGTCTACTCTGACCTCATGAAATTGTTTGAAATTTTATGCATGAAATGCAATTTTTTCTTGACATCATAAACTGATGGTATGCCCCTGAGTATGCAATTTCTCCCAACTCTTGCCCTGCAGTGGATGAAAAAGGACAGATTTTGATCTTATATTCACTTTTCCTGATGCTTACCTAGACATTTTAAGATGATTACATTGCCAGAAGTGCATTCTTCTCTAAGGCGAAAAGACAGCAATATTAGTTCCAATACAGGAATACTGTTTTGTTTTTTTTTCATACTTGTGTTACTTTCTTGTACAGCTATGTAGATACAAATATATATATCTTATATATTAAGAGAAGCACATAGTTGTGTATTCATCCAATCTACTTCAGACATTTAACAGAAATACTTAAGCTGGAAATTCAGATGTCATCAGGAGTCTACAGACCACGTGCTGCACTGCTGAAGAGTGATTCACTCTTCTGTGAAGGATTGGGGTGTGTGTGKGGGGGGTCATCAGTGATTTTCAGCATGTGATCTGTAGGCTCCTTGGAGCCTTGGATTGCTTCTCAGTGAAAGGTAAGTAAGAAAAACAAGCAATCATCAGGAGGAAGAGATTCACCATAAAGACTTTGTACTTCCTTTGGGAAATATCTAGGGATCTGCAAACTAAAACAAACTGCTCTGCAATAAAGATAAGTGCCTGGTGACTATTCATTGACTATAGAGGGATCATGGGAGGAATAAGTTTTTCAGATAGGTCATTTTAAAGCTTTTGTTTGATTTTAACAGGCCTTGGATCAGGCCCTTAGTTCATATTCCAACAAAACTGCTACTGAACCTTGGGTTATGATGTGTAACATCACAAACCATTTATAAAGTGCTACATGCCTGAGAAAATTAGGCAATAATCTCAAACTATTAGTAATTCTTCCATTAATTACTCTGTTTCTGTCCGTATAAACTGACAAAACTGGTGTTTCTTCTACTCAACCAAAAAGCTGAAGCTTACCTTAAGTTTGTTGCATTGTGTAGTGATGTCACTTGATCAGCTGATAACCAATGGCTGAGGGATACAAAATGTCTTTTAAACTGTTTTTCAACTGCAGCCACAGGCAAGTAACCTGAACTCACATAACTGCAAATAAACCATAAACACAACTTCCAAATACAGAATTTCAGTAATCCATTTAAATAATTCAGTGATTCTACTAATGAAAAAGCCAGTGTAGTAGATACAATAATCGGATTCTGACACTTGATAAAGTAATCCTATCCTCTTCCAGAAAGATTTCTTGTAACGTGTGGGTATTTTTGCCATAATCATATGTAGAAGTCACACATACTGAGAGGTATTAAACTGGTAGCGAAGGTAAATTTTAATTCTAATATTGTATTAAAGCTTTAATTGTAACTGGTTGGCACGTCCTCTGAAACACTAACATGCTTTTGGTCTCCTTTTTCTACAGTTATGTTTTGCTGCAGGGAGGATGAATAATTTTCAATTTGTTCTTGTCTTTTGCTTTGAACAGCTGAGCTGTATTTTATGCTAATGGCAGCAAAAAATTATTCAAAGAAGCTTTATATTGCTAACAATAATGTGCAGAAACCAGAATGACTCCATCACATGAAATAACTTCTGCAAGTCACAACTTCAAATTCTTTCTCAGTAGTGTATTTTCGTGAAAAGTTCGTGAAAGAGTTGGTGCTTTTCCAAGAATCAGACCACTCCATTAAGAACTGCCTCATCACCTTCTTCTCTAATTGCAAAGTGGACTTAGCTTGGGCCTCTCTAATAAAAGTGCAAAGCATTCCCTAACAGATTTAATGACACAAATTCTGTATACAGTTTTTCCATGAAGGAAGTAATAGACATGGAAAATACACCATATGTTGCTTACTGCCTCTCTGACCAGTTGTAAGTTACTAGAGAGACAGGTATGATTCAGAAAGCTGCATCCCATAGGAAAGATTTAATTGTATCATTGTATTCAGTCATCATCTAGGATTTATAGCGGTAATAAATGGTGTTTGCTGTGCACAAGTATTCAAACCATCCCAAATCTGCTCAGTCTTATTATTCACAAAGCTGGAAAGTTAAGTTCTTTTTCTTTTAAGTGACAGGCAAATACAGGGCTTCATTAGAAAGACTGAAAACCTCAGTTTGCTCAACATGCCAGTTAGAGTTTCTTCCATTTTGTATATGTACCTTGAGAAACCTAAGTGTTTGCAGGTAGTATTTCCATACTCTTCTTTCCAGTCGTCAGAGCAGACCGTTCTCCAGGATCCAGAAGTGAACACTTGCAGCACTGCTTTCTTGCCACTCAACCTGACTTTGAGATTCAGAAGAAAAGCCTGAGTGAACTCTAAATTAGAACCACTGAGTATACAATAGTGTCAATGCACTGCTGCAGCATCCACATTTCTGTTTTTACTAATTGTCTTTTTGAACACTCGGTTCCTTTGAAAGAATTTTTCTGTTTTTTGTTGTTGGTTTTTTTTCCTTATGGAGGGAACTCGTTTTCCTTTACCAGTGTCCCTCTTCATCAGTGTACCAAGGTACACTGAAGCGGATCTGCCTGAAGAAAAAATTCCTATGCTCATGGGAAGGGATACAGGATGCTAGCTCTAATACAGAGAGAGAAGTCTGACCTGCTCTCCAGTGGGTCTAAACAGCTCTTGCTGAATGCAATGAGCTGGAGCTGCAGATGCCTGGCACTGAGGACAACCATGTCCAAGCTAAGTGACAGCACAGAGTTTAATGAAAGGTAATTAGCACCACCCAAGCCGCACAACACAGTCAAAGTGGATGTAATTGGCCAGTACGTAAAACCCAGTCACTCCTGGGTTGCTGTGGAGTTTCCCAGTCTCAGTCCCTCTGCTGCAGGCCAGTGCTTCCCCCATGGCAGCTCTTCCCGGTGGCCCAGCAGCAGGTCCAAGCTGTGCCAGGGAGCCTTAGCTGCCATGAGCCATACTGACCCTTGCCAAGAGGGCCACGAGGAAGCACCACAGAAGGCCCAGGACCAGCGCCAGCATCCGCAGCCCTTTGTTCAGCATCCCACATGTCCCGATCCCTGCACCCTGTCATCCCACGCCACAGCCACCAGAGCCCCAGCTGAACTGGGAACACCGGGGACAGGGCACCTCTCCGTGGTCTGCYGCACGCCTCCAAGGAGAAGGGAGGCTGCACCCACAATCACTGCTGGCCAGGGAATTTCCAGCCCAGGGGCACATGGGCTGTTATGGAATTGCTAAGGTAGACACAAAAGCATATGTATGGTCAACAGGCTCCACAAGGGCCTGAAGCTTCCTGGCGAGAAGGACCCCAAAGGTTGAAAGCATTGTGCAGGTCAKCTGGGACCAAAAGCTGATGGTTCTTCTCATTCCTCACATTGCACAGACTGAAACCTCTGTGACCTCCTTGCCAACAGGTGCAGGATTCAAAATTACTAGTACACCAATCTAAAAATCAGCTTTGCTGTTCCCAAATATTAAGGTCATTCCCCGCCAGCTGTTGAAAGCATCACCCTCAGCTACTATAAAACAGGACAGGGAGAGACTATTTAAAATGGTTCTGTGATGCCAAAGACGGTTACAAAGAGAATCCCTGATAWAAGGGCATATATTTCACATGAAAAGCAGCATACTCTGCAGTACTGAGCACAAAAAAGTCAGTGCTGGTCTCTCCATTTCCTGAGTCCCTTAAGAAAACAACAGGCCTGTGCAATCTTCAGAATTGGCATAGTGTTACTATATGACACTGAATACAGTGATCATCTCATTTATCCTAAGAGCAATTTGGTTTCTCATTAATTATAGAGCAATACTTCAGAGAGACTCTTTCTCTGAAGCCACAATTTAGACAAGTCATCAGTCTCTCTGTCTTGCCCAAAGTATAACATACATCTCTTGAAAAAATGCCAAATGCTACAGGAGGAGGTAGGAGGGATTTATAATCAAGTTTAAATTACCACATCCGTACTCATCCTCCCCTTCTTTACAGTTGAAGACACCATTGCACCTGGCTGATTTCTGGATGCACTTAAAGGATGATCGGCAGCGAAACTTCCCAATGCAGTTGTATTGGGCTAACAAGAATGAAAGAAAACAGGGTGATGAAAACACACTTGGGTATTAATTTAGCACTTTTGAGTTTCATTATCTGGCTGGATTTCTGTCTTGCTAATGAAAAGACAACTCCTGTATTCTAGGAATATTTGAAATGCATCCTGGGGGTTGCTACACAGTGCTGTTAAACTCATCCTTTAGTAATAATATCTGGACCAAATCAACCTTGCTGTCTTTGCTGGCTCTTTCCTAGCTTCCTCAGCCCAGGTTTATATTTCATTGCAGGGAGAGTTTCTGGATGCCACAGCTCCTCATCAGCAAAGGAGGGAGAATCTGACAAAATAATGTGAGCACACTCTCTTCCTGGGGGGATACCTCAACTTTCTGCAAGCTCATCCCTGTTGTAGATGTGAAAGCACTGCTCAACATCAACATATTTGATACCTAGACCTGGGCAGGTCACACTTTCAAGGTGCAACTAAACTCATTCTATATTTTCTTTTCCTTTATAGAGGTTGTTTATGGTAGGGGAAAGTTTATCAGTTCTTTGAAAATAATCTTAAAGAAGTGAAATACTGGGCAAAAATATGATGTGCATTACCTGAAACCTCCCCCAGTTTCTAAATTCTTAGCTCACCACCTAAAAAGGAATCAGTGAAATTTAACTGGAGAAAGGTTTCTTAGTGTGGCACTTTCCCCAGTGTGTAAATATTATACCAATCCTCTCCTGAGTGCCAGATCCATTTTATCCATACATGTAAATAAAATTTAAAGCCATCACATCAACAGGATTTTTTACTTCAGTAAACAAGCTGCAGTGGCAGTTTAATTCCATTCTCAGTAAAAGGCTCATGAAAAATTAAGCATTTGAACGGTTAATTGAGAACTTAATGAATAACTAATTGTACTCACCACCCAGGCCAACGGCAACTGCTAGGATTACTACAAGTAATAAAACACAGACATATGGAAGGGATTTGGGGGAGATTAAAACATGGCACATCGAAGGTGGTTGGATATCTCCTAGAAACCAAACAGAGACAACAGCTTCTGTGAAGTTAAAACAGCTTGAGTTTTCAGTGAAAAAAGATTTATCTAACATTAAGATAGATGCCAGGAGTAACTAGTGCACACGCTTTAGCAGCTGACCTGACCTGGAAGGTTTGGCTCCCCTTGGCTCAGGGGCTTTTGGACTTGTAAGCAAGGTTAATTGAAATAACAGAAAGCTAAATTTGCAAAACCAGGACCCCCAAATTAGAAGATAGTTTGAAAACTGAGGGAAAAGGTGATCTGGCCAAAATTTTGCTGTAAAGGCAAGGAGAGAACTGAGCAATGGCTCAGGGCTGTTTTGAGTTTTCCGTTCATCTCTGTAGCTGACCTCCAACTTAATGGCATTGTGAATAAAGAAGACAACAGAAAATAATGAATGGTCCACTTTTGTCAAATGTATTCTGACATATAAAGGGCAAACCTCAGGAAAAGAGCATGCACAGCTTGGTCATGTATACGCACAGGAGCTGGTAGAACCTTGTCTTCAATTTTAATTCATGCAGCTCTTCACCCTCTCCTCCTTAAATTTCTGAATTTGGGATTGGCAGAAACTTAAAATTCAGTCAAGGCTGCTAAGTGTCTCCCAGTATTTATACAACTACAAGTAAATTCCAACTTATTCAGACTGTCTCAGCAGAAACTGAGTGACTGGTTTGGTAACAGAACTGGTGTCTGGTATGTAATAAATTTTAGACAGCTATAGTGGCTGATGGACTGTAAAATCGAATTGATCTATCTGCATCCTTGATGTTCATCCTGCTTCTGTTGGAATTAATGGACATCTTTGTCAGTGATTTCAACAGATGAAAAATGAAATCTACATGATGTAGCAAACACATATTATTCCTCCCAGGTTACTCTATTGTGTTTTCCCAACATGAAAATTGAATCCATTAAAAAAAGTGAATACTTTAAATGAGCTGTTCAAAAACGTGTCAGAAAAGCATAAGCAAATATATATTTAGGGGCTGAAGCATGTGAATAATCTGGCTGTGAAAAATGCTTGCATATGCACACAGACACAAGGTGTTATCACCCACTAACGTGCTGGCAAATGTCATGGTTCGGGGAGTGAGATTCTTTCTTCTTCCCTTAAGTAACTGTTTTCTCTGAATGAGTGGGCAAGTATGGTTTTGCAAGGCTAAGGACCTAGATTAGCTGTTTAGATTTCAATGGGCCAAGAGCTATGCAGTATGCCTACCAGATTCATCTGCACTGGGGTCAATTTTTGTTTGCGGTATGCAGAAAAATCTTTTGAAGGAAAAATGGAGTTCTGTTACTGGCAGTTCATCTTCTGTAATGGAGATGATTTCAAGACTTCCAGTATTGGGATTTGTCTCTTGTACCTGGCTCAACAGAAAACAAAAGACAATATTTAAACAAATTAAATCTATCACCTCTTAAAATCTGATACCCTTCTCCTGATACTAAGGAACATGTAGTTTTCCTTCAGGCTTCCATTGTTAATCTGGTTTTTGAATCAAATACAAAGTGAATCCACAGGGTTTTTCAAGAGTCTTCAAGAATGCCAAGAATGCTGTGTCTGCCCAAGAGAAGTCACCTTGTAAAATGTTAGACATTTCATGTTCATTAGAGGACCCCTCATATTTAAAGTATGTAAGTACTATATATATAGTACTGAAGTTAAGTTTTGCTGAAGTTTGTCTAAGCATCACAGCTACTTTTAATAACTCACACTGTAGGACATTCTCCCTTATGTGTCAAGCCCTTCTCAATGAGATACTCTTTAATTGTAACTGGAAACAAGAGAAAGACTAAAGTATATGACACCTGAACAGAGCCTTACAGGATTCTCATGCATGCACCCATAGAATTTTATTCCAGAGAACCTTTGAACACTTTGTACACAACGAAAAGCAATTAAAATGGGCTACACTGGAATTCAGAGTGAATATCTTTAAAATTCTAATTATAATTTCTGACTTTAGTTCTGAATACTAGATGATTAATGACAGGAGAAATCAGATTTTTGAACTTACAATAGTGTGAAAGAAGTCCAAGCTTGCTAAAGACAGTGGAGGTGGTAAGCTATAAAAGTGTTTACAGAGTCAGTCCAAAGAAATGTTTACAAAGACAAGCTTTAGGCAAAGTAGGTGTCTTTTGTCTGTGACATTAATTTTGAAGTCATATGGTATATCTTTTCACCCTTCAGCAAACAACGATAATAAGATTTCTACTCTTTCATTTGATAAACTCCCACATATAYTTCAAGATGCTATAATTTTGAACATTTCTCTTTAAATTTTATATAGAAATTGCCAGCCTTAAGGCAGAGGAATGTGCATGGTTTTTAAATATTTWAAAAAAACCCTTCTAACTGGTGCATAAGTTGTTCATCTGGAAATAAAACATCATTGAGTAGAGTACTACACAAAAGATAAACACTGACGTATCATTACCTAGAGGACATCACACCCTCCCAAAGCTTCACTTACCTCTTCCTGAGAAGTCATAATTAAAAGCAAAACTGTTTTCTCTCTTCATTATCAAAAGAAGCCAAAAGGAAATTCTGAGGCTGCTAAGCCAGTCTGCTCTGGAAATGTTTTCACTGAGCTGCCAGTTCAGTCATTTGTTGCATATGGCATTATCGTAGCAGTCTGTGTAATTCAACCTGGTGAGAGGTATCAGGTAGCCTCGGATGGCATGGCTACGGAAAGGGGAAGATAAAAAATCGGCAAGCTTTTTAATTAGCGTAAGAGCGTAAGATAATATTGTAGTATTTGTAAACCTTTCTGTAACCTCTCAGCTAAGAAACTCCACAGAGGTTAAGCCACAGGCTTGCGCTTGCTTGTTGCTTATCAGAAATCATGCAGCTGAAGAGACAGGCTTGTCAAAATCTGCGAGAGGCAGGGCAGAAGGCAGAAGCCCCAGGTGCTTTGTCTCCCTGGCAAACAAGGCCTTAGGCTGATGTTGCTTGATTCATTAACTTGATTTCCCCTTTGCTGTGTGCATGCAGCAAAGAGCACGCTTAAAGAGAGTTTTTGAAACAGACCCATACTTTAGTTATGGATAACTTCAATTATTACCTATTTGACAATGTTTTGAAAGCACTTTGCAAGCAAGAACTGGTAATCCTGTAAATGGTGTGTTTGATTTGGTAGGGTAAGGATCAGCTCATCTGTACTCTGGGATTCAGAAACTGAAAATGTATGGTCAGCTTCAGAGAATACTCAAGTATAAGCATGATTTGGCTTGACTTTTTTTTAAGAAGAGAGAGAGGCAGCAGAGGGGAGGGTGGAGGGAAGAAAGAGGAGGTGAGGCAGAGCAAAAAACTATAGCAAATTCAAGTAAAACAGGGCTCCTGAGTGACCAGGAAGGAAATTAAGGTTTTCCACGTTAAACCCAAGCTCCCTGGAGCTTGGTACTGATGAGGGAAGCTGTTTAATCCCTTCACTGCACAAGACAGAAACTGGCATTTCCAAAGGACAAGTTGTCACATAACACTCCCATTAACCTCCTATTTCTGGTGCAAGTCTAGGCTGTGACATGCAGAGTTTTTCCTCGTCTGTTATGTCACCTTTTCAGCAGCCTTCCCTGCAAATAGTAATTGAAGGAACATGTAAAAAATCCCAGAGGATGCACAAAGAAAGCTGCAGAGCTGTAACTGCTCTCTGTGCTCTGATGCTCTGCCCTTCGCTGCAGGGGCAGCCCACCATCGGCAGAGAGTCTACCAGGGTACCCCTAAGGAAACTTCAGCTTGGGGGAAGAATCAGAGCTCATTTTGACACACTGGCTCTGTCCTCTGGTGACCCTTGCTGTCCAGCAGACACAGGGAGCAGTGTGGAGAGAGGAGGTGCCCCTCTGCAGGAGCATTCTGGTCCAGGGACCCCTCTGCACGTGCATCCCAGTCTGGTAACCACCTCAGGACCCTCGCTGGCCAGTTCGCCTTCTTCCACAGTGCAGGAAAGGGATTGCTGAACCCARCAAGGCCCCGGGGAGGCCCTGGGAAGGCCTCGGGGTCAACCAGCGCATCTCTGCGAAGGCACTGTTAAATCGTGGTCCCCTGCCGAGAGCAGCACCAGCAGGGGAAGAAAAGGGTTTTCCCAGCTGCCTCTTTTACCTGCCCCAAACCTGGCTTCAGGTGATCACACCTAAAAAAGGAAATTCGATTTCATCTTCCACAGTTGACCAGTTCTTGGCCTTTTGGCTGAGGACACCAAGATGGGAGCTGTGTAGAATAGGGATTGGAGGATTAGCTAGCTAGGGATTGGAAGTCCAGTTCAAAAAGAGTTAATTCAACCCATCAGCTAACTTCATACATGCCACAGGATATCCCCTCAGTAGCAGCTCAAGTAGATTTCTTGGCTTCCAGAAGAAAACTTAAAATGAAGGACTGAGAGAAGGAAAGCCAGTCTCACACTCCTGGCAAGCCTATGCTGACTGTGGTATTTACCTCTGGACTTGTTCTGCTGGTGCAGACAAGAAAAGACTGTAGATAGCTTTTGCTTTTTTAGCTGCCCTAAAATAAGAATTTAGAGATGCATGTGCTACAAAAACAGGATATCAACTTTTGTCAAAAAGATCACAGGAGGTTTGAGGKTTTTTTTATTTTAGCTGCCTCTTTCTCGCTCTCTCCTTTTCTATCTCTCCCGCCCTCATCCTCCCACCCCAGTTTCTGTGCGCACTGAACACACATTTGGAGGAGGAGGAGTGGAAGAGATGGCGGTGGCTGAGACACAGCTATATGCAAAGGTGTCCAACAAACACAGGAACAAAAGCACCTCTTCACTTCTTGAGTCCCTCTTAACTAAAGGATTCCCAGCTCATATCGCGTGAGTAATGTGCTTCAGCACTCTTTATATAGCAAGAGGTATTTCTGGTAAGAATGCGAATGCAGAGAGCCTGCATTTTTAATTGAGAAAGCGTGCCCTTTCTGGGTGATGATGTCTCTACACAGGGATCAGATATGTCTTGCTTTGTATTTCTTGTAGAGAAGTGTTTTGTTTATATTCTGAAAACAACCTGCTCTGTATTCATTTCATAAAATACTGTGCATATCTCTGAAGACCCATACTCTTCCACATCTTGAGGTTGAGAGGCTTCAAAATGACTTAAGAAGCTGATGTCTATAGCTAACTCTTGGGATAATTAGCTAACTCTTGGGATGATTTCTCTTTTATTTTTGGTCTTGTCACCATTATTATAAGGGAGTTAAATGTGGGTGTATCTTCTATACTCAGTCGTTGTCAGGTCTGACAAAGATCTCTTGCTGGGTTTTGTCACTGGAAACTGTTCTAAAAGAGTTAGCTTTTTTTAACAAAATGCCATTTTTTTTTAGTATGTTTAGGGAGTTTTATGTTAATAATGTTAATATGTTTAACAAAATGTCAAAAAGTCTATCACTTTTTATTCCTGTCTTGAATCAGGATATTGTTCCAAAAGCATGTCCTAACAGGAAAATACCATATAATAATAAAGAATCAGATGCTATTCTTTTCAACCTCAACTGACAAAAAATTAACTGGGGACAGCATTTGCAACTGAGCTAATAAAAAAGAAACATGATGGTCACTCCCTCCCCAGACATTGTTTAGATTGGATAGACAAGTTTTACATGAGAGTTTCAAATTTCCGGAGGGCAACTTTGAGCGCTTCTGTGGTGGCCAGTTGAACCACATACTTGCTCTTCAGAAAATAACTCCTTTTATTTAAATGTCAAAGAACCCCTCATCAAAATTATTTGAAAAGGGAGAGCAGTATGTCTTTGTGGCTTCTGTTTTGACTTTTCATTGAAAATTAAACCAGTTGAAAAGGTGCAATACAGAAATGCTGTGTTGACTTTTCTAGGAACACCTCTGTTTAATGGAAGAACCACAGACATAATGGGCACAACTTACGAAGGTAGTCTGGGCCCCTTATTCCCACTCATGCCCTGTGGAATTTTAGCTTGGAACTTATCTAAAAATCTGGCTCCCTGCTTGTCTAATACGTACTATAAGTTTGATCACCCCAGAGTAATGGAGAGTTTTAAAATTTTTGATTCTGAAGGTGATGTTCTTCAAATTCCCTTTGAAACATTTTCTGCTGTCACTGAGATGGGTTTGTGCTTTCCAGGTCAAAAAAGACAAACAGTGGCCAAAGTACCATGCAAGTCAACATAAAATAACAAAACATCCAAAAGTCTTTTTTTTTTTAAACTTTAATTTCCCTTTAATGATTTTTAGATCTTCAAAATTTGGATCACATTTTATAAAACCTTTTAACTTTCTCTGCAGTTCCTGGTTTCAGCTATAAATCAAAGTACCGAAAGATTGTTCTTTTGTGACATCCTGGCCTGAACAAAACAAGGCTGCATAGAAATATCACAATATCTCTCATAATGTAGAATTGACATGACAAAGCAACTTTTCCCAAAAGAACAAAAACCATGTATGTGGGGATCAAGCCAAGCATTAAGCCAGCAAAATGGGCCTCTCCTTCTGCTTAGACCACACTGAACTGTGCCAGCGGTTTTCTGCTTTAGGGAAGCACCAGTTTATTCTGCCTGTAAAGCCATGATTTTTTAACATAGATTTTCTAGTGTAGCATATTTTGTTTGCAGAGGGCTTTTCTCCTAGTGCGAGGAGCAGCGTGGCATAAAGTGGCAAAACGCTCACTTTGAGATTTAACAWGCAGGTGATAAAGGCTGACATCTCTGGCAGAGTAGAGGCAGGCTTGGCTTTTCAACAGCATACAAGCAGGAAGGGCCGCATGGGAAGAACGATGCAAACACAGGTCATTCATGTTTGATGTGATGGAAAAGGGGGAGACGGAGGACGGATGGAAAGAAAGCATGCAGGAGTACTTCAGTCACAGAAGATGCAAACTGGTTTTACGACAGCTGGCTTATGTTTTTGACATTGATTTGGCCATGACAGTTAATTTACTATATGAAGAAGGAAAGTAGGAGGTAAAGCCAAAGCTGAAAGACGCCCATTAGCGTTCAGCCTTGTCAAGCCCCCACTAATGAGCCAAGCACAGTTTATCACGCGTATAAGTACATTCATTGTTTTTAACAAGCCATATGTAGCTTTTGTATTAGAGAGAAGGCAGAAGGCTGAGAGGAAGCACCCGGCATGAGCCTGGACCCTGCTGTTTAATGCCCTGCTGGCACGTGCTCAGATGCCACGGGGGTGAGAGGAGGATAAGAACTTGAGAAGACTAGGCTAAACAAACCAATGCCCTCAGCACCCAGCTGCCAGAAAGCATGGCCTCAAGAGAGAAGGAAAGGGCAAAAGAAAGAGATGAACTGATGCCAAGTAATTTAGTATTTTTTCTCCATGTCCACTGTCTCTCCCTCCCCTTTGTGTCTTCTGAAAAGTTTATAAGTGGGTTCCAGGGCTGAAAATGGGGTTCGTGTGTACAGGTGCTACTTAAACAATGGAAATACTTCATTCTCCAAAAACCTTGCCTTTAGTCACAAAACTTGTTCATGTGAAGGACATTGATGGCATTTTGAAAGCCCTCGTGAGAAAAGGAAATGTGAATGAAATTTGTTTCCAGAGAATGACAGTTGTATATGGGAGAGAAACTTGAGACATTGTCCCTTACCTTGGACTGAGTTTGTACCTGAATTTGTGGCTCAGATCTGGCTCTCTGCTGGGTTATGGGAAATTTTCAATCCAGATTTTCAAACCCCAAGTATAAGTATGTTTTGCTTTGGTTGTATGTATGAAACATGGGCTTGGGCCTGGACTTGGAATTTATCATTAGCAAGAACACTATCCTATAAACAGAGCAAACCTTGCTCTTACAGTCTGTGCACAGATGAGTTACCCAACCCTAAGTAAATCCGGATAGTCGGTAAGGGTACTAACAAAATATCTCCAGAATACAAAGGATAACATCCTGTGGGGAGGACAGGATAGTTGTCTTTAGGGAATTAAAGCCTTGCAATGGAAAAGACTGTCTGGTGTTCTTTACAAATATGTGTTACATAAAACATCTTCCAGGAATAACCTAGTCACAGTAGGTCCTATTTGTGCTGGAAAATAGACTTGATGCCTGCAGAATGTCCATTCTTTTTTATGTGCCTGGAGTCATAGAAAATGACTTTAATTCTCTCTGTTATTCTGATTAATACGTTTTGTTTTTTCTAGGCAAAAAGCCTTGGCTGCTACTGGACAAAAGACAATAGAAGATGCTGCAAAATGGTAAGTGCCTGTGATTTCTAAGGAGGACTTTCATATCAAATCTAGTTAAAAATACTTGTTCATGTGCTGATTCTGTCAGTGAGTTTGAATTCAACAGCCATCACCATAAAAAAATCCTGCATTCACTTCATTTCATTTCATTTTTATTCAGTTCATCTTTATTTCATTTTAGTTCACGAAGCAAAAGAAATAATTGCATTTAACTGCTTCTTCTGGGAAGTGAGGTTATTTGCAGAAGGCACAGGGTAAATCAAAAGTTGGGGAGGACGGGGCAGTCTTGGGCAAGTGCATCAGCTTTTACCCCAGTGATGACAGTCATCTCATGTGACCAGCAACACAGGGCACAGACGCCTCCTCAGTTTTAAGCCTTGTGCTTATTTATACAATTGACCTTCAGGGCCTGCTCCTGCCTGCGGTCGCCTCTGTGAGCACAGTTATTGCCTCTGCGAAGACAGCTCTGTGCCCCAGTGGTAAACAAAGCTTGGACACAGGGCACAGACCCGGAAAATGGGAAGAAAACATGGAAAATATGTCAGCCTTGTAGTGGTTATCATTACAAATCCATAGAGTTACAGCATGGGGTTAAATGGCACTGACTGAAAGCAATCAGGGCAGTTGTCTTCCCCTGAGAAAGGCTCATATAAAATAAGTTGAAGGGCTGACAGTCAGAGGGAGGTACGATTTGAGTCAAAATCACTTGTTAGTCTTGAACATGCTAAGCTTTTTCCTCTGTTCTGAGACTCCCACAGAGCATTCATAAGTTCATAGGCTATTTCTTTTATTTTAATCCTCATTCAAATCAAATCTATTCTCTCCTCACCCTCTCTTCTATTTTTTGTTGTTGTTCTGTGTTTTTGGTTTGGTTTGTTTTTTTTTGTGTGTGTGTGTGAAAAGACAGAGGAAACATTAGAGAATGACATGTTTACCCCAAACCAAGGTAGTATGAAAAAGAGCTTTGTCAGGGACACCATCCCCTTTCCAAAAATTACCCCCAATCTAAAAGCTGTGAAGCTAAATATACAGCATGTGCAGAAAAAGGTGGAGGCTGTCATCATCTGGGATGCAAGTTTCTGATTTTTGCTTGTGCATTTTCTGGTTTCTTGTTTTTGCTTTTATTGAGGCTGAATAAAAATGATAGCACTTTTTGAGTATGTTTTAAAACTTCAGTTATTTGTCATTCTGTCATTCTTCAACTTTTTTTACCCATTGCCTCTCTTTCCTCTTCCAGTCCTCTGTTTCCAGTCATGAAAAAGAGGGAAAAATAACCCTACAGCATGACAAAAACTTTTTTTCTGTCTTTCATTTTCAGACATCTAAAAAAATTAACACATGTAATAAAATGCAAAACACACAAAAAATAAACAGAAACAAAGCCCCATAGGCCTTTCTCCATTAATTAATATTCCATAGAGAAAATCTGCAAGCAGCTTTCATTTCAGCTCTTCATTTCTAATCTCCAGGGAATAACAGCTTTGTATTTCCTTTTTCTACTCTCTGTAGTGGATGTCTTGAGACAAGGGAAAGAAGAGTAAGCGGTGCAAACACTTACTTTGTATAATATGTTCTCAATTTCAGGTTACACTCTCACTGCAATGATCCCTCTTTGGATGACCCAATCCCTCAGGAGTATGCTCTTTACTTATGCCCCACTGGCAGCTTGCATAACTACCTGCAAGAGTTTTGGAAGGAGAGCAAGCGCCAGTGTGGGAAAAACAGAGCCCATGAGATTTTTCCACACATCACACTTTGTGATTTCTTCACGGTAAGGCACAAAAGACATGCAAGGGCCAAGTATTGACTACTGTTGACACTAGGCCACTTACGGTTGTTTTCCACCAGAACTTCTCCTTGGTGATCAAAATGACAAGACCCAGGTCCAGGCATGAGTGTTAGCTCTGTTAGTGTGTTCAGCCTCTGTATAGGCACTGAGGGCCACCTTCCCACCACACACTTTAGATACCTGACTTAGATCTCAGCATGTCTAAAACTTAGGTGCTGGGAGGAGTGGGCTGATTCAGGGTAGCCGGGTGACACATGTCTATCATGCGCCTAGAGCAACCCTGTGCAGCCTTGGCTGAGCAGGCCCCGTCAATGGGAAACACTACTCACTGCATGCAGCTCTCCACTTGGATCCAGGACATTAAGCCTTCCTCCCCAGGCTGGCAGCAGCTGCCTTTAGCCAATGGTGTAATGGTGATAACATTTTCATAGGGTGTAGGAGGCTTTGGTACTAGGCCTATGGCAGTCTCAAGGAAACCCCTGCCTCTCCCAGAGTGCCCTAGCCACTAAGCTATTACCATGATGGCATGTGTCATTCTTTACCCTTCATATAGAAGGCTGGCCATTGTGAAAAAGAGGGAAGCAGAATGCACAGGAAAGAAGGAGCAAAGAGAGCCAGATTCTGTAGTCCAGCAGTGCAAGTGAGTCACTTTGTCTATAATTTAATACGGAAATTACGCTCCAGAGCTGGATTCTTGGTGGGTAGTTTTCTGGTTCTGGAGATGCTACTGTCCTCCTRGTTGACCTTCTGAATACTGGATGACACTTTAGAGAATGTCTCAGCAGAGTTGTCTTCCCATGTTTGGGTGAATGTGTCAATATAAGCAAAGGCTAGCAAAGATTCACTGGTCTGGAAAAACTCTGGAGACAGCTGGAATCCAGTTTCTGCATGTTGACCATGCTGCACATGAACATCAACTGCATTTGAGATGCACTGAAACAGAGATGAGCTAGAGCAGCTGGACAAAGTTATTACATTTATCATACTTTCATGCTAAACCATGTGGCTAAGCACAGGCAGTGAATATAAGAGTATTTTGTTGCAAAATATTGAATATCATCTTACCATGTGGCCATTAATCACAACTATATGGAACAAAAACATTAATAACGAATGCTGTGYTCTTGAAAGATGTCAAGTTTAAAGGCCTGACCTGGAAGAGATGAGTGAGTGGTAACCCTCATCTCATGCGTCTCAGCCATGTTTCAGGTAGCATATTTCTAGGGATAAATGTACCCTCCATGAATATCCACCGCTAGTTCTTTGTTCCTCAGCTGTCAGCAAGAGCTGACCGGGGGAGCCTCACACGTGGAAAGTGAGACACACTGAACTGGCTCCCACCTCATCCTCCTGACTTGTCCTTCTCCTGTTTCCTGACTCTACAAGTCTCCTACAGCTCATGGACTTGCCACGCGGTGCTGGGTGCTCAGTGGAGCRTGTGGGGTTGTGCCTGCCCCAGGTGCACTCCCCAGTTCCCCACACAAGGATCAGTATGCCAGTGCCCTCCTTTAGCGCATCCCCCCCTTGGCTTGTTTAAGGGGAGCTTGCACGGCTTGCAGGAAGTGTGAGACAACCGTGTCATGGTGGTGGCTTGCAGCTGAAGTGTGGGTCCACTTGAGGATGGACAGTGCAAATGCTTAACAGAGAATGACTGTTTAAGTAGCAAGTGAAAGTGCTTTAAAGGCGAGCACTGGAGAGTTCAAAAGACAGAGATGAGAGAGGGGTGATGGGATCTGAGTGCCCATGCTGTGAACAAATAAGCCCTGGTCTGAGAACAGAGCGCAATGGATGCAAGCTTTGAACCTCCTCCCCAGCTGGATTCTGTTTCCTTTTTTGTAGCTCCTTTCTTCTCTTTGGCTCTTCCCTTCAGCAGCTTGACCTGATGTAAAGGCTAAATGGAACAAATAATAGCTCAGTTAAGGAAAATAAAGCAGTATGGAGACAGAGCATTGCTAATGTTTGTGTCTTTGGCTGGATGGCACAAATTCCATCTTTATCTCTTCATTTCTTAAATTGCTTAATTGCCAGTTTTTGCTGAGGCATGTCTTGGTGCAATCCTTTAGTTTGCTGTAATTAGAGCATTAAAGATCATCTGACACTGATTCCTTGTGAATTTTCCTATGTATGTAGCTCAGCATATGAGATTTTGAAGGTTTAATAGGACCAGTTTCAGCTAAAGACTGCAAGATAACAATAATATAAATTCTTACTTAAAATTAAAGGGGGAAGTCATAATCACTACCTCATTTCAGATGAGCTACTGAACAGTTATCAGATGGTAAAATCTTTTTGCCCCTTCCCACCTAGACTAGATACATCTAATGGTAAAAGACTCTGTCTCTTATTATAGCACCAACACACTGTGCTGACCAAACTGCCCTATATTAATGATTTTAATACCATGAATTTCAGCCCAGTTCATAGATGTGCTATCTTTCTCAAGAAATCTAACTTCCATCTTGCTTCTGGTATTACTATATGAGACGGTATAGGAAAGCGGCTGTTAATATGGTTTCTAAAGCATGTTCTTCTGTTTTCTTTCAGTGTGAAGACCAGAAAGTGGAATTATTGTATGAGGCCTTAAAGCGAGTTGGTGAAAGTTTTTCACAGTGCTTTCCACCATTCATTTCCCTATCACTACATTCATCCACCAGCTACCTTGGTTTCTTTGTTGGTGACAGCCATGCAAATATCCTCAAAGAATTTGCTACGGCGTTCTCTGCAGAGGCTTCAGCCTTAGCAGGTAGGATAAACATCAGTGGGAACATGAGTGGATTGTAGAACAAATGCTTAGACGTGATACTGAAAGCATCTCCTGTGTCTCTGGGGGAGCTAAACTGATATTTTACTGCAAACAAGCATCCTTTCCTCCTATGGAGTGGAAAATAATATGTCTAGGACAGTTTTGTAGCTTATTTTAGACTCCAAAGACACAATGCTTTTGTCTAGAAGGTTTTGCTTTTGCTGAAATCAGTAGACAAGAAAAAAAGAAAAATGCTAAAAGCCTTTGTTAATTTTCTCTTCTTCAGGGAATTCAGGCAAAGGCTTTACTTGGCAACCTCTTGCAGGCAGCTGATGGGTAGAGTAGTCCCTCAAAATGGTATTAGCTGTTGGTTTACTGGGCATTTATACCGTGCTTCTTTCCAAGGATTTTGAAAATGGCTTGAAGTTTATTCATTTTTGAGCTACTACATAAGAGTTTCTGTGAGATTGGCTTTATCAGGGTTATTGCTATATGATTGTGCTTTTGTATGCATTTCTTTTCTTGACCCACAAGATGAAATGGTTGGCTGTGTAACTTGACAGGCTAATGACCTGGATATCCAAGATAGGCAGAGATATAATCCTTCCTATTCCTAGATCTCCATACCTAGCCTCTACTCTTCTTTCTCTCACCAAGGATCAGTATCATGGCTGGGTGGGGACAGAAGGAAAATAGAAAAGATGGGCTTGAAGGAAAAAAAACAAACTCTACCTATACCCAGTTCTCTGTCTCACATGCAGCCTTGGGAAACAGTAGACCTTTCTGTCTTTGGGGGTGTTCAAATCTCTGTGGCCAAGCTGAAAAGGAAGGCAAAAATGAAAGAAAGAAGAAATACGGCCCAGCAGGCCTGAATTTTCCCTGGTGCTCATGTAGGGCCCTCTGCTCTTGAGTTTGAGTCACCTATTTCCTTTCAGTGGTTGTGTGCCAGTTAGTGATCTCCCTCACCCCCCAAATTGCTCATCTGAAGCACAGCAAGGACAGACAAGTTTTTGACACTCATATCACAGGTGACTGAGGTACCTTGTGCATTAGTGGTTGGCAGGGTGATAAATACAATAAGGAATTGCAGGCATATATTCTAAACCAAGCTCCTAGTACTAGGGAAGAAAGATCCTGGAAAGTCCTAGGAGCATGCTGGTGCTTTCAGGTGCTGGTGCAATGGGCACTGTAGAAATTTTCCCTGCCTTGTTGCGTATGTTACATGTTGCCAGGGGCTCCAGCCCCATGTTGCTGGATATCATACAAGCAAAACAAAGGGATGGCAGAGGACGAAGGGGTAGTGAGACAGTGATAGCAGCTGTCTCAGCCCACAAGCAGCCCTCATGGGCAGATGACAGTGGGTCCAGCTTGCTCTGGAGTAAGGCTTTGCCAAGGAGGGACCAGGGGGTCCTGCCTGCCTTCTAGTTTTCTTTAGGGAAAAAGGAAAAAGGGCCTCTTTCCCTCTTAGGGAAAAAGTATAAAGGACCTCTTCAAACCACAGCAGTGTGTAAGAGGTCTGCATTCAGGAGTCATCGATCTCTGGTTAAGCATCCTCTCCAGCCTGCCTGCCTCTCTGCTGTCCTGGGATTGCCAAAAGCCTGGGCTGTAAGCAGAAGGAGAGCACCAGATTTGGGGTTAAGGTTCCAGCAAAAAGGGCCTGTTGCAGAGAATTTTACTAAGTTCCCTTTTSTAACTGCCCTTCTGGCTCAACCCATCCTCCCTCAGTACAAGTCTGTTCTCCATGGCTTGGTCAGGACAGCAGCAGGGAAGAGAAAGGCATCAAGCACGTAGTGCAACATGCCATTTCTTCCAGTGGCAAAGCCTGTGTAGGAAGATCAGCCTCCTCCCCATGTGTTCAGCTTTACATCCCCACTGCCTTTCCTACGCCATCCTCATGCTATTGCCTGCCCTCGCAGCAGAGCCCTTGCGGGAACTCCCAGCTGCCTTTGCCATCAGCCCCATGTTTCCAGTCCCACAATTTGGGTTGCTGCGTGGAGGACATCACCTTTGAGGCCACTCTGTAAAGCAGATCGGTGAAGTCCTGGTTAAAAATAACTGCTCCTCCCCCTTCTTTTTGGATGCAAGTTTATCCTTCAACACCGATCACTTCTGTAGCCTGGTTTAGCAGGCAGCCGTGCTGACAGCYGTGCAGCTGAGGATGTGGTGAGCTGCTGCATGAGGAGGTGGCAGTGAGAGCTTGAGGTGGAGGGGAGCGCCATGGCCCTGAAGGTGACGTGCTGCCAAACTGCACCCTGTGCAAGCAAAGATAGGCCAGGAGGTTGCCCCAAGACGGCTGTGAGAGAGACAGGATGATCTGGCTCACGAGCCATGAGACCGTGCACCRGTGCGGAGTCTCACGGGTGCTTTCATTGCCACAGGCTCTGCATTCGGATTTGACTGATGTTTTTTTCATTTTTCCAATGTGGTTGAAAACCAAAAGTAAAGAGGCCTTGAGCATGCCAAGCAGAAAGAAATGAGGGCCTGGGAGCACAGGTGTTACTATTTGGTTGCTGGTTTTGCTGGAAGGAGGTGCTCTGCCATAAGATAAGGCAAAGGTGTTCACAGGGCAGTACTGAAGAAGAAGCTTTAATTAGGGCTACAGGAATCACTAATGGTTCAGACTGGCAGCCAAGCCAGGCACAGAACTAAATCCTCTTGGATCAAGTCAAATTATTTTTTAAATTTTTTTCTCAGTGAAATAGGGTCAACTTTTGGATTTTGTGTCAAATGAAAACATCTTTCTGGCCCAAAACAGAGCATGAAAAAACAAGGAAGTGAAGGGATTGAGAAGGAAACACCACCCTCCACTGTGCTAACCAGTATTTCAGTGTTTAGGCCATTTCTCCAGAGACTGGGAGACACAGCTTCAAAACACCTGTCTGCCTGAGGAGATTTGGACCCATCCCTGCCATCTCCCAGGAGAACACCATACCCAACTTTGTGTAGATTTTGTGGATATGGGGTCACCTTAGTCTTTCCTGCTGGAGCTCTAATTTGCCTGGAATAACTGAGCTAGAGAACASTCTCACCGTACTATTGCCCAGCTTTATGGCCTGACTGCATCTCTGAGAAATAGGTCCTAATCCCTGCTCCAGTGACAACCAAGTGAAACTGGATCACCAATGGAGACTGAAGGGCCTTGGCCTTGGCCCCTGAATAGCTTTGTCTGGGAGATACAAGTTTGAAGCATCTAAGATTAGGAGAGGAATTCAAACTCTGCTTGTTCTTTCTTGGAGAACAGCAACCCAAGGAACAACAAATAAAACCAAACCCCCATGGGCAGTTTTTTTAAACTGTCTTTTCCCAGCTGAAGCTCAGAAGCAAATCCAGTCCAGATCTGTGAATATTTTGGTATGATTAAAACTATGATATTCTGAAAAACAGTTATTCAATATACGTATGGTCAGCCCTACCACTAAGCACTATGATATTTTCTGTATCATGCAAAGCATATAGGACAAATCAACAAGAAGAGCATTAGATGACCTTTGCTTCTATTTTGTGACATGAGCTGACTGTTTTATTCCTAGATTGCCATGTGAAACCCTGCCAAAAGCAGGTCCATCTTACCTTGGCTCACAAGTTTTATCCTCACCATCAGAAGACTTTGGAACAATTGGCCAAATCCATCAACCCAGGGGAGGCCTGCCAGTGGGTAGCTGCTCTCTATTCAAGGGATATGCGTTTTGTACATTACCAGGTACTGTCATGAGAGTTATTTAATTTTCTGACTCGTTAATTAAAATTTCTTCTGGAGCCATCTTGCTTTTTTTCATGAACAAAATTAGTGTGTGTACAGTACAATGTTTCGAAAGTCATGGTTCTTTCAAGTATCTCTTTGAGTTGAAAAACTGTACTCTTGAATCAGTGTAAAAGATATCTTTCTGGCAGATCTGATTCCGGGAAAGCTGAACTTACAATGACACAAGAAAATAAAGAGACAGGACATGATCTTTGAATATTTGCTAGAACTGGCCAGATCACAGCTTTGCAGTAAAATTCCACTCAGTAAAATTACAGTTTTCTTGATTGTTCCAATGCAGGTTAAATATCAGAGAGCAAGGCACAGTTCACTCATTGATGATTTTCTGCTTAATAGACTATTAGTTAAAAACAGTCAACATTTTTCCTGTTGTCTTTTCCAAATTTAAACTATAGCATGATAAATGGTCACTACTTTTTTAGTCAAATTTGTGTATCATTTTGGTACAAGTCTTGTACTGGATTTCATCACAGTCAGGAGAACTGCAGGTTATCATGGCAAGAGCTGATAATGCTTTTACTGTGTCTGCTTTTAAATGAGTCTGTACTTTTTACAGAAAAAAAAGAAGCATTTTTATGAGTACCAAACGCCTATTTTTACACATGCTGTATATGCATTATTAAGTTTTTTCCTTTGCTGAAGTGCCATTAAGGAACAAATTGCAGAGCAGAAAATAGATAGATTGCTATGTACAGTACAGAGGTTAACAAGCATCCTCTGAAATGCTGCAGCACATACAACAGCTATGTCCTGTGTATTTTCCCCCAGACCCTGAGGGCCGTCTTCCAGTATAAGCCCCAGAACATTGATGAACTAATGATAAATGCTGGGGACTTCTTGTATGTTGACCCAACACAGCAATCTGATGTGAGCGAAGGCTGGGTGATTGGGACCTCACATCGGACTGGCTGCAGAGGTTTTCTTCCCGAAAACTACACAGAGAGAGCCAACGAGTCAGACACTTGGGTTAAGCACAGGTAAGTCGTGGTTCCCTCTGTAGGTGCTGGGGTTTAATGGGTATTGCTTGCTTTGTACCAGCCACTTGTCATACGGCAGAGGCGTGGCAGAGTTCTTCTGTGCTGTGAGCTGTCAGCTGCCAGGCGCGAGCTGGAGGTGGTGTGGGCAGAGGGGAGTGGAGCGTGCTGAAGCCCTGTAGCTGAAGGGGATGAACTCTTGGGGTCTGCATGGGGAGCTGGGATTTCTGCAATAAAAGACGTAAGACACCYACCCATAGAAACTCAGAGTGCATTAGTTCAGCTGCTCAAAGGATGACCTCTGTTTGCTCTTGAATAACCTTAACAAGCTAATGAATTTTAAAAGACTCTGTTCTGCAGCGCAGATTGAGACTTCAGCCTGGCTTACAATCTTCTTTTCTCTTTTATTCTTCTCATTTCAAGAGGTTGCAAAGTTAACTTGAAATGAAAAAATGCACCACCTTGAGCCCATCCTTGTCTTGTTGATTCACCCATATCAACAGGCATCCGTCTGGCTTCCTGCACTTTGCTCTGTAGCTGGCGGCACCGTTGATGGTACTTGTAGATTAGATCCAATTTTTCTAAGGAGGAGCTGTAGGTACAGTCCTTGCTGAGTCCACAGAGACAGATAGGAGGTCATCAGGTAACATTTCCTTTTCAAAGTTCATACTTTAGAAGGGTTACACACAATATATTCCATCAGTTACTATTATTTTAACCTCCTTCTACTAGTATGTCCTTGCTACTGGACAGATTCTAGCTAAAGAGCAAAGTTATAAAGTGGATAGCAAGTGTGTGAAGATTACTGAATAGAATATGAATCTTGGCTTTCACACTCCTGTATAAAATGTCATGACTTAAAGATCCCTTTTATTTGTGTGTGCACCCATGTTTGTGTGTGTATGTGTTGCTTCTACTTTTTCTACAGAGAATATGCTTTTGTACCAGCTTCAAGATTTTTCACCCAAACTGAAAATGAACCTAATGTAAAGCTGAATGGAGAAGTCCATAATCCAATTATGTCAAGAAGTGTAGCCAATATACTTTCAGTTCAGGTAATTGAGGTTTTTTTATCACTTTTATCTTGTGCTTGTGCAAACATACTCTTAAATAAAAGCATTTAGTAATTTTAATATCTTCCTTTTTCTTCTTAATATTGTCATGTTATAGTGTAATGCATATACATATCTGAACACACATACACTCACAATATATGGTATAGTATCTCATATATACTTTATGATGTGTACTCTTGCCTTCCTTCATAAATCTCTTTTTATTCCTCTCATAATAGTACAACATATAAAATGTCTGCTCAGCTTTCTCTGTGCACAGACTTAACAGGCAAGCTGTGCAGAGATATGTGGACAAGTCTCACAAATAAGGTACAGACACTGGGACAAATATTTTTCTCAAGTTACATATTCCCTTGTCTTTCAAAAGAGTTCATAGCAGAGTAACTAGAGCAGAATTAGTTAGTTGTTACTTTCATGACCAAATTCTAAGGATTTCACCTTAATGGTTTACGTAGTTCCGGATCTTAGCACATTTAAATGTTTTATCTCAGGATGACTGTGTGAATGTCTGTAAGAGAGACGCTCCTGCAAGAGTCACATGTCCTTACTCTGGCTCTCAAGTGCTCTTGTCCCCTGTTATCTGGCTCAGATCTGTGGCAGAGCTACCGCTTGGCCCCAAGACGTTCACGTCTGCAGTCTAGGAGTTTCCCCGGTCTCTGAGTTCCTCCCAAGCAGAAGAACAAGACCACAAAAGCTTGGTTTTGAACTCTGATCTTCTTGTGCGGGCTGATTAGTGTCTTATGGCGTAAATGCAGTACYATTCTGTGATTAGCAGAGTACGTGAATGTAAATCTCATACTGCTTCTTAAGAATTCCCTTCTCCGCTTCTGAAGATACACATCTCTAACCTCAGTGTTGCAGCAGTGGCACTGTGATGGGTTAGTGTTGAGAAAGTTTTAAGCCTTCAACCTGTTCCTCTTTATCTTTTCATTTGTATCTATGTGTGTTGTAAACTAACCCCAAACTATTTAGAATGTATTTGTAATTCCATTCAATCTGATTTAAAAAGTAGCCACAGAGGAGATCTAGGTTCAYTGCTGACTTGGCCAAACAGAGTTATGAAAAGTATAAAGCAGTTAAAATTACTGTTTTCACTGGGAGAAGAAGGATGTGCTTCCTGTTAGTCCTGGTGTAGAAAAGAACATTACCACTAGAATCTGTTAGCTTGTTTCCCTCTTTTGTTTACAGCAGCCATATAATATGTATTAAAATTATAATTATTTCCCATACAAGGATTAAAAGATTTGTTATCAGCACTGCCTTTTACTAGTGTAAATATAGAGTTAAAACCTAATTTGTAGCCCGTGAAAGTCAGAGATGACTTTCCTTTGCCTTCAGTGGAGAGTTGATCAGGCCTACTAGGTGGCCTAAAGATACTCCTCTATTATAGCAGCTCCTTTCTCTCACTTGCAGTACTTCTTTACGCTATAAACCTTTCAGGAATGGACAGCTGTCCTTATTCTGTTGGGCAGCATCTAGACAAAGGAATCCAGACCTGTTAGGCAGGTTAAATATAACATCATAAAAAAMCCAATTTTTATACAACTTTCTCAGAACACCGCTCTCCGAAGAGGTCTGTTGGTGATGCGCCATGGTGAAAGAGTGGATCAGGTTTTTGGGAAGTCCTGGCTTCAACAGTGCTTAACTGCAGATGGTGAGTAAAAGAATGGGAGTTTCTTACCCAATCAGAACTAAAAACACTTGACCCCCCATCTCAGGGATACAAGAAAATCAGTCTCCTGCAGGTAAATCTAAGTGCTGAGACGGAAGAGTGAATAACATTGCAAAGTCAGACACAACACTGTTTTGACCTGCACGTAATCAGTATTTAACACACATACCATGTCCTACATATTTATGCTGGATAAATTCTACAGAACAAGCAAAGCTCTTGAGAGTCAGAATCAGGGTAGTTCATCATGTTGGTCAGAGTCACAGTACACCACTAATCAAACTTGGTGAGGAAGAGCAAGAACAAACCATGATGGAAATGACATGTCAGCACTGACCTAAATTAAAAGCTGAATTTCTTGACTCTCTCTCTTCAAACAAAAAGCATRTTTTGGGGTACAGAAAACCAACTAAGAGCAGGGAAGTATTTTTTGAGAGGGAGGAGGGGAACAAGGAGAAGGGAGAGTTCAGAAGGAAGYTTTATGCTGATAGTCTTCCTCATTATCCTGGGGATCTTCTACATGATGAATTTCACACTAGATAATGAGGATGGTACTTTCTGGCTCTATAATCAATTCATTGACTTCATTTTTATTCAATAGAAATACTGGTTTTTGTCATTTTGGCAATGATAAAAGAATATTGATATGGAGTGAATATTTGTCTTATTTGAGTCCAACAAAGCAGAATTCTTGTGATTTCCTGTCCTCTTGSAAAGCAGAGCTTGCAAAAGAGATGTTATTTTGTAAGGACAGGTGATTTCCCAAATCAGTATTGTGACCTTAAAATGTGATCTCTTTAAAGTAATAGTAGTCACTGTTTTTGTTTTTTTTCTTTTTTTTTTTTTYCCATCAGTGAGACACTATGTCTGTACTGGTAAACTAATCCTGTAGGCACCTGAGTTCAGGCATCGCACATGATGCTCCAAACTGTTTAGTTGTTAGCTAGCTCCCGGTCATGATCTCGGCTGATGATAGCTCCCCTTCACCCACACAGTTTCTAGATGAGGTTTAGGGGACAGCAGAGACCAGAGACCGTTCCTTCTGGACAGTTTGGATGTTTGGGGTGGCGGGAAGAGAATTTAGCTCTTTGGGCAAATGCCTTGCTTCATCACTTGCTGTCATGGCCAGAGAATGGGCACCAACCTGTTTTGTTACCAATAAAGAAGTAATTTTCAGGTTGAGTTCTCAGAATCAACCACTTAACAATCCAAAAAAATTTGATTAAGCTCTTATAATGAAATGCAGCATGATATTCAGCTACTGCCTCCTTCATACTGCAGCAAAATGTTCCACCTTATTTCAGGAAAATACCACAGAGCTGATCTGAACTTTCCTTCCTTCCTACCAAAACGGAGAGACAGCATGAAGCATTTTGAGTACGATCCTCCTTTATCTTGCTGTGGTATTTTCCAGTCAAGACTTACAGGTAAGCTAGGTAATACCCAGTGCAAATTTAGTGGTTTGGGAAACAAGTTTTCATCATGTGCAAAAATTCATACTTGTTGTTTCTGCACTCTGAGTGTGTGAGCCTGACTGTGACAATAAAAATCTGGTGCAAATGCTTGCCTCTCTCTGATGCTTTAGAAATATGGAGACAGCCAAATACCTAAGTGCCATTTGCAGTTTTGGGATTAATCTTCCATAACTATCTTTCCAACATTCACTTTAGACTTGCTGTTTCCACCAGAATGAGCTTTCTAGTGAGCTTAATCAGTCAACAGTGTGTAAAAATGAAAGGGATGTCAATATACCCCATGTTGATGGAACTAAAACACTCCAAGATGTTTTTTGCAGAAAATGGTTTGCAGTAGTTTCTCATCTCTAATGATTTGTAAAACAACAACTCACATCGCTGTTCCCTTCCAGGGGAAGCTCTGCTGGACCAGGAGGTGGCAGTCAGCTATGTGTACTCRTCACCTGCACTACGCTGCATACAGACAGCTCAAAACATACTGGAAGGTAAGGCAGCAAAACTGGATGAAAAAGTCTCTGTCAAATTTCTATGAAGTATCTGAGATGTGCAATTAAGATGATGTATGACTCTGTGGTTGTTTGTTGTTATATTTAAGCAGGGAAGACAAGGACATTTTGTCTAGTTGGTAATGTTGGCAGTAATAAAACTGTTGCCATATGTATGATCTTAAGAGGATGATCCTGTTAAGTCTAATCCTCTCTAGTTATAATGGAATCTAATATGATATGAAACAGACGCCTTTCATGTGAGGCAGAATTCAACATTAGCGGCTTCTACTCAAATCACTACTGCTACCTCTTCTAGAAAATATTTGGAGCCAAAAAGCAAGTGTTTCCAGTACTCTGAAGGAATACATATTTGAATCAGGGAAGATGGTTTTCCCCCGAAAGAGTTTACCTTTGGAAACCAAAGGATTTTAACTCTCTTGTATATCAGAACCTCTCTCCTCTCCTCCCTCCTCCCTCTCCCTCTCCCCTTTTCTCTTCTCTGTGATAGGTCTGTCAAAGCTTCTGAGTTCATTATCCTGTCTATGTTAGAGTTAGGAGGAGAGTGCATTTCTTCTGGGAATCTGTGTAATTCAGTAACCTCTCCTAGGAATAATGAACAAAAGAATGTGTCTTTTTAAAACAGAATTCCATTTCTAACACTGTAGCATGATTTTTTGCCCCGTTGAGGAACACTGAACAAAGTACTGTGTAAAACAGTGAAAACATTTTCCATCTGATGTTTATTCAGATTGCAGCACTACTGAGGTCTTTTCTTCCAATCTCTTCTGTATCTTTCAGATCATCACAACAGAACTCCAGAAATAATAATAATGTAAGAATTTTTAGTGCCTTAACATTAGTCAGGCAGGAGTATAATGCTGATTTCGTTTAATCAAAATGATCCTCTTTTGTTTGGCAATAAGTATTTCATTTTGTTAATGAAAATACTGCATCAAACAAGGGGCAATGTACAGTCTGAATGMAGCACTTTGAGTGTATCTTTCTAAGAAACATTTCTTATTTTTGCAGGGCTTAAATTAGATCAAAAAGTCAAAATAAGGGTGGAACCAGGACTTTTTGAATGGACAAAGTGGGAAGCAAGCAGACTAATTCCTAACTTTATGACTGTGACAGAACTGACAGAGGCCTCTTACAAAATAGATACAAGTTACAGGTAATTGCTGCCTATCTAGCTGTAAAAATGTTTTCTTTCTGAGATTTCTTTTATTCTTTTCCCAGCTCTTATATGTCATAAACCATTATTGCCATTGTAAAAATGGGTGATTCTGATCAAATTGAAGACTGCATGATCCTTTGACAAAACAAGATGTGCTGTCAGCTGCTTTGTGACAGGAATCAACTGCGTTTGCTGCTCTGACATAGAGACAAACCATGTTTTATACGAACACATACACACATTTGGGAATGTGCATAAACAGAACAAGTGGTCACACCTGCACCCACACAAACATCTGGTATTTGTGTATGGTGTCAGTCCTGCTTCGGTGTTGTCTGCAGATTTGCCAGTTCAGGTCCACAGTTTGTTATGCACAAGCACAGCTATATTGCAGGCATTAGTATCAGGTGTCAGGATTCTTGTTTTTACCTTTGCTCATATGAAGCATGTTTTAGAAACATGAAGAAGAACCTGTCGAGGTAAATAACATGCTGGTTTTCAGCAATTAAGGGATGTGACTTTAGAGAAAGAAAGTAAAACCTTTGTTTAGGATACAGCCCTTTGCCTACAGGGCAGAATGAAGAGAGGGTTTCAGGGTCTGCCCTGGGGGAGCTCCATCAAAGCAGAGAGTGAGTCAGGCTCAGATATGCACAGCCTTGGACATGGCAGGTTAGCACAGCTCCACATCATAAAACGTCACTCGTTTGTGTCCCTGAGGCCTTGGAAACAACAGCTACACCAGAAGGAGAAAACGGGGGCCATTCCCATGCACCTTGGGGCAGAGCTGGGGGAAGCAAAACAGGCTAGTGTCGGTGGGAGAGAGAGATGACCCCAAAGCAAGCCAGCTATCATTCAGATTTTGGAGGCAGGCAGAATAACAGCATTTCACTATGATTGATGTTGGTGCCAGATTCAGTGGGGGAAGGGAGTTGTTTTGAGTTCTTCAAAGATAACTGCTGTGCTCAGCAAAGACTTTTTGGGGCCCTCACAGCTCGGGGGTTTGATGCAGCTTCTAAGCACTTGCAAACCACGGCAGAGCAGGAAATGATAAGCCTCCAATTCAATCTAGCTCCTCATCTTGCTCACAGACCAGGCAGCTCTGTGTTTGCTACAGTGCACAGCCAGATCCAGGAAATTACTCAGCAAATAAAAGTGAGTGTCTCTGGGGTTTCCCACATATATAAGAAAGGGGGAAAGGAAATTTCTCATGCCTCAACCTATTTCTTACAGCCAAGCAAGTGTCTTCATTTTAAATCACATRAAGGTATAAAATCCTTCATATTCTTGAGTCATAGCATGTTCTGATGTGTTTTACCACAAGCAGGCTGTTTCCCCCAGTTTTTTCTATATGGACTCACTTGCCTCAAAAATTAACCAGACTTCCACATAGAAAAGGGTACATGGGTAGCCATGGAAAGGTCAGTAGGAAAGCTCTGAAGCAGTGCTAACTACAGCTTTCAGACCCCTCAAAACTTACTTAGATTAGGTCAGAAACAGAATAGATGAGCTATAAACTTGCACATATCATGCTGTTTTCTTGTTTTCTTCCTGTCAAATGCAGAATTCAAAATCCACTGGTTCCAGGGGTTAGTTTTACTAAATTCACCCACCACAGAGGGACAACCTTTGATTAGGTTAAGTCCCTGGCCATTTCCCATCAGTAGAGGACTTGTCCCAAGGTTGCCTGTTTCTAGTGCAACTAGGAGGCAATGCAAGTGAGTGGTGCTGAAGCATTGGCTGCCCAGGTGTTGTGTGGCTGAGGTGAAACCATTTTGAGATGCCTCACCCAGTTGCAGCCATCTCCAAGATGGGTGCGTAGGCTAATATAGTTATCTAGCAGCCTTATCATCAGTGGAAAGACGGGGACATCTCCAGAGAGTGATTTTCTTTCTTAGATAGTCTATGTCAGACACTTTAGATAGCATGAATTGGCCTCTGCAATGGCTTATTTATTTATTTTAGGTGACCTAAACGGACACCTAAATTGCAGGCAGCTAAGGTTGGTGAGATTAACTTTGCCTCTCTCTCTCCTCTCACCCTTTCAAGCAGCAGAGGGTTCATGTGGGAGGGGATACTCCCTGTCCTGAAGCAGGATAAACTCTGCCTTTGCCATTCCTKCTCTTGAAGAGTGTCAACTGCAGACACTCAGAGATCTGCCTTGGGAACCAGTCCCCCTGCTGCACCATCCTTACTTGAAAAATGTTTCTAATCTCGAGCTTTCTTCCTTCAATGTAAGCTGCTTATTTCTTTCCTCTTCACCCTGTACAAGGAGGACAGATCCCTCCTTTCTTCTTCAAAACAGCCCTTTGCAGACTATTAYCATGTCCTTTTTCAGTCTTTTTCTCCAAGCTGAATTCTTTTAATCTTTCCTTGTAGGCTGTGCTTTCTGGACTCTGCTCTCCTCTGGATTATCTCTATTTGGTCCTCATCTCACTTGAACTGTAGCACTCATAACTGGCATAGCACTCCCACCGAGACATTAACCTGGGCTGAACACTTAAGTTGTTATTTAGCCTGGAAGTCACCTGGGCCAGCACCTGCTTCCACATATACCCAATAGGTACAGAAGCTAAAGTATGGATGTCTGCTCTTTGTTGGGGGTGCTCAGTTCAGTTGCAGGACAAGCAGTTAATAACCGGGTTGATACTGAAGGGATGGAGGTGCTAAAGGCCAATACATTAAAAAGTTGTAGCTCTGCCAAAAGGCTGACCGGTTTTGGTCCACCATTCCAGACTTCTCTGGCCTAGCCAGAATTAATATTAACCGTAGTTAATAATCTAGAATGAGCCTATCACAAAGTTTTACCACCTATTTTCTACTTCTACTGCTTGTACTGACATAATGTACTGAGGGCTCACCTGTAAAATACATTATGATACCATACCTTATGACAATATAGTAGTCTAATCTCACTACTGCCTATTCATGGGATAAGGAGGCAATCAAACCAGGGGGAGGAGAGGAGGTTTGTTTGTAGAAGGAAATGAACATCCTGTATTGTATCACAGCACATGACTAGCTACATTTGCTAGCCATAGCTGTGAGCATCTCTGGTTCCCAGGTAACATATATTAAGAGGATGAAATGAAAAATAGGAAGTGAGTTTGAGGACATTGAATACTGTCACCAAGAATGCCATGGCATGGCATGAACCTGTGTGGACACCTTAATATTAGAGATAACTAATTGATGCAGGCACTCTAGCCTGGAGGACAGGACATGGACCAGCCCTAACTAGAGCATCAGCTAAGTAGTCAGATTTCACAGGCAGGGGTCTGCTGAGAAGCACCAGATGACTGCGGTCCTGCTGCCTCTTCTGCCTGTCCCACAGCCCCGGGAAGGCTGGTGAGCTGCAGTCACAGCTAAGGAAGGCCTGCAGGGTCTCTCGCCATGGGGAATTTGGCCTTCCCAGCAACAGCCAGCGCTACCCCACCATTGGACCCCCAGCCACAGCATGGTCAGAGCACTGCAGGCTCTTCCCTCTGCTCTCTGCTGAGGTTGCGGAGCCTGCCTGGGGCAGCCCTCAGCCCTCCTCTGTAAGTTAACATGATCTGGTTTTGTGAAGGTTTCTGAGGAGCTTTGAGCTGGGTCTCAACAGGGTACATGGCATTTATCAAGCCAATCTGTTCAGTGGAGCTGCCCTCATTTACAGCAGTTTGAAGATCTGGCTCTTACTTTTTTTGAAAAATATTTATTCAGTGTTTGAAGAACTCCTCTACACAGAAGAAAGAGGAAAGCCTGATCTTAATAGAAGTGTTCAGATACATAGGAGTGGCGCATTATGATGAATGCCCTTGGAAACATACACTTTTTTAACTCTAGGAAGTAAAGTCTTTACCATGCATTTGTTCAACTAAAGCTCATATGCCTTTTTTGTTGTTGATTTTGGTTTGTTTCATTTATTAAGGAGACTAACATTGAGGGATCAAATCTTGAAATCATTCACATCATCAGTGTCTTGCCTAGGGTATGAACTTGGTCAAGATGGCTAGTGCTGGACCACTCTGTAAGTATGCACCTAGGCAGGCACATCCCAGTCTGCACACCTGGGCAACAGTACTTCCCAACTGAATTGTGCAAAGCACAAGCTTTTCTCAGGCAAAAAATCCTATTTTAAATAATCTCTACTGTAAACTGCAAGTTTTATTCAAGCATGGTTTTCCCTGCCTCTGGTGCTAGCCAGCTTTATGGGCTATAAGATTTAGCCATAAGATTTAATGGAAATTACTATGGAGGAAGCTAATGCCCCATGCAAGCTGTGGTATCAGTATGCCAACCATGTCAATGGATAGGCCTATATCCTTTTAACCAAGTGCCTTTTCTCTGGCATACTCGTTCAATAGTGTTAACAATGTCCCAGTATTAATCTAGACAAATGCTTTCTTGTGATTTTATTGTCAGGGGTAACTTCCCACTCTCTTCTCTGGTGCCATCAGAAACTTATGAAGAATATGTAAGCAGAAGCTCCACAGTTATAAAACAGATTGTCACTTCCTGCCCCAGCAAAGGTAAATGTTTCAGATCTTTGTACATCCCATCACACRCTTTCAGCAACAGGTTCAGAAACTGGCAGAGATTTGCCATTAGAAGCACATTTATCGTGGGTTGTTGGTATCGCCCAGTATTTAAGGCAGAACACTTAGTCCTTGGCCTGAGCTATACTACATCGAAATGTTTCTGAAATTATGTACRTGTATATACATAAATATGGGATAGAAATGGAAAAGCAAAATTAAACAGAAGACAATAGAATACTTCATTGCAAAAGTATAATCTTTGCTTGATCTTTCTATGTCAGGATATAGTTCAACATAAGATAATATTCTTTTCTGGAAAGCTACTTTTTCTATTTCCCTAGGAAATGCTTTTTCCTACTAGCTGGCATGCATACAACACATCAGACTTTTTCTGACCAGTACAATGCACCCTGCCACATTTATCAAAGAGGTCTACAAAGATGACCAAAACAGCCTCACACTTATCAGCATAGTCATCAGACAGTGCTGCAGCTCCCTTACTACTTTTCTTGGCTTATTCTGATATATCAGGTGTCATCCTCATTGTGGGCCATGGCTCCTCCTTGGCATCTTTCACTCGACCTCTGATAGGGCTCCCAGCCAGAGAAAGCAGCGACTTTGCCCAGGTGGTCCGAAAGGTAAGAAGTTTTTTTCAGCAGAAAGTTTTCTCTTTGTATTATTATGTTTTTAATAAGGAGCTTGCTTATGCAGTGAGGCACACATGTAACTGCATGCTAATACCAGTGACATTAGTACCCTCATTACAAAGGGAATCTCATGTAGTTTTAGCATAGTATTGATGGTGAAGAGATGCATTTTCCCCTGATGAACTGTATGTGTCTAGAGACCAAGTCTTTGGAGAAAAGTTTCATGCAACTTCCACAGAAAGTCAGTGCAAAATAATAGTAACACAACAAGATCATTTGAAAACCTCTCCATCTGGAGCTGGCCTCCTTACTATAGAAATAGGGCTAAGAGTCTCCCTTCTCCTCTCAGTGGTGTTGTGAGTCTAAAATTAGCTATATTCAGTGAGTCACTCTAAGAAGTTGMGTGATTTTTGGGTCACTATACATACACACCTTATTTGCTCAGCTTCAGAATGAAATGGAAATGGGTTTTGTTGCCGGCTTTACAATTCAGGTCTGCACTTGAAACTTGTTGGCCAATGTTTGGGGTTTGCTTTTTTCTTTTTTTGATTTGTGCATCATCACCAGTAGCAGATTTCTTCATCCCAGTTTTCCTTTTGTCTGGGAAACACTGTAATACCAGCTGCCCTGGTATTTCCAAGGGGAGAGTTTAGTCTTTAGCTGTATTTTTACTATCAGTATGATGCATAAGAAGTGAATACAGCTTGATCATCAAATCCAAGTATGAATTTGGGGTGATGGCACAAGCTCAGCTAGTGTCCAACAGGCCTCCTTTCTGTTTTCAGTTCATTTCAGAAGTGACAAAATCTCCTGGTGTTTATTCCCAGAATGTTCTCAGGATCTGCTCTCTTCTGTCTTGCAACAAAGCTCTGCCCTCCACATCAAAGTAAAGACTCTGCTAATAATTCCTGCTTGTGTCCTACTTTCCTAGATCCCTTCTCTGGGCATGTGCTTTTGTGAAGAGCTTAAAGAGGAGAACAAATGGCAGATGGTTAATCCACCAGTGAAGACGTTAACTCATGGAGCAAATGCAGCATTTAATTGGAGAAATGGCATCCTAGATGATTAGAAGCCCAGCTCTGTCTTTGAAATTGTCAAAAATGAGAAGACAGTTTATTATTCAGCACAATCGAGAGATTCATCCACAAATCTTACAGCTTATGGGAATTACTCTCTCTGAGTTGTCTAAACAGAGTAAGCACTTCTGAGTTTGGTGCCTGAATTTTTTCTTTTTTCTTTTTGGCTGACTGAGAAGAAGGAACTGTCATAAAAATGAGAAATAACTCTTCAGAGAATATAGAATATAGAATGACCTGATTATAAATTCCATTGCAATTCTGTTCCAGGCACTAAAGAAAACATTATTGCATTTTCCAAGAGCAAAATATAGCCAATAAGAATTACTTTTTTTCCATGCACTAAGAAATTTTCAGACAAACTGAGATATTTGGACTGGAAAAAGTCATCTAGACCATTCTCTCATCCAAGGAGGACATAAACGCTACCTAAAGCCATCTGGTTTCCTATTAACTCTTCTAGTTCTGTGAAAGTATGGGAGGAGGGGAAATATCATTATTTATCTACCCCTTCTACAAAGGGAGTTCATTTTCTATCACAGCAGCTTGCTTTAATGTTGCTGAAACAAAGACAGATACCTGCATTGTTGTACTGGTGACAAAACCCAACGTGAGCAACTCTAACTGCTGAATGTTTCCTGAGATGGCACTTACAGGACAACAGTTTTGTTTTGTGTTGTTCTATGCCAAATTATATTAATGGTGACACACCCATCAGGATAGTTCATCTGAAAGGCTCTTCTCTTGGTTACTTTTTTGGTTAATGAAAGATAGCCCCAAAATCTTATGCACAAAAAGGAACATGCCTTTCCACTGGCTCAGACTTCCTTTATAAACAATCCTTTCAGATAACTACCTCTGAGAAAGCACAAGCATTTGTTGCCATGAGAGGAAAAAATTGAGGTTTCCTTTTCTCTCTTAACATGACTGAAAAAGTTTTCATTTTCAGTCTTAATTTCTGTGTTCCTTCTTGACAAGCCGATGCATGCATGCCATCAACCTCAGGGCATGCGGCAGAGCCCATCTAGCATTCAGGCTTCAGGGCTGAGCGCCGTCTGATAAGTGCTATCACTAGGGGACCACATCCGTAGCTATCAATCCGACTCTCTACCAAGCCATACCTCTTGATCTCGAAAGGCCTTGAAGCCTGTAGATTTCCATACACACTTAAAGGGATCCATAGCACTAGGTGCCCACAAGAGTTCTTGGTAACTGTCGACATCGATCACTGTTGGAAGCCATAGAGACCACGCGTTCTTGACAGGCATTTGTGGCTTTCGCTGTTGGGCCRATTTTGCTCTTGGGAGCCATCGAAGGGGATCGACATCGTTCGCTCTCAGTATGGAGCAGCATCGATGCTCGTCCAATTCCAGACCTCTTGAAAGGGTTCAATATCGATATCGATATCGAACCCTATCGACAGGCCCCGAAAGCGCTCCTTCTCTGCAGGCATGCACAGCTTTGGCGCTGGGGACGATGCTGCTCTCAGTAGGTGCTGCTGCCTATCGACATTGACCGTTTTTCCTACCAACAGGCCATGATGASCATCGATTTCCCTACCTGTCTCTAGGACACCACATCCATGGCTATCGATCCCTCTTGCTACGTAGCGTTAACCCTCGATCTCGAGAGGCCTCAATGCCTATGGACTTCTATACCTACTTACAGGAATCCATAGCACTAGGTGCTGATTACATTCACAGTTATGGTTAGGCTTAGGGTTAGTGTCAAGAGAAAGAGACAGTGTAGAGGTGCCATTGGAGTGGGTGTGGAAAGGGGCTGCCAAAGGAAGGGTTGTATTGCCAAGAGAGCTGTGCTGGGAGGACTCTTATTGGTGGGTGTGGAGACTTTCTATCTCAGTCTTGCATCTGAAAGGGCTTGCTCTGACTTTCCAGCTGTGGCGAAGTCACCTGGGCTGTTGCTTTTCTAACAGCACTGTATTTTAAAAGTGAAAATCAAATATCCCCAGGGCCAAGAGAGGAGCTCTTTGGTTAGAAACTGATGGGAGGAAGCGTGGGACTGCATCTCCAGCAGGTGAGCTGAGTGGCTGCGGCCGCGACAGTGGGAAAAGGCAGAAATCCTGTGCAGCGTTGCAGCCACTCCTCGTGCTGGGGAGGGAGGCTGTGCTGCAGCGCTGAGGATGCTGCGGCTCAGCTGCTGCCCCATGTCTCGGCCATCACCCCCTCACCCCCAGCTGAGAGGGGTAGGTGTGAGGAGCGGCAATTTTGCCCTGACCCTGGAGGCAGGTATGCTGCTCCTCTGTGGCCTCAAAAGAGAGCTCTGAGTCAGAGCTTATACCCCAGAAAGCCCGTAACAAAAAACTAACATGTAGGAGAAGGAGGGGTGATGTCTCCACGGCACACGCAGCCACACTAACAGCACCCAACAGCTGTCTCCAATTAACCCACTGCACTCCCCCGGGCTGTGGTCAGTCATGTCTTCTTGGACACAGAGCAGCAGAGGAGCCATTTCTCACCCTGCAGTGCTCCCTCAGGATCTTCCCCTCTGCGAATGCTGCTGCTTTTGATGTGATCTGCCCTGCTTTTATTGAGCCACGGGACAGATGCCACTGGAGAACCCGTGAGGGCTAGACTCGAGCACGGTCTCAGACGCTGATGGCAGTGATGGGCTCGGCCGCTGGGCTCTGCCAGGGGCTTGGCTCACTGGGATCAGTGTTGTGCATGTGTTAGTGCAGGTGTCTGCGTTGAGCTTACCCTAGGGATAAGGGCCTATGGATAGGGACCCAGCCCTGGTTTTATCAYGACATGAAATGCTGCCTGCCTGGGGATGGAGCCAGGATGAGACACAGAGAAGGAGGTGGGACCTGTTCTCTCTTCCTTAGGCAATGCGCCTGCCCACAGGGAACAAACTTGGCACTAATGGAGGAGAAAGAGAAACAGGTAACTTCCCCCAGGTATAGGAAAGTCCAAAGCCGTTTAGAAGACTGGTCATTTTTAAAACGTTACTGAAGTAAAATTTCAAGTGCTTTCACGGGAAACTTTCCTCTACCTGTTTAGAAAWAAGATCTTTCCCATGATATCTCTTATATTAAGTTTGGGTCAGAAATATAAGTCTTCCTTTAAAAGAGCAAAATGAAACACAAAATAAAATCTCTCCCTTCACTCAATAAGCCCTAAAATATTTTTCAGTTTGGTTCTATTCTGAAAAATAATCTTTAAAAACAGCATCTTACTGTTTGTTTGAACAGCTTTCCTAAGCTGCCACCACAGTGTACAACATAGCAGTGAAATATATCTCTTTACTTTTTACTCCTGTTGGCCTGCAGAAATAATGCGACTAAAAGCTGATGTACCTCACTCTAATCTTGTCAGCATTATTGTCTATGAAGCTCCTACCAGCAGCAAGCATGTGCAGCCCAGCCCAGCAGGCAGGTGCCAAGAGGAGGTGACCGTGCTTGGGGGAAGCACCTCTCCGTCTGGTAGGGCCTTCATTACAGGTGGGGACATGGGAGAAGGTTTCAATCAGTTTGTCCAATCTTGGCATGCAGTCAAAGGACCCACGGAATAAAAAGAACACCATTTGTCAAAAAATATGCTTATTATGAAGACTGCTAAGACACTTGAACCAAAATCCCACTATGTTATATGTTGGGCTTTTTTTGATACAGATGCACTTCAGTGAATTTAAATTCAGTGAATGCAATGAATTAAACTTCTTTGAAGGTGGCAAAGAGGGTTTGAGGACTTAAATATTTCTCTTCTGGTGTTTTCTAACCCAGACACTGCAGTGCTGAGCAGGTGAGGAAAAATGCTTAGCTACAAAATACTTCAATTCTTAAAGACTGATCTGTTCCTGTTGTCCAAATTAACTGAACAGAAGGAACAACCAGCAGAGAGAGCAAGCAACTGAAACTGGATGTCAATCTTTGTAATGAAAGGGCAAGGACAAGCTGTTCCATTCACAAGGAYGCCACTTTTGGTTTTCCTGGGACTCCAGCTGAACACAGGTTCACCTCTCAAGAACACTTTGCAGGATCAAAGGTAAAATCATATCCTTCACATAAGAGCGTTCCTAGCTGTAAAAAATACTAGTTAACAGAGAGAGAATTCCCAGAGTGTGATGCACTCATAATACGAAACAAATTGCTGAACACAGGTGAAATGAAGAAATTGTCTCTGAAGGTTTTGAAGTTGTTTCTGTAGTAAGTAAAAGAAATAGGAAATTCTTTTCCAGTTTCTTCATTTTTATGCAACTCCCCAAAACAGATTTTATTTTTTCCCACTTTAATTTGCTTCAATTGGATCGACTTCATTACCAAAGGAGGAAAGCTTCATGATTTTAAGTTATTCACTTTAATAGATATTTTTAGTAGTACCTAGAGAGTATGARTGTTTTGTTTAATCTTAAAAAATGAAAAGGGTAAATCTTTTTGATAAAGGTCTGTAGTGGTATGTAGTGGTATTAACCTATGGTGACACTTTGTGGGAAAACAAAATCACAAAATTATTTGCCCAAATATGATCTAGAGTGATGGGGGGGGGGGGRGGGCAGGGAAGCAACAGTTGTTGTTTTGAACAAGAATGAAGAACACTGTAATAGTCATTCCTATCATACCCTTTGAAAGGCTAAAAACATGGAAATTTATCATTTAATAATGTTTGGGAATACTTTTAGGCAGAACCTTCTGAAGAGACATTTGAGTCCAGTTCTTCTGATAATCAAGAGGAAAAAAACACAGTGGCTGTTTTGATCCTCATTTTCCCAAAGCCTTATTCCTTGTGCAGTCATTGATATTGGTGCAAAACTAATGTGAATTTTTTCTGACTCAGAACAGTAGGGGGTTTTTTCCCTTCACTTTGCACACTTTTGAATCAACAGTTAGGCAGTCAGGTAGATTTCTGGCTGTCTCCTGGGAGCTTTGCTATTAAAATGCTGTGTAGCAGTAGAAAATGCAGCAGTTTTTCTTGAGTTCAGAAGGGTGTGTGAGTCTGGTCTTGATCTTTTACAGCTTCTTTATGGGTGATTAAAAAATTAAAATGTTCATTTCTCTTTGAACCTGAGAACAGCATGAAAGCTTTGAACAAACCAAGTCTTGTACTCTGGTGTATAGGAAGGACTCAGTGAATCACTGAATTTTACAGTCCAGCTCTCTGTGGAGATCTGATACATCTCATGAAGTGTCTGGAGAGAAGCCTGAAAGCACTCTGGACCTTCTGAGTCTAACCCCTAGTTTAGAACCATGTTCAGTTTCTTTATCCTCCAGGAACATACTGACCTGTAATCAAAACACCAAAGCACTTACTGGATGAAGCTTGATTAGTTTTGCAGTGAGTCTTGGGTTCACATTCTTTGCTGTTTCCCCCACTTCTCCTTGCATGTTACTCCCTTTGGGGGGCTTGCAGCCTCCCCCTTTGCCTGAGCCCCCACTAAAAGGAAAGTCCCAGCAGCCTGCTATGTTCAAAGGTGACTTCAGCATCACGTGGCAGCAGAAAACTACTGTTCCCCTCTTCCACTTCTACAAGTGGGACAGTTTTGGCTAGAAACCCCACTAACCCAACATCTGAAGGCACCTGCAAGGCCACTTCCCCATCTCTGAAACATCAGGATCTCACATGATCTCTTTGGGATCCTGCCAATCTGCTTTTGATATTTTAATTCTTTTTACCTAAATCTTTGTACTCCCCAAAGGGGAATCAACCATCAGTATCATTGTCTGCATTCAAAGGAGTTGGCTGATTTGTTTTGTAACACGAGCCCTCAAACCTGTGACCCCAGCTAAGCAGCAAGCTGGGCCTAAACAGTGTAGCAGGGAATTTGCTGGTTACAGTTACTACCTGAATGCATATGACAAGCTGGGAAAGCATTAAAAAGCCACGGTAAAGACAGATCACCCTGGCTTCTTCTGTGAGAAGAAAATACAGGACTGCTCTCTCCACATTTCCCCAGAGGCAAGACAACCGACCACTCCACTGAGTCTGACCTATGTGTCCTGTAGAGGTTGGTTTCTACCGGTGAGGTACAGCTCCATCCTAAATCATCTTCCACTGTTGTGAGAAATGCTCAGGTTTAATAATTAACTTAGTGGCTTTTTCTCTGTGCTCTCTTCGGTTGGAAAAGAAAGAAATTGTGAGCAAATGCCAGCAGTAGCCCATGAGGGCTTTGTTGCCATGAGGCTAGTGCAGTGGGAAAACCCTGCAACAGAGTATTAGCCTGGTACCTTGTGCTGACTTTTGCACTGGYGCACCCAGATCTCGTGTGACTCTTAGGAACTCCTAGTAACATGAAGTCAATGCTCTGTATTTGTGCAGATACTGCCTCTGCCTATTCCTTCATAGACAAATTGTGCAAAAAACTCCAAAAGGCAGCATCTTCTGCCTCTAATGATGCAAAGAATAAAAACAAGACCACAATGCTAGAAGCATTTAACCTGACTCATCTGAAGGTGCTTCCTTAATAGAACTATTAGCGTAGTTAAGTGCTTGGAGGATCAGAGATTAAATCTGTAACATTTTGGTATTCAGATACCACTGGGGGGAAAAAAAAGCAAATGGGGAGAGATGCTACCAACATACATACACTTTTAATTCACAGCAGGTATTTGTGTTGCAATCTGTTTATGAAGAATCATTAATGCAGTTTTGACAGAACACACTTAAAATACAATGACTCTATTTCTGTACCAAGAGGGAGCAATGTCTTTTAAAGCTTATTTGTTCCTAAATTTGTTTGATACTGAGTCGTCATTTCCCAGGTGTTCTGCCAGGTTTCTCTTGCCACCTGTGGGCTAGCAAGCTGAATAAATAATACACAAAATAGAAACTATATGCAATATATCCTATTCTCCAGTTCCAGTTTACTCAAAAGAAGCTTTCCCAAGCATCAGTCTTTACAAAAAACAGCAAGCCAGATGTATGTAAAAAGGGGGTTTTATGGTCCCATGGCTGTCTCAGGAAGTTGTTAATTTATTATATAGCATGGTGTTTAGTTTAAAGTCATATGGTAGATCACTGTACTTGAGGATGGTTCAGAAACTGATACAGCACAGGAGAGTAACTGTGATATTTAAAAAAATCTCTAAAGAGTGGTTTGTGAAAGTATCTCTGCCAAAGAAAATATCTCTGTGATTATGCAGAGCTGGCAAATGAATTGTAAACAATTGCTCTCCTTCATGAACGGAGCCAAGCTGTTTATTCCAGATGGAAGAATAAGGAATGTACATGCAAATCTTTTTTATGGCTTTATTTACAACTTTATGTACACAGTAAAACTTCAGGCTCTGCAGGCTGTGCTCTCATACAGGGCTGTCTGTGCATTTCACCGCTACAGAAGAGCAAGGACACTTGCTTCCATGCTGTAGCTCCTCTCTTCATTTGTCTGCACAGCTAAACAGCACTTCGAGCAGAAGGAGGCCTAGAGAGGTGCTCCTACAGAACCTCCTCAGCACAGAACTACGCCAATATTTAACCTTAATAAATAACAGCACTTACTAGCTCAGCTACAGCATTGTGGTAAAGTGGCGACAACTTTGGGATCCTGAGCTATTATCTGCAAAGCACTGCTCTGTGCTGGGTGAATATATGAGTGAGCACAGCAGTATGTTCCCTGCATTCCTTTACGGAATCTAGCCATGCCTTTTTATGTCTCTAAAAGAAGCACATTGCAGATAACCTCTTTGCTGGGCCTACAAACCATTTCAAGGGGACGTAATCGTTCAGGGTATGTACGTAGGGAAGTTGTTGAATCAATTGCAAAAGCAATTTCATGTCTCCTTAACCCATTTGCTTCCCCTAATATTTGATTTCTGACATATTTGCCTTATTTCTAAACTAAAATTGATAAGATTCCCCAGGCTGAACACTTTAGAAAAGTACATGGTCAGTTAAAAAAAATCTACTTTCTACTGTATAAAAAATGTATTGGTTTCTAAAGGGGCAGTGGGGGGAGACAGTCTGCTGGAACTCTTCCAGCACAATCCTCCTAGAAAAGAGGAAAGATGTTCACTCATGTTCCACTGCATGTGGAGTCTTTTTAGAAGAAAAAAACGTCCTAGATACTTCAAGGTATCCCTCTGCAACCCCTCGAACTTGAAGGAAGTGAGGACTCATAAAATCTGGCAGACCAGAAGGGATGTTTCCTGTATCTTGCATGCATAGATCACAGTGCTATGGAAAACTCTACTTTAGACAACAGGTCAAATAGGTCTCATTTCTCTTATCATCTGTGAATGTCGAATGGGCCTGTCTCTGAAAGAGACTTGCATTTTGAGGTGGAAATAGGTACACTGCAAGACCTCCTTGGTGTGAGAGGACTTGAGAACCCCAGGCACCTCCTTTAGCTACAATGAACTCTCGTGACCAGCCTCCTTGTCAACTCTAGAAAGAGTCCTGTCTTTGGGGAAGAAGTAGCTCTGAAAGTCAAGTATGATGGCATTTCCTAATTGTTTTTTAAGACTTGTGGAGCACAGATACTCTCAACAGCATTTTTTTCATAAACAACTCATATTTTGATGACCATTACTGACTCTTGACCTCAGACTTACCCCTATTGGCTTACAGGTCATTGGTTTAAAGGTATAAAGTTAGGCATCTAAATCAATATTAGATAAATATGGTTAAAATGGTCTAATACTTTTAGAGAATACTTGTGCTGCCTTTGACGTAAGTCATTCAGACATCAGAGTGATAATCTGAGGATGAAAAGCTAGAAGGAAAGCTCCAAAGTCTTAAGTTCAACATCATATCTCAGCATTCAGCACTTATTTTATTACATTATTTAGGAAGAGGTTTCAAATATGAGTGATCTAATACTATCTAAAATGGTCTTTGCCTGCTGCTGAAAAGTGAAGAGGCAGATGGGTGAGAGGGGCTTGGCAAACTTTAGCAAAACAAGCTTTCAAGGGGGTTTCCTCCCTTTCCAAAATAGGGATGAAGGTACTACTATTAACCAGTTTACAAATTAGCCTTAGGGTATTTCTGGAAGTTACAGTGAAATGGAATGTCTCCACTAACAAAAGCACTGGTATTTTCCAAAAGGAGCAAACCATCTTTTCAGGAGCACTTTTTAACATATTAGAGACTTCCAGATGTCCTTAGCTGTCCTTGATTGCATTCCAGATAGGATGCACTTTTTGTAGGTATACCGCTGGAGGTCACTCGTGTACTAATAAGGAGTACAGTACTGGATGCTAGGGGAAAAGGTAATTTCATACATCAGCCAAGAATGAACTCAGCTTGAACTGAAGACTACCATAAAAATGGAAGTGAGTCGGGGTGAAACATGTTGTGCAGAAATTTCTCAAATTTACAGTGGGATATACTAAAACATGCAAGTAAACTATTGATTTGTAGGGTTTCATCAAAGGACGAAAACCCCAGCATTAGCAACCCAAGTTTACTTTGATCTAGCTACACTAACATAGAAATGCAGCACTTCCGTTCACCAAAGAAAGCAAAAAGAGGATGTTCAGTAAATAAAAAAGATAACCACTTCTAAAAGGGCTCACAGAAGTCACACTGGTGTGACAAAAATTGCAAACAAAATGAAGTGTAAGATAGGAGGGAAAAGATTACATGAGAATTTTCTTGACAATATTTCTCACAATGACATTTCTGATAGTAGAAAAATTGCAGGGAGAAGTAATAAACTCTATTTATTTCATATATCTCATCTCCTTATCAACACTTTCTGTTAAACTGTTTTTATCAATAACTTTCACACTTCTGGGCATATCTTTCCTGAAATTGGGAGTTGTAAAGAAAAGGAACTTGTTAAAATATTTCCCCCTTTTCTGCTAAAATAAAATTTTAGTACAGATTTCCTKTTCTGAGGTGAAGAATAAAAAAATACAAGTCATGTTTCAGCAATATTGGTTCAATGTCTCTTACCCCATCAGGGCCCAAAAAGTTATTTTACTTCAAAAGCAAGCTGCTACAGGCTGGTAACTCTTCATCTCAGGTTCCAGGCCCATCAACATTCATACTCTAACAATATGGGAAAGCCAGTTAAAGTCTGACACATACACATGTTAACAATTAAGCTAGTGTTTACATATCAATAGGAAAAAATGTTTTAGAGCAGCTTTATTCACCTGCAGAAGAGGAGAAAAGATCTATCTATGGCATTTAGTGTTTGTGCAATATTTTGTGCAGCTCTGCCTTGCTCCATATTTTAAACTTCCTAAACTATTTATGTAATACCATTTGATTCTGATAGCTTCTAGGGGCTTCTGCAACTGATATCTCGTTAGCTGTTTCTTGATTGACAAGTTCTTGATTAAAAAGGGCCTGCAAGTTTAGCTGTTAACTGCCTGCTCATTAGGGAGTACTGGGGAAACTATTTAGCTGGGAGGTGGGAATACAGCAGAGAGGTTTTGGTATTTGTGTGGGTGGTGGTGGGTGAGGGGGGTAGAAGTTTTGCTCCAAACAGCATGGGATTGTGCTGCATTGGGGTGATAGGCTGCTGGGCCTCATTTCCAGCACTGACTGAGAAAGTGCCCCTGGTATGTCCAAAGGGACTTGGGCAGGGGGACGTGGTACCCATGCCTGTGGCTGGAGAGTGAGTCTGGCTGTGGGTGATGGTGGCCTCCTTGCAGGAGGTGTGCATGACTCTGGGCTGTGTCACCAGGTGAACAGTCTGTGGGAGGAGGTGAGTGGGCTGTGCCCCCTTGGGGTGCATGTGGGAGGTTGGCAGAGTCTCTGCAGGGGCCCTGCAGAGATGAAAGCCCATGCCATGTGAGGATGGCTGGACAGATTGGTGGATGGGGGCTACCCTGAGGGAGGTTTCTGGAAGCCTTTGACTCCTGGCAGCAGGAGAAGGGTTCCTTCTCCAGGCTCAGACCTGAACACAGAGTTGGTATGGGGCCCCAACAGGAGGGGAGGGCACAGGTAGGATTAAGGGGGCCCTGTGGGCCAGCTGAGCCCAACCTGAGCATCTACACCAAGAGGAAGCAATGAGTGGTAGTGGCTGGATATCCCCTGCTGAGGAGAGGAAGGGCACCTGTCTGTTGACCAGGCATGCAGTTGTTGAAGGCTTGTTGCTCTGCAGACAAGCAACAAATTCTGGGTGTTGTAGAGAGACTGCCAAGGCTCATCCTGCCCTCCAGCTGTTACTGTTTGTTGGTCATTGGACTGAGCATCAATGACACTGCCAAAGGAGACCTGGAGCAAAGCAAGAGTGACTACAGGGCTTGAGGTGGCAAAGGACATGGGAGCTCACAGGGTGGTCTTCTCCTTCCCCCATGGGAAGGACTCAAGTAGGAGTGGACACAATCCTGAATGTTAACAACTGGCTGCATGGCTGTTGCAGGTAGCAATTTGGTTTCTATCATAATGGGTCCCTCTTGGAGGAACATGGAGAGATGGGACCCACCTAACAAAGTGGGGTATGAGCATCCTTGCCTACAGGTTTTCAAACCTGGTGAGGAGAGACTTAAACTTGGTACCTTGGAGGATGGTGATARCACCTTACAGAAAGTGAAGGAATGGAGTTCAGGGGTGGTAAGTACACGGCAGCAAGAGAGCCCCTGGGAAGGATAAAACAAGTCAAAAGGATGCCTACCTCAAGTGTTTGTACACAAATGGTTCCAGCCTGGAAAACAGGAGGAGCTAGAGCTCTGGATGCAGATGCAGAACTGTGACACCCCTGGAAAAAACTGTAACATGGTGGGATAGCTCACACAAATGGAGCTCTGCAGTGGATGAATACAAGCTCATCAGTAAAGACAGGAAGGGAAGATGAGGAGGAGGGTTATCCTCTATGTGAAATAGCAGCTTGAATAAACAGAGCTCTTCTGTGGGATGGCCTACATGCTGGCTGAGAGCTTGTAGGACAGAGGAGAGGGCAGTAAGTGTGACAYAGTGGTGGTAATTTTTTTTACAGATAATCCAATCAGGGAGAGGAAGTGGACAAAGTCTCATTTAAACTTCAGGCTCCAAGCTAAACCAGGAACTTGAGACTGAGCTGCAAGATGAAGAAAGCAGTAGCATACAGAAGGTGGAATCAAGGACAGGCTACAGAAGGAGGAATTTAAAAACACTGTGCTGACATGTAAGGATGGTGTCAGGAAAGCAAAACTCAAGCTGAAACTGGCAAAGGATGGTTTAGGGCAACCAGAAGAGCTTCTGTAGCTACGTGAGCAGGAAAAGGAATAAACAAGGAAAATGTGGGTCCATAACTGGTGGTCTAGTAACAGTGGATACAGATACAACTGGGGTGCCCAAGGCTGTCTTTGTCTTCACCAACAAGACCTCCCAGGTCTCTGTGCATAGAGACAAGGTTCAAGGAAGAGAGGAACTACCAGAGTGGGAGAGGTTTGAGTTAGGGTTATCTTGAGAAATCTCAAACCAGACTGCATCTGGAATACTGCATCCAATCTTAGGCCCATTCAGTATTAGAAGACTGCTGATAGACTTAGGCAAGTCCAACAGCAGGCCACTGAGATGGTTGTGAGCTGGAGCCCACAACCTGTGAGGACAGGGTGGTGGAACTGGGATTGCTCAGCCTGGAGAAGATAAGGCTTTAGGGGACATAACAGAGGCCTTACAATACACAAGAGAGGGTTATGGAGCCAGGGGGTTCTTTTTTTTTTTTCTTCTTTTTTTTTTTTAACAGAATAGGAGAACAGGAAATGGTGGTCATAAATTGAAACACGGGAGGTTATAACTGGATATAAGGAAAAAATGTTTCACTCCAAGGATAATTAAGCATCGGAATGTGTTGCTAAGAGGTTGTGCAACCTCCATCCTTGGATGTTTTCTAGACTTGACTGGACAAAACCCTGAGAAACATAGTTTGAATTTAGTGTTGACCGTGATTTGAGAAGGAGGTTGGATTAGAYGCCTCCTGAGGTCCCTTCCAACATAAATGATTTTATGATTGCTTTCTAGCACTTTAACTAATTTCCAAGATGGATACCATGTTCTGAATTTTTGGCCAACCTTGAGGTGCTTATCAGGTATGGAAGTCATCTTCCTGTAAAGAACTGAATATAGATTGTCAAAAGCAACATACTTGTCTACAGGCATATGTGGTCTGATCTGTTATAATGTATTTATGTTCCATTTTAAAACTTATGTGTCAAGTGTTTCAAAGCCTTGATTCTGCAAGCATGTAAGGACACAATTTTATGGATCCAGAATAATCCCATATTGAATTCAACAACTGATAACCTGCTACATGGAATAAAGAAAGTGGTCTTAGGACAGCATGCTCTGAGATCATAAGTGTGCCAGAAATATATATTCCACACAGAACACTGACAGAAACTTTTATTCAAAATATCTTAAGTGAGCTTTTTAGTTATAAAAATATTACAGGTTTATCATACCAGACAATTTACTCTGAAATCTCCTTTTTTGGCTCTATTCCTCTTTAGTTGTATCCGGTTCCTCTGTTTCCTTTGATTCTGTGTGGGGGGAAAAGAAGTGATGGTTATGGGACAATGCATCTTTTCTTCTAATCATTTCCTCTTACTATAACTTCATCTTGCTAAACCTATAAAGACAAGGGAACATATGTTGCCTAATTAATTCTAGAAATAAAGAGTTGCCCTTTAAAAAAATTTCAACGTAATTAAAGAGCTAGAATGAACTTCCAGAACATCTATCACGTTCCTATGCTTCCACACATAATTTGTCCAATCTGTTCTTCCAAAAAAACAAAAAACAAAAACCAAGGGGGATGCCTGAACTATCTTATTGGGGTAGGCTAGAAAACATATTAGAATCGAGTTCATTCAGAAATGTTTGTTTGAATTCAAGACACTCAGACAAACCAGGCTCGACAAACCAGGCTCAACAAACTTTTACCAAATTCAAAGCAGAGCTCTGCAGGAACCCTYCTTAGATTCCTGCCAGATCTGATCCAAGCCCCAGGATGCTGTTAGATGTTAGTCCTACACATCAGATCAGTCAGCTGGCTAGTCTGCCCTGAAGCAGGAGAGCACCTTCAGAGGTGATGGGCAAAGAATGAGAGCAAGTAAATTACATGAATTCAAAGAGCTGCCCCAAATGTTTAGGGTATACATCCAATGCATTTTCAAAGCATATAATAGTCTTTCTGACCTCAGCTTTTGCTTTGATTTATTGTGATATGGACTAATTATAAATGGAGAAATATACCTGATGTTTTCCAGCATCAAATATGTAGCTTTGCAAACATTAACATTTAATAAATGAAAGCAACACATTTTAATTGGGTGGATGCTTACTGACTAAATATGGGTAAACATAGATTGCCTCCTTTTATGTTGCTTCTTAGCTGTTTTGTATTAAAACAGATTTCTCAATTGCCTAGAAGAAAACTTGAGCACCCAAATTCTAACTCTCTTTATTCTGTAATAGAAGAAACCAATCAGACACCAACTTCTGGCTAACTGTTCAGCTCATAATGCATAACTATACTTGAGATTTGTTTCTTCAAAATAGTTTTGTCTATTCTTTAACTCCAGTTAGAGAATAAGAATACACAGTTTCATTCAAGGGGGAAAAATGGTGTGCTCAAAAATCCCAGAATTCCTAAGGTTCTGGAATCTGTTTTCTCATTTTTGAACAAAAATGCTATCACTTATAAACTCAGTTTTGTTAACTACAGACTGACAGCAGTTCTTGGAGCTGTCAACTATACGTGCACAGATAATGCTACACAGCAGTGTGATTTCTAATTTGTACAAACAGTTAAGGTATATGAACTTGACTATTCAAAACCAGCTAATATCTTTAGAGGACTGGCCCCTTCATGAAAAGTGGAGCTTCCCATGCTCTCTTCAGCATAATAATGGGCTTCTCAGCAGTGGCATATTTTCAGCTGATTGACATGCATTATGTCAAGCAACCAACCTGATTGCTCATTCTTCCTTCCTTACCTTGATCCTCCTGATCTTCTTTGTTTTCTTCTTCCTCTCTGCTTTCCTCTTCTTCCTCTTCTGTCTCCTTTGCTGGGCTCAGAGCTTCACTGTATACTTCATGAGGAGAAGGCTCATTATCCCCACCCTCAGCAGACTCATCAGTGACTGAAATATGAGAAATTAGAAATATGTCTCCTTCAAGCAAGAAAATTAATTTTTACGAATCTGCACCTGGTCATTGTTTTCATGCAGCAGCTAATAACTCAGACTGAAATCTGCAGTTCTGGGGAGAAATACCACCAACTTTTCTGCAACTGCTTATCTCTCTTTCTATATATCAGGCCATGAAATAGACTAAAATGAATCACAGGCTTCCCAAGACAGTTGTATCTTATTATGCTATGTGAGCTATAACAGAGGTGCATATTGTGCAGTTTATGAATATGTTTGGAAGTTCCTGATACTCAATACTTGGTAAATTATAAGAAGAAAAAAGAAAAAGCATCTCAATACTTGGTAGATGATAAGAAAAAAAAAAGCCTCTTGCACCACCAGAAATTAAAACTGAGCAACATAGGTTCAGGGGACATTTGAAGAATGTCTGAAGTATATTTCCAGATGTCCATCAAAGCAAACCTGCACTTGATGGCATTTCTTCCTCTACAGCTGCTACTGCTGCTCTTTCTGCTGCTCCTTCTTCTGCTGGTGCTGCTGCTTGGGTGGCTTCTGTGGGAGAAGGTGGTTGTTCCACACTGGGCGTCCAGAGTGTTACTTTGGTAATATCCGTTGCTTTCCATTTTGGTGCTATGAGTAATAAGTGTTCCTCTTCTTCTTCTTCTTCCTCCTCTTTAGCCTAAAAGACAACTCAAAAAGTCCAGAATCACATCCAACAGGCAGTAATGGAGTGGCTAAGATGATATTTCTGTGTACTAAAACCTCTTTACCGAGGTCCAAAACGGTAATGATGTAGCCTTTTAAAATACTGACAGGTGGAGGAACTTCAGCAACTGTAAATCTTGGAAAAGAACAGCTACGCTTTCGAACCCTGAAGTTGGCTGAATACTACGAATGACTAATGTCTTTCAGCTTTCTGTCTTAAAGGTAAAATTTTCTCTATCCATTAAACAGAATGGCTGTGAGGGRCCTATTAACCTTCTCTCTACTATTTGTTCCTCCTCGTTAGATGTACTTTAACTCCAGTATTCATAAGGCATTTTATAGATTACTTGACAGCAGATTTAATTTACCAAGTTCTTTAATATTCAGTATAGTTTGCACTGTTTCTTTTACCTGCTCTGGGTGTATGTATTCACCATGCTGTTCACATCCACTGTCAAAGACATATTTGCCACGACCCATAGGCTACACAGAGATACAAAATAGTGAAACTACAGTTAGTACATTCTAAACATATAAATGTAAAATACACTTTACTGTGAAATTCATACAATGGTTAATGACAATATCTTTTGAAAGCAAAGTTGCAGAGAAACTTTGTGGTCTGTCCTGCAGATTAATTGTTTTGTCTGTTACACTTATTGTTCAAGAAATGGTTCAAAAGATGGGGAACCTAACTTTTTATTTTAAGTGGAAAGAGATCATATTAAGGCAAATATATGCTAATTGTTCATCTGAATACAGAATTTTCCAGCACACTTACTTACATTTCCATTCAAAAACATGCCCTGAAAATGGTGGTTTAGGTGGATAAGTTCAGCTGCTCCTCCCTGGTTTCCATTTATCCAACCACCAACATACTTAGATCCAGTGTCTTTGTAGATGTACGTACCTTGCCCATGCCTAAGGAGAAAATAATAATTTTGCTTTGTACTGCTGAATATTAAGAGTATAGGATGTTGTTATACTTAAGGTATTACAGCTGTGTGATTTGAGTAACTGAAATGACTCAGGTTGGACTTAATTGTCAAGGTCCTCCCATAGCACTTGATTTGATACAGTCAGCCACACTTTGAAAATAACCTTTGCATTTTAATGCCATTGGGTGCCTTGAAAAATCACTGTAAGAATGAAACAAACCTATTGTGATTAAACCAGTCTCCAGTATAGCTGTCTCCATTTGCATAGGTATAAACTCCATAGCCATGTCTCTGGTCATCCACCCAGTCTCCTTTAATGAGAACATGATGAAAAAAAAGAGTGAGATATGGCATATTTCACTGTGAGGTATAGTGGTCARTTTGTAAAGTTATCATGTATGAATCTAGATAATTTCTACATTGATTGATACAAGATTGYAGTGATTTGTAGAGATGTTCAATATTACTCAGGACTTGGAATACACCACTTGAAAGGAGAACATGAGAAGAATAAACTGCTACTAAATACCACGCTTCTCACAATAATCCAAATAAATTTGCGTAAATAAATCTACATAAATAAAATAAATCCATACCTCTCACAGAGCCTGTAGTAAAACAGGAATGAAAGGAGAAAGTTTCACAGCAAATTTATCTTCTTAAAATAATATACAATCCACTTTACTATCACCTGTCATTGCAGTGGGGACAAAAATGTGTCCTTTTAGTTATGTAAATCCTTGCAAGTGTTTTCTGTGTTTTACCTTCATATTTTGATCCATCTGGATAAAAAAAAATGCCCTGGCCATGTTTTTTGTTTTGACGATATTCTCCAATGTAGYGAGCACCATTTGTAAATCTGTAGGTCCCCTGAAACATATTTGGCATAGATAAAGCCCTTGTCATTTCTCACTCTAATATATTGCCCAGAGTAACAGAACTGATGAAACATAAGCACAACTACTGTCCCACCTGTCCATTTCTGAGACCATGTTCATATTCTCCATCGTATGTATCGCCGTTGGGTAGTCGTGCTTTTCCACGTCCATGTCGTTCACCTTCTGAATTGCGCTCACCATCATATTCCTGATCACACAGGGTAAGAAATTAATGGTTTAAGAGGGAGAGACATGACTGAAACAAATCTGATGAGAGAGAGGAAACGGACTGTTTCTTCAGAGCTGCACCAGTTCTGCTTGAATCAGGGACTGCCGGAGCACCTGTCCAATATATCTACTGCCTATGCAAAGCTTTTTCACCAGATTCTGGCACCCAGAGACTTTCCTCGCTTCCGGACAAGCTACTGAAATGTGCAGATGACTTGTTTTCATCCACTGGAGCAAATTAGATGGGTCCCGACCAAAATGATAACGGCACCGCTTGCAAATCTCTCCCGTGCCCATGATAAAGTACCTCGAGAGCTCTCCGGGCTCGGCACGGCTCACATACAGGATCCAGACCCCCTCGGCCACTAACGTTCACCCTACCCTTCCTCGCTCACGCTCCCTCCCCACCCCAGAGCACTCGTAGCGGAGCACTTCGTGCGCTGTTTCCCTCCCGTGCTCCTCCCCAGCGCCGTGGCGAGGGGCTCCGCAGCCGCGGGGCCTGCTCCAGCCCTCGCCGGCGCACACCCCCGGCCGCCCCAGCCCACCCCTAAGTCCGCCGGGGCCTCGGACTCCTCGGACTCCTCCGAGCCCAGCTCCGACATGACGCCGCTTCGGCGCCGCCGTCACCGTGGCAACCAGGGCGCGAGGGGGCGGGGCCGCGCGCCGCCGCCATGGCAACCYCGCGGCCGCCCACCCCACCGCCCCCTGGCCGCGCGCTGCTGTCCCCGGTGCTGAGAGCGACGGCCGGCCGGCCCCGCCCCTCGCCATGGCGGGGGAAAGGGAGGGGAGGGGCGGGGCGGGGCGGGGCGGCCCCCTGCGGCGGCGGAGCGAGCTGCGGCTGGCGGAGGCTGGGGCCGGAGGCGGGTGCGCTGGCCGAAACGTCCGCCAGCTGCGGGGCTGCTGGGCTTGTTGCGGCCGGGGTCAGGGAGCGGGGAAGTCCTGCCCGGGAGCGGCCCTGGGGCTGGGTCAGCGCCACGCCGCCTCGTGTGGCCGCCTCCGCTCTGAGGAGAAATGCAGCAGGCCCGAGCTGAGAAAATTTCAAGAGAAACGGGAAACTACCGCCTCCACAGGGTCAGAGCCCCTCTGCCTGAGGAGCTTCCCTCATGACTTTTGTCCGTCAGTGCCGAAATCCTTGAAGGAGGTGCAGCAAGTCTCACATGATTATAGGGTTAATAGACATTCAGGAGTGTGGGAGACTGACTTTCCCCAGAAACTGATCCATTTTATTCTTCTTTGATTTAGTTATCGCTGTGCTGTACTACAAGTGCCATACACAGGCTTGTGACATTTGAGATGCAATTTGAGACCTCTGAATCTCAAACATTCACAGACCACCTTTCCTGCCTTTTGAGAGGTCCCAGTAGTTTTTGTTCAGCTGCAAACAACATTTCAGACTAAAACGATTCCGGCATCTAGGGCTTTTTTTTTTTCCTGTCAAGTTTAATGTTATTCAGAAATTCCAGTTCATGGATCTTACCTGTTTTATATCTTACAACTTCAGCATGTTGATGAGTCTTGTTCATCTGCTAAACAGACCAGACTTTCTCCTTGAGCAGCCTCATGAATCCTACTGGAAATTGAGTACACTTCTTAAATTAAAGCCAGAATGCCAATAACATTCTTCCCTAGGATCTGAAATCCCATAGGATTTCAAAAGCTAGCTTGACAGTATGGCAGAGCAGTTAGAGATTGGGGACAGAAGTGCCCTTGAGCAATCATCAAAAACCACGTTCCTGTGCAAGCATAAAAATGTACATCAGCTGTCACCTGCATATCTGGGGCATTATAGGACTGTTAGCAGTCAGGCTTCATGCTTCAGTGCGATCAGAAAGAATTCCTTGTTTTCTACATAAAGCACCACAGAACTGTTTATATGCATAATTTAAGAACAGGGAAATGTTCTGGTTCTAATCACTTCTAGAGGTTAAGTACTGTAAGTCATCAAACAACCCTGTGATCTGGCCTGAAAAATCTTGTGTTTCTGTATAAATGAGCAGACAGGAGTGCGAGTTTTCTCTCACGTTATTTTTTCTAAATTGCACTGAACTGTTATGGTGACAGGGATGCTGTGCAGTTCTTAACATAGAGTTATTTGTGAGGTATCAGTATGATGGGTCAGTCAGGTTTTTATATAACCCATCACCTTTTGCTTTTGCTCACACAATTACTTTTACTTGCACTACATGATTTTTGTCCTCCTTTTAATGTCTATAATTTTAGAAAATTCTTTGTATTCTGTCTTTTCTCTAGATGAGAAAAGTTTCTCTACTTCAGTCAGCCTCAGAACTGATCCTCATAACTCAGATGAGAAGCTCAGTCACCTCAGTCACCTAGTAAACATGCTGCCATGCTTATATAATTACAACTAAGTTAACATAGGGAAGCAGGAGGAGGACTCTCCTTTCTCAAAAGGCCAAGGAGAGTAGGAGGGAGTAAGCTCATGAGCAATAGGAGAGATAAGGATGATCATAATAACCACTCTCTGTCTATATTAAGCAATTATAATGCTCCATATGGAAAGGACCTCTTTTGCATTTCAGATGTCACATTTTTGTATATATTTCATATGTGAGCTGCAACATTCAAAAGCAATCATTCTTAAATATTATCGATTTGCCTGAATACAAGATAGTGCTTTTTTGTTCTTTACAGAGGAAAATGCCCTAGAAATCTGGCTTGGCTAAGGGAATTGATAGCCACTACATTTATGGCTCATGCCAAGTTCCTGTAGGTGTTGAGGAACAGGTTGTCTTGCTCAGTGGCAAGAGGTACTTTGCTTCTCTGCAAAGTGGCAGCTCTTTTACCTGCTTCGGTGTAGTTGCAGGAGGTTGGTGGGTTTCAGGTCCTGTCTGTGATAACAGGAGTTGGGAAAATCACCTAGTTCTCATAGTAATTTCATGTCAGAGGTTTTAAAAGAGGAGCCATGTGAGGAAATTTGAGGTGAGAAGCAGTTAGCTAACTAAAGATTGGGCAGAAGAGATAAAGCTTCTGAGCTAGGCAGCAAAAGAAGTGGCAAGTGATTAGGAAATGTGATGGAGGTCACCTTATCACCTAGGTCAAAACTTCACCTCTCAAAATAGAAGAAAAACAGGGTCACCTTTATAAAAAGATTCACCATATATTCAGGTAACTTTGTTAGATTTTATAGGAGCAATCTAAATAGCCAGTACTAAGATATGTCACTTATGTGGCATTTGTGTCTCTTTGTTTTAAATTGGGCAAAGATGAAAAAGGAAGAGAAATATTGCTAAACATCATTGTGTTCTTAGCTAATAAACTCTCTCCCTTTTAGTTTCCGAGATAGCACTCAGTTACTAATTTGAGAGTGCTTTGTTTGAAATATTAAAGAATGCTGAAATTAAATTTTGCTAGCTGACAGAGCATTAAGAAGCTCTTAATGTACATTTATTAACTCAGAACTGTATAGTTATTTCTCTTTCATGCAAATCCCCAGCATCTGATTAGGGAGTGGTCTAATTTGCATAATGGCTGTACAGTTAATAAGTAACTGCAGAGTATGCAAACTACTGCTCTGATTGCTACCTCCTGCAGAACTGGATATGAGTTCACTTATCTGAAGCATAGTCTGCCCATTTCTTCTGTTTTTGCTCATGCTGATGCATAAGTTTCTTTTTGCACCTAAAGAAGGCTAAATCCCTTTATCTGCAGTAAGGTAATGTCTCTAATTGTGAAAAGAATGGTTATTTATTCTGTGAGTGGCATATTAATTCTAAGCAGACTGTGTGGCTTGGAGTTGCAGGGGAAAATACATTTCGGATTTATATAAAGGTGCTCTTTGTTAAACCCGATGGCAAGTAACTGGATATGTATTTTAGCTTGAAAGTTCACATAGCCAAGAGGACAGTCACAAACAGGAAGCAATGACAAGCTGTCAAATACATTCTGCCTAATTATCACTGAATGTTCTTGCTGTATGTATTGTTTTAGAGTCCTGAAAGAGGAAGAGGTCTGAGGGAGGAACAGTTCACTTTTCTTGGGAAACAGCCAGGAACTACTCCTTTATAAGAATCCAACTGCCCTAAACCTAGAAATGGCAGATGGCACAAACATCTGTATGCCAGGATTACATAGTCTGACCTAAATGAGTGATGCATTATTTGAAGTTTTCTATACTGAGAAACTGTCTTGTGAGGGTAACTATAGCTTATATAAATGCATATAATTAATGGCAAGGAAGATATATTTTGTAGTTTGTAGTCTTCCAGTTGTGTTTTGTCAAGTGCATTTCAATGTCAGAGTAAAGCTAAACTTTAAGTGCATAACTATTGAAAGCAGTTTCCAGTTGTGGGCTAATATCACCCTTATTTTTTTGTTCTTTCCTCTTTTTGGTCAAACCAAAGGACTAACGTAATACTATAAATATTCTTCAGGTCCTGCTGATTTTGTAAACTGAGTAATTTGCTTAATTTGAAATTAAGTAAATTTCATATGGCAAGATGCCCAAGAGGGCTAGTGAATGTGCTAATCATCTGCTCTGCTCTGACTACTGGCTCTGTTGACATCTGCTGGCACCGACTGTCGTCCTGGCAGAAGAGGGCAGCAGCTGGCGTAGCTGGGAGCTGCCTTAGAGAAACTCCTCCTACAGACTGAGCAGAAGCTCCCTAGGGAGGGAGAGCTCCAGGGAAGCAGCCCTCAAAGCCGTTGCTCCCAGAGATGCTTGCAAACAGGGAAAGACAGAGTGACGCAGTGAAGCAAAGGGCTGCTAGACAAAGGACCTCATAAAGTGCATTCTTCAGGAGAGGACAGCCCTGGCTTTCCTTTTATTCTGCTTTGCAGATCCTCACTTTGAACTTAGCAGTGAGCCTCTGTAGTGGGCAATGGCCAAAAGGCACTTTTAAGGCCCACTATGCTCCTGGCTTTCTTTGGACTTTACCCTGTGTTAGGAGAGGGGAGACCTTTGGCAGTGCAGAGAGTAGAGGTTTTGCAGGGGAAATGCTGCTGTGCCAGGCCTTGGCCTCGGGGATCCTCCCAGCACTCACTGAGTTTTGGAAAAATATGTTGCACAATGAACATTAGAAATGGCAGCTCTATTTGTTTACCTCTAAGCTGCAATCAGTATTAGGGTGCTAAAAAATACAGCAGGGTGCTCACATTACATTTACATTCCCCTGATGTGGTAAAGGTGGTGTGCTTGTTAATTTGGCTTTGGTGCACTTTGGCTTTCCTGCCCWCCAGGAGCTGAAATATAAATGCTATTGTTTTGGGAGAAAACTGTAATGTAAGGGAATTAAAATAATATCCAAATTGGAGTTCTTGTTTGGGAAGAAGGATTTCGKTTTTTTTTCAAAGAGTTATTATTATTATTATTCTGCAATATATACTATCAGACACAATTAAAGAATCCAAAATATTTTGAACAGAATATTTTCTTAGATTATGTGAGAAAACATTGGACAAAATCAGATTTACTATCACCAACTTCTATATATTTGGGTTTTTTTAATCTAATTCAGAATGAAGCCAGATTCTGAAATGTCAAAATCCTTTGCAAAATGAGAACTTCTCTCTGCACAGCTCTCTTTTAAGCCCTTTCCAGGCAAAATGAGAGCTGCTCAGCATGTCTGTGTGCCAAGTGAAGGTGCCTCTTTCTGTGCTCGTAAGCAAGCCAGGAAAACAACTGAATGACCTTTCTAGCCACTCTTTTCAGAACTGCCTTCCCAAGCACAAGTTACTTTGGGATAACCTGAAAGCTGGATGATTAGAAAAGAAAAAATACTGTGAGAACAATCCTTGAAACAGTGGTAGTATTTCATTACATCTTGGCTAAATGTAACTCTCCAATTTCCTCCTCCAAAATATTCAGGGAGTAGTGCTCTGTTATAGCTAAACCCTATCTCCAGTTTCTCTGAACTACTGCTAATTTTAAAGTACATAGCACATACCATTCTTCAGACATATAGGAAAAGTTTCAAGGTTTGTTTTACATAGAGGGTTTTCCTTTCCATTAAAGTGCAATGGAGGCAGGTGACGTCTATTCCATTTAGGCAGATGTTGCTAATGTCTTTTCTCAAGATTTTTATGACAGTCAGCATTATTCGTGAAGCAAAAAAAATCTTACGGTCAGTAAAAGAATAAAATAGTGTTAATATTATGTATATCCTTTCTCTACTTTTCTTTATATGTGGCTGTTGTTTTGTTAAATAAACAAAGCCCAAGCCTAAGATTTATTTAAGCGTAATTTGTAATGACATCAAGAAAAAGCAGCATGATCCTTTTGTTCAGAATATGTGAAGTCCTAATGTAGTAACTCAGAGTAAATTCGATACAGAAGAGCAAAATGATTGAGGTAGATGGGACTAATTTGCTGCTTCCTCATTCCTGTCACCTTGGATACCTTCATACTTCTTATTTATGACTTGCAAGATACAGTTGCTTTAGCGTATGCTCTCCATTCTGGGTTGTGTTCTCTTTTACYGTGGTATTTCTAGCTATTCTGGTGTTTGATTTCTATTTCAAGCATTGATAGACTGGTGAATGTTCTGTGAATTAAAAAATGCCTCAGCCCTTTCTTCTCTTATGAGTACCCTCCAGTGATCAAGCCCATAGACACAGAGAAATTAAATCTACCCAGTCTACCTGTCTGTTTTCATCTGTTCACTCCTCAGTAATTGTTTATGTAGCCCTTTCTTGCACTTCTACTCTGCTCTCTAGTCAATTTAGGAAGAGCAGAAATAAAGGCAAAGTAACAAGAGAAACTTTCCTATTTCCTGCTGGAAACAGAATTAAATTCTTCAAGATAAGAACCTCAAAATGAACTTTCTTCTTTTTGGCTCCATTCTTGGAATACTTGGTTGGTTTTGTATGTATCATGAAAATGTTTGTACTCCCATGAACACGGAGTTAAAAAAAAAAAGGAGGGATGAATAGGGCTTAAAAAAAAAAGAAAAAAGCTACTTTTTTTCTCATATTCTTGTAGTGCAAGGCCAATGCAAAGAGATAGATAGATTGATCGATTGATCGATCGATCATGGGGCTACATACAGTTTAGTGCTGTTTTCTTTATATTGTTCCTTCAGTGTATGCATTGTTCTTACAAAAGGAAATCAGATGGAAGGTAAGATGGTCTATATGTTGCTTTGTAGACTCCATTTATAATAATACAGCTTGTAAAAATATATATTTTTTAATCCTGGATTCTCAGTACATTCTTGACCATTTTCCTGTGAGCAGGCRGCAGAAGGTATGAGAGGGCTGGTCTGGGTCTCTAACCAGGGAACCTGCATCCCAGCTATAGGGGTCAATGGTCCATATTACAACAGGGCACACACAGTAGCTCCTACCCCAAGAGACACCACTGTGGCTATACCTGCTCCTCGCACAAATCGTTCATCAGACAACATGAAATGATTTAACAGTTCCGCTCTGCACCCCTCTGAAAAGCCTCTGTSAGACTAATAGTAGAATACGATCAGCACAACTGATCTCATTTTTCTGAATGGAATGGGAGGCTGATAGGCAACTCATGGGGTTCAAATAAATGCCATTATTCCTGAATGTCTTCTGCAGTCATATCAATATCTGTCCTTGTTCCCATGTTCCATTTGTTACAGATTTTCTTCATAAGTGGTCTGTAGTTCTTGGGTACTGCCCTGATCTGGTTGGGGAAACAGTTTTGTTGGCACAGCAGTCTTGCTTGCTGATCTCCTTTTCTGAAAATATTCACTGGTGTTTCTCACTAGTTTTCTTGCAAGCTAGATGTGGTGAAAGTACCAGTCTGGAAGCTATGTAGTCATATTAGTGTGCCTCTGTGCCAGAGCTAAAAAATCCCATTAACAGGCAGGACATATCATGTTACATGTATACATATATACAGCTTTAGAGCTTCCAGACCAAAGCTGGCTCCCCTCCAGCCATTCCTGAGTATGGCTAAAGTAGGCCTGTTATCTGTCTACTCCCATCCAGATAGATATATCCTTCACAGTCTCTCTCCCTTTTTTTTCCTTTTTGTCTCTTTAGGATTTTTTTGTTTGCCAAGGCTTGATGGCAGGTTCTATTTGGATTGCACCCGGTGTTGATGTAAATTGCTTATATAATATCCCAGCTGCTCTGTTGGGAAAACAAAGCATGTAAAACTAATAAAGGCAACTAAGAGCCATGATTATATCAGTTCTGGGAAATCTGCTAGTTGTTTGGAATAAAGTCTACAAAAATATCAATTTTTATATAGTAAAATACTATTTAACAATCCATTATTATGTAAGGAATTTATTAACTTTTCTGTTCCCCTAGACAAAGAGATCACTCAGTGGCTGAACTGATTAGTCTTTTCCATCCATGCAATTATAAATCATAAAATATGTTCATGCCATTTACTGGAAGGAAAGTAAATACATTAATCACATAAAGGATGCAGAAATCTGCATTTAGACCACAGTCAGCCAGCATCGTGTATTCAGCAAACGAAAGACTATGCTGACGTTATTGACTTCAAAGTGTTTTGCTAAATCAGGGCTTGGGGAGTTAAGCACACAACTCTTGTTCAGTGGAAATAAAATAGACCTCTCCACCTAAGAAATTAGATTATATTTTCCAAAAGAGGTGTTAGCAGATGTGTAACTAAACATCTGTCAATGCCTATACCTTTATTTCCGTTTGGCTTTGGAGACAAGAACACACCCTTTTTTATTTTCTCTAGTATGAATGTTGCCAGAGACTTAAAAAGCCCAGCTGTTGCCACGGTTGCTATCAATACAACTATTTACTGAACCATATCCTTCATTTGTGTATTTTTCTGAACAGGAACTTGCGAAATGTCCTTTTTATTCTCTTCTGCGAGGCCTGAGATTATATATGTTATTTTAAATAATGTTTTTTGTGCTTTATTTATTAGCTGTTTACTCCTGGCTGTAGACCTCTTTTTATGTCAGGCTGACCTCTGGCTCTCCTTTGACGCTGTACACCAGCATTCTGTTGCTGTAAACAGCAGTACAAGCTCAAATCACTCCTTATATATGTGTTCTTACTTGCTTGCTGGCTTCTGACAGCTTTAGCTGCTGGTGACCAGTACCAGCATAGCAGAGAAAGCAGCTGTGCCAAATGTGGCAGCCAGCAGTCTTCAGTGATGTTAGAGGCTTAGGAGAGACCTTTATTTTAATGGGAGATGTGGTTTCTACTTTAAGCAGGAAAAAAATCAGTTTTTTGTGGCTGTTTGGCTTGCACTTTTTGCAAATTGCTTGTAATTGAAGATWAAAAGATATGAGCAAGGTTAAGTTCTTCAAGGAACTGGGGAAAAAAAGCTGAGCCAAAATAAATTTTGAAAATCTGAGGATCTGCATAATGACAGCAGTCATCATGATAATTTGGGATGGCTAATTATGCATGCAAACAAATGCAGTGAGATGGGTCTGACCTTTTCCGCTATAAAGAGACAAGTCTTCATTTTTTGTGCGTGCCAGTCAGAATAAATGGTGTCTGGGTGCCGTCTGCTGCTGGTGCAAAAAGGCAGTAGCATGATTCAAGCAAAGCACATTTCCTAGAGGAGCATCCCCTTTCTATTTTTGCCTCTGCTATATGGTTCATGCAGCAGAAATTATAAACATCAACAAATGTTAATGTTTTGCTCAGGCTGTAGTTACACCTATCTATATCTGATGTGTGTGTTTTTCCACCTCAAGGAACAAATATCCTCTTAGTAAGATAATAGCATTTCCATGATACATCTGCACAGCAGAATAAAGAGTCATAAAGCATTTCCTTGTCCAGTTCATGCACCATCATATTGGGGGATAGTGAATGTGGAGAGCTAAAATGGCTCTGGTACCTCTCCGTTTCTGCCCCATCTCAGAGTGTAAGAATCAGCTAAGCTTAATTCTCCTCCCCAGGGCACTGGCCATTTCAGTTGAGCTGATGAGGAGTTAGGGCAGATGATTTTCTTTTGGACTCATAAAGGACATGGGACTGTAGTGTCAATAAGCAATTCTACAGTGTCCTTTCCCCAAGACATGCAATGAAATTGTAGTTTGTCTTATAGCACACAATGGTTCTCTAAAAGTTTTGCTAATGCTAGACCTTTCRGTGCTGAGTAGGAGCTTTTGATTTTATCTGTGAACTAAAATCATCTACTTAGAAGATAAGGTTGATCATAATCAAGACCATTCCATTAGCTTTCAAATCAGCGACTTTGTAACATTTGGGGAGGAAATAGTAAGATTTTTTTTTAACCTCTGATTCAGTATTTACAAATCTCAGCTAGAAGGATGTGAGTCTGGGCAGGAATCAACATCTGCTAGTGACAAGCTTAAAAACAACAGTCTGTGCAGCACTCCTGTGTAACTCTGAGAACCTGATTCTGCAAACATTATTTTAAGGGAGAAGGTTTTGTTTATTGACTGGGAGAAAGCGAAGGAAAAATATCATTGCCGTCATTGCGTAGTGAAGCTGAATACGTGTGTAAGGGTTTGAAACGTGGGGCCGAAGAAAATCACACAGGGAGTCAAAGAGCTGGTTTGACTGTGATTATTGACACAGGCAGCACAAGATAAGAGGGAAGGCATGAAATACAACTTAACATTTTAGTGAGTGCCATAAGCAGGTTGCTGATGCCAGGCACATAATATTCTACAAGGCAGGAACTGTTATACAGAGTAATTAAAGCCTGCACACAGTAACCATTAACAATTATTAAGTTTTGGATTAAATAAACAGAGTCGCATTACCAGTTTTGGTAAGGTTATCATGGTAAAGAAATACAGCAGCAGCTGGAAGTGAGTATTTGCATAAATAGCTAAGCTTTGAAATATGGATAGTTGCTGCAAATGAAAACACACTGCAGAATCAGGAAACCAGAAGGCAAATAAAATAAATAATGATTTCTGTTTTAAAGAAAGAGTCCCATGGATTTTCTTCTGTCAGTTTTCAGGAGGCCTGGCTCATGATTTTTGAATGTTTGTGGCTGAACAGCATAAATAGCTTTGGTGATTTCTGGGGGGACAGCTGGCAGTGCTGAAGTTCTATACCTGTGCAAATTTACCCAGGACGGGGACTAGTGACTTCATCCGAAATCAAACCGGCGATGTCAGGCAAAAAAAAAAGGGGGGGGGGAAGCACAGCTGGAGCGCACCGAGCCACCTCCGAGACACAACTCTGAAACGCGACAAGTAAGACACCCCCTGGGTTAAAAATTAATCGGTTAAAACCGCAGATAACGCCCGCTCACACAACGGCGTTTCTGTGCGCGGCTCCCCAGCCGGGCGGGGGGAGGCGGCGCCGCCGCCCCCG
>NW_020449608.1:748923-869385 GCF_003343035.1 Apteryx rowi | reverse complement strand
CCCTTCCCTTCCCCTCCCCGCGGGGGCCGCCCGGGGGCCCCGCTCTCCGCCTCGGGCGTTGGGTGCTGCTGCGGGGTTAGGCACCGCCCCCCCCGCTTTCCTTTTTTCCTTTTCCTTCTTTCCCCTCTTGCCCCCCCTCCTTTTTTTCCCCTTGAGGATTCAGGTTCCTGTAAGGCACCTGCGCCTCGCAGGCTTTCCTTGAGACCTGCCCCTCCGCGGTTCATTTCGTGTCAGGTTTTGGTGTAAGGCATGAAGCACAGGGAGGATTGTTCTTCGAGGAGCCTCTGGTTTTCTTGATTAGAGGAAGCGGTGGATGTAGGTTGGTGTGCCTCGGTGTGTACAGTTAAAGGCACAGAGTCTCCGGTGAGTGATTTTAAAGACACATTGAAAGYCAGAAGTGGAGATCTGCACTATTGAACTGCTGCTGGAAAACTTCCTACACGGATGTGAGCAGGCTCTCCTGGAGGCTGCACCTCATATCACTGGGGAAGGCCCACCTGCGGGAGAGACATGTCCTCGCTTTTCCCTCGTTCTCCAGGCCTGGCCACGCGGGGTAGCCTGCGTTTTAGCACTCCATCCAAGTGCCAAGCCTGGCAGTTGACATTTAGGGAGGCTGGGCAGCTGTACTGGCTTTCACCTAGTCATCTCATGTTGCAGTAGCCTCCGGTTCAGTGCAGTCGCTAACACAGTTACTGGTCGTTATGGAACTCGGTTATAGATTCATTGTATATTCACAAGGATGGTTTGCCACATTTTAAAGTCAGGATTACTTGTTTTCAGATTTGTTCATTAATATTAAACAGAAGGAGCACTGCCATTTAAGACTGTTCTAAAACCTCCTAAGCTCATGGATTTGGTAGTTTATGGCCCAGGTGTTGAGCTGCTGGGCATTAAGTACACTGTGCCTTTGATCAGCATGTGCCCAAAGGCCTCTTGAGTCCTTAAGGACATCCTGATCAGGACCTGAGTTTTGTATAGAGGAGCAGTGGGTAATGCATGCCWGTCCTCCAGAGTAACAGTGCAGAAGGACATAGGGACCAAGCAGGAGCTTCACTCCATTTCTCCAATGCACAACACAGTGCAGCTGAGCCAAAGTTTATGGTATTTACGGTGGTAAAGGCTGGTAAAAAATGACAGTGTTTTMCTGAAACAGCAAGGGAATTGTGTTTCAGACAGTGCAGTGTGAAGCCTGAAGGAAAAATATAAAATGTGGAAGGTAAGTATGGGTTCAAACTTAGTACCAGAATATTGTTTTATACCTGGCAATATAACAAGGAGTATAGGTATTTGTTTGCACTGCCAGGAAAAGTAGTTGTTGAAAATGAAAGAATAGGAAACCAGTTCAATTATTGAACTGAAGTTTATCCTTGTGCTTTGTTAATAAAGGGGAAATATAAAAGATGTGTTGGTAAACTATCTGCTACATCTTACTAATATTGTTTGTGAAGAATAACTTCTTTATAAAACCTGGTTTCATCTACAGCAGCATGAGATCTTTATAACCTGTTATCACAAGTGTCATTGCCATAGGGTCCTTTGCTTTCATGGGAAAAGTTTTATTTGTTTGTGAAAAGCACAACCATGAATGTCAGATGAACTCACAGATGTATGGAGATAGAGATAAATGATTGACAAGTAAACAAGAGCTTGGGGCATGAAATCCACTCCAGTCCTTGTAAGGCCAGAATTTGGGTCTCTCTGCCTGTAGTAGATAAGAGGAAATCATTCCCTGTCAAAGAGAGTTCGGGTGCAGTTCTCTGAATGCTGCTGATAGTTCAGTCGTCTTTGTTGAAGCCACATGATTCTGGATTTACAGCAAGCATATGCCATCATGAGGTTGTGGTTTTTGTACTAGCTTTTGTGTGAGTATGATCTGTGCAGCAGGTGCACGGTTGTGTAACCTTGTGTGGCCACTTAGTATTAAAATGTTTGTAAGATGTGCGGAGAGGCTTCTGACTTCTTACACTTACACTTCTTACAGTCCTTACACATTGAATACCTGTTTAACAATTACATTTCCATGAATGATAATTGCCTTATCCCCTTATATTTTAAGGGAACCATTTTAAGAGGTCTGTGACCTCAGCTTTTTGTTCTTTGCTAGCCTCTCACTCCTCTCCCCCCCTCCCCCCGCCCCAATGGATATTTCTGCCTCCTCACTCGGAGTATGGCCACTTAAATAATAGTTTCAGTATCTGGGACAACTGTGGGAGAGGAGAAATGGGTTTGGGATTGCCCTGAAACAGGTCTGCTACTGCTGGAGTACTGCTCACTCCTACCCTGGGCTGCCTCTTCCCACCTCTTTTTCTCTTCTCTTTCTTCTCCCACTGGAGTTCTCCATAGCTGAGTTCTGCCAAACACAAAATGATTGACGAGCATTTGATGGCTTGACATTCAAGCTCAGCTGACCTAATGGCTAGCTGTTGCTGTAAGGGACAGTACCACTTTTAGTCCCTGGCTTTATGCTCCTGCTGCTTCAGGTGCATCCCACTTAGCAGTCCTGTGGCCGCAGAGTGGGTTACTATTTTCTATTAGACCAGCTGTTTTTCAGGGCTGGTTTTCTGACAGATCAGCCACCTGAACTGTGGCTATGCAGCCACTAGGTCTGACACAGAGGGAGTCAGGAAACTGCAGCTGAGGGTGGGAGAGGAAAGAAAAGGTTGCCCTTTCCTTGGCCCYGGCAGCTTCAGAGAGGAGGTAGGAAATTCCTGGTGGGAGAGGTGGGAATGATTATAGGATTTGCTGGTTAATTGCACAACTAGTATCTGATTTGGAGAGAGAGGGGAAAAAAAAACACCAAACAAGATTAACGAGTCTATTCTGTTTTACAGGAGGGAGATTTCATTGTGGGGAGGGGACAGGAGAGATGTCAAGCTGAACCAGGTGAATGTGAAGAATTAAAGGCATGACAAAAATGTGTGTTTACRTAAAGGAGCAGACCCTTGATCTTTTGGTGGGATACTCAGTTATGTGAAAAGGGCGTAGATTTCTTCCATTCCCAAGGGTAAAGCATATGTGGATAATGAAGTTTTCAAGTGGCCAGGTTTGACGCAACAGGTATTGTGTTCAGTGCTGCCACTCAGTCGAAGAGGAGCACACTTGTGCTTTCTATAGTAAGAGGGGGGAATAAAGACCAGAGGAGAGAGGCTCACACCTCTGCCTGTCACATGGCAGCTTATAAAAATCCCAGGTTAATATAAGCCCTTGATAATGACAGTTGTTTTCTTCAAAGGAGATTTTTTCGTTAGCTCACTTCCTGTTGTTCCCGGGAGAGTGAGTCCTGTATCTTGCCAAATCTCCGTGAGAAGCATGGTGAGAAGCGTGGCTGGTGCTGCCTTTAAGCCCACTAGCTTTGGCTACCAGAAGAGTAGGAGATCTGTCACAGCTCCCAGGCAGGGACACTGCTGGGTGACAGTTGTAGTCCTGGTACATCATCCGCTGTACTGCTGGGATGGCACTGCTGTTAGCACACGGGGAGGCTCAGCTGGTCTGCGTGAGCTGCAGTCACACCTTTTGCCTACAGTGCCTTGTGTTGTCTTACGCAACCGGTGGCTCAAACTTGCTGCTAAATAACAGTGCAGCTAGTTCCTGTTGCCGAGCATGTAATAAAGAATACGTTGCATATTTTCCTGTTGAGGGTCTTTGGCCAGGATTTAAAGAAACGGTAGGAATTTTACAACATTTAATGCCAATTTGAACTGGTGCTGTCACAGTCTCAGTGTTCCCCCCAGTGTTGCCTATGCACGAGAGCCTGCCTTCCCCTTTGTGCTCGCCCCCTGGATGAGCTGGTGTAGAGTGCTCAGGTGGCAGAAAAACATCCCTTTCCTCCCCCACCCTGAGGTTTCTGCTGATTTCGTGCTTTGTGCAGCACCGGTGCTGGGACAGGAGGATCAGGCTGGCCGGGGGAGTGCTGATTGAGATCTGCTAGCAGCGGTGTTTGGCTGCTTCCCTCCTCAAGCTGAAGGGTTCTCCATTCTGGGCTGAAAACACTGCAGTCGTCTTTGAACGAATTTCAACCTTATGAGTGGTTCTGATGTTTTAAAGTAGATCTTTGTAAGGTGGGGAATTACCAATTTGTAATCTCTCTGAGACAAAAGCAGTTTTGATGTCAGCAGGCTTTGGATCATGTCCTAAATGCATGTTCCCCCTCTGCTCTGTGCTMTGTTGACTTCTCAAAATAGTATTTGTTCAAGTTCTCTATTACATTTTGATGTCTAGAAGGTTAGTTATGCTAMTTCTTATTTCTGAATTAGATAATTGCTGATTTAAATATAGTCATTAGAAAGTACTAGAATACCTTGATAAGAACACTTAGATACCAACTTCTCTTCTTTAAGGATCAGCAATTAACAAAATTAGAGTGAAGAATTGGTCGCGTAGTGACCGAAGGTATCTGAAGAAAACCTTAAGGGAGATCAGCTCAGCTCTGCAGTGTCTCTTCCAAGTCTGTTGCCAGTCTACCATTACATGGCTTTGGGAGGATCTTTGTTACACATTCTGAACAGCAGATAACATTTGCCCAGCCGTAAAACTGTGTTGCCTAAAATTTGATACCAGCTGTAGAGTAGATGGCTCAGCTTCCTCCTGGCATTCGCTTCATCACTTTATTTTCAAGAGATCAGTGGTAAGTCTTGAAGTATGTTGCTGATCTTTATTTTGGACAAGGTGAGTTTGTATCTGGGAAAGACGGTTCTGGTGCTTTTCTCTATTTTTACCTTTTCATTGCTTCACATATAAACCAAGAAAATAATTGTCAGTTGTGTAACAAATAAATATTGCTGTCTTTAAAATGCTGGCATACATTGATGGGGAACCTAGTCATGGACTGTATTATAGATCTTTATTTATCAAGTGTGCTAGACAATAAATCCTTCTGTCCTTGCCTTTGCAAGGTATGTATTTGAAGGGATGAATTTCAAATTTTTATTTTCAAACTCTTAGGTGGGAAGGGGGCTGGAGATTAGCTTGTTTGTCTTGACTAGAAATGTATTTTCTCCTCCAGAAATTGATGTTTGATAAAGACTAGCAGAAGCTCAGTTCTGGTTCTTGCTACTGTAATATAAATAGCAAAAAAAAAAAAAAAAAAAACTTGCTTTTGGAAACTAATCCTGGAAGCTTTTCTGAATCTGTTTCGATGGCATCAGCTCTGGTGCTTTTTCAGAGAGAGAATACTGAGTCAATTGTGTGTGAATAACAAAGAAATAACAAATGAAAGACCTAGCACTTCCCATTTGAGCAATATTATCACACATTTCTTTACTGGAGCAGCAAGGACAAGGTCATTACAGTTTTTATGGCTTGTGAGGATGCCTTCAGTAATGGGGGTGAATAACTCAGTGTAACTCACTCTTTTTTTATTTTGTTTGTGGATATGCTAGAAATATAAAAGAAGACCCTTGTTATGTAGAAGTTGATAAGGCAGAGAATGACTGAAGATGATTAATTACAAAGTAGGAACCGTTATGTGCTGTGTGGTATCAGAGCTTTGTATGTATGCATGTAGCATTATTTACAGATTTTTATTTTAAGGTCAAGGCTGGAAGGAGCCAGTAGATCTAGTCTGATCTCTATGTATTGTTAAAAGCGTAAATCCACAAAACATTTCCCTTCTTAAACAACTGAAACGTATGTGCTGCAAGTAGAGAATAGAATAGATCAGATTGTTATCTTTGCTTAAAACCCTTGCAGTGACAGGAAGTTTATGATATGTCCTTATAATTCAGACATATTGCAGAGAAAGACCCAAAGACGCCGGTCAGGATGAGGGAAAGTTCCTTTCCAAACCCCAAGCTGGTTAATTATGTTCATGTACTCCAGCTGACAGTGCACTGTCTCAGTGTCTGTCCGCTCTGTAGTCTGTAGAAATGACTGATTCTTCTTGTTGGAGAGGAAGGCAAAATAAAGCAAAAATCCTATAAGCAGTAAGGAAAGAAAAAAAACAATAATCCGAAATAGCCAAATTGACAACACACAGAACCACCATTAATGTCGTGATCTTAGCAGAAACCAGATGAGACTATGATATGTGAGATCTGATTATCACTATGTTTAATGTGGAACTGCCTTTTAATGGCCCCTAAAGGAAGGATATAAACTCAACAAATCAGCTGTGCGCAATCCAAGTGCAGAAAGAAACAACACTACCATGTAGTCCTATCTCTACCTGTGTATTAAAGAATTTCCTTTAAAACCTAGATCAGGTCAGATGTTCTAAAAGAGTGTTAATGCTAATGTGGCTTCTCTGGCTGTTAGAAAATATGAAAAAGGTTGTCTTCAGTTATTCCCAAATTGCCAATAACTTTTGTAATATTTTAATATATAACATAACTTAGCACTAAAAGTAAATCTGAATAAAATCATTTTCAAACGCATGGTTTTTTTATATTATAGGTATAGAGCCTTCATTTTCATTCTCACTTTCTTGTTATATGCCAGCTTCCATTTATCAAGGAAACCTATTAGTATAGTTAAGGTAAGCAACCTTGTGTCCTTGTTTAAACATCCTTCTACTCCTATTAAACAAGGAAACACTCTTTCTTTTCTGTATTTTCTTTTGTGAAAGGCAGTGTTAAACTTTAACTTGGAGTGGTTTAAAAGATGAAAAAATGATAAAGGTGGTGCACAGTATTATTTACTTAATAAACTTTTGTGACACCACTCCTAGAATATTGTGTATACTTCCATTCTTTGGGCTTAACACTTTGCACAGCTATGCCTATACTTGCCACCATTCATGTGAATTAATCTAATGTATAGATATATAATGTTTGCATTCTTAGGTTTGAGAAATGTTGCTTGTAACTGATGAGTCAAATGTATAAAATCCTAGCGGCATTTACAAGACTATTCCAAATGCTGTTGAGCATCATTTTCATAATTGTTTGTACACTTGGGATTCTATGGGATTTTCTTTTCTTTTCTTTTCTTTTCTTTTCTTTTCTTTTCTTTTCTTTTCTTTTCTTTTCTTTTCTTTTCTTTTCTTTTTTTGCCAGTTATAGATCTACTCCTGTTCCCAGTGAAGCTGGTGGCAAAATCTTCTCGGGCTGTCTTGTATATGACTGATGAGTAAAAATGAGTAAAGTGGGTCAATGTTAGTGAAGTATTTCAAAATCCCTCAGTATCAGAAACACCGTTTCACTACAGGGTGTTGTTACCAGCCACRTAGTTTTTCTTTCATGTAATGGGGGCTTCACACAGCAAAATGCCACAGGCTAACGATTCTGCTGATTTCAGTGGGTTTGACACAGGTTCATATAGAGCTAGAATTGTTAAATTTGCTAGTGTATGGGATTTAGCAGGGTTCTGTTACAAGTGAGTCTTCTGTTTTTAAATTCTCTTTCTATATCAGGGAGAGCTGCATAAGCACTGTGCTGCTTCACATGAAGTTGAACTCAACTCCTACAGAGAATATGCCGCCCAGATTCAGCCTGTCAAAAAGCCATCTAATGTGTCTCAGTGTGGCTGGGAACCATTTGGTGAGTGGTGTTTTTTTTTTTTTTTTTCATGATAATGTGTTGATAATGAGAATTAGATTATCTGCCTTTTGCTGTTTGTTCTTCGTATGTGGAGGTATTCAGGAGATTTATTTGGGAGGGGTGCTTTCTTTTGAATGTTCTCATTGATATTCCGAACAAAGTTAAGTTGCAACCCCCCTTATAGTATCTTTCCTGCTTAAAATCACTTAAACAGCTGATGTTATTTTACCTGGTATAGCTGTGAAATGTTTCAGTAGAATTTCAGTCAGAAAACATGCTCATGTGAAAATTTGGAGTTGTCTTTAAAATGTTCATTATGGAAAAAAAATTAAAAGTAAAAAGGAATCATTATGATCTTCTGCTGTTTTAGTTCAAGGCCCAGAGGTCGTTTAAATGGAATTACTTGCTGTGTATCTAAACTGGAGCTTTTCAGAGTCCTTATCGGTCAGAAAGAATATTTTTTCCTCCTAATTTAATGGTGAGAAACGTGGGACTTTCTTGCAGAATAGGGTCGGCAGCTTACTGAGTAGCTTATAAACCTGCCCCCTTACTTAAATAGAAAAAAATATTTGCCTGCTTACAAGTTAAATTCAAATTGTATTTTAATTTAATTGAGATTTTTCAATCATTCCCTGACATTTTATCACTGTSAAGAATATCAGTGGAGTAGAACAGTCACATTCAACATGCTAGTCCACTCCAGTCTATGTGGCCATCAGTAATCTATTCTGCTTATTCTTTAACTAGCAATAAAATCCCCCATTCTTTTCAAAGATAGTTTGAGATCTGAGCTCTGGGTTCTCTGTGGACAGAACCCAGTGTTACTAACTGCCTGCTGCGAAGTAATCAGTTCACTGCAAGGACTTAGTCCCATAAGTTTCCCAAATTATTGGGGTGCAGTAAAACTTGGTTGCTGTTTCCTGTTCCTGGACCAAGGAGGTAGTGAGTTCACTGATTTAAAACATTAGTTAGCTTTCTTAATTTTCAATACCTTCTGAACTCCAGTGTCCTCCCTCTTCCATGGACACATGTTGATGGCACTCTAGGCTTGTTCTTTCAGCTCTTTTTCTGAGGCAGCATAGCTGGAAAGCTGGGAATATCACTAAAAGGAAGAGTGTTGTAATACCTGTGACTTTACTCTCAAAGCCAATGGAAATTGTGGTTCCTTGCAAATACCCGCACTCTTTTTCTTAGGATGAGCCTGAGATTAGGTGCTCTGTTGATGTTTCTAGCTGGGTGGAGTCCTTCCTGCTGCCTCCATGCTTTCTGCAAGTCCCATTTAGTTGTGATTGTGGTCGTTTCCTGTACAGAGCAGAGTGCTGTTTTCTAAACACGACTTCTATGTCTGTGCCCTATGAGTAGATGGAAAATGAAATGCAAAAGGCTTTAAACATTTTATAAAATATATTAAGCTGATTCCCTAGAAGCTTATATGATGATGGCTTTTTTAGCCATTTTAGGTTTTAGGACATCACACATTTGAAACATATCTTTCCACTATGCTTTTAATAAAATCCCTTAAACTTTTGTGTTTTCCTCTTGTCTAAGAAGCTGTAAGAAATGGTCAACTTGTTAATAACTGATGTTTCTTCTGTTGCCAAATGCTGTTTTGAATACAGTGGAATTAAGATGTAAGTTTTAGAGGGTTTTTTTTTTTGGTTAAATAAAATGTTTTGCAAAATTCATGCTGAAGTCGAAAAGTGCCTATTTAAAATTAAATGTCAATGCAGGTACACAAGTAGGTTTTTTTATAATGTAAAAACTTTTGGAAAGCTATTGGTACATTTAATAGTAATTTTTTTTGATAATTTGATAATTTGTTTTGAAAATGTATTCTTAGATAAGAACAACTACAAGCAATTACTGGGAGCACTGGATTACTCGTTTCTGTGTGCATATGCAATTGGAATGTATCTGAGGTAAATCTCGCTCTTGAAAACCTGCTTCATAGTTTACTGTTTTTATACGAGGCTGTACTACTTCTGAGCTACTGTCCTTTCCTACTGGAAAGTTTCTGGTGAAGACAGGAAGAACTTGGCTATCACGCTCCAATCTCTGTGCTAGCTGCTGTGAGAAAAATGCATCTTCCTGAGTCCCCAGTGGTATAATCCCTGTTGATATGTAGAAATATTCTTACCTCCCCACGACTGCCTTATGCAGGAATGCTTCCCAGCTCACAATCTAGCCTGTCTTTCTTCATGTGGAGGTAGGATGTGTGTCCCCAAACAGCAACTTTCATGTGTAGACTAAGCTAGCTGTCCTGGCTTTCTTTTAGTAAAAGGAGAGAAACAGGCACCTCCTAAAAGTGTAGTTAGCCCATCTTAAGATGTATAGGATGAGCTGCTGTCTGGAGATGCCTCTTTTTATTGACTAAAAATGGAACCCTCATGAGTAGAAGCATTAGCAAGGAAGAAGAGTCTCGCTCTCAGTGGCTGGAGACATTGGAGATGTATTACACCTTACAGATCATTTGAAAAATGATTTTGTGAGTAAACCATTTCCAGTGTGCTCCAGGTGAGTATCTCCCTGAAAGATGACTGTGTAGATGTCAGTACTTGGCAATTAGTGAACGTTAGTTGTTTGTTGTTTTATTTTGTCAAGTGTTAAAAATTGCTCATTTCATTTTTAATGCTTCTGTGCAAAAAAACAACCAACAACAACAACAACAACAACAAAACAGAAACAGCAGCTGCCAGCACAGTTTCTCCTCAACCAGAATTAAAAAACACAAAATGTTCTTTATTTTTGAAAGCTTGGGGTATGGTCTCACTTTAATCATACCCTTTCTTTTTCTTTCCTTCCATGTTTCAAGTGGTATAATAGGGGAACGGCTACCTATCCGGTATTATCTGACAGTCGGAATGCTTGCTAGCGGACTCTTCACTGCAATGTTTGGATTGGGTTATTTCTATAATATACATAATCTGTGGTTTTACATAATGGCCCAGGTAGGCATGCTGTTATTTAGTTACTGTGAGTTTCTATGGTGCTTTTTGGTGTTGTGTTTTTTCAGGTGCAAACAATGATTAGTGGTTAGATGAGAAGATATAAATGCTGGCATACATTGTGCTATGAAAGTTAATGACAGACAGCAATGATAGAGTGTATAGCCCCAGGCTTTATTTTAAAAAAAATGTTTTTTAGGGGAAGAAATCTTTAAAAACAAATTAAAGTGTTTCAATCAGTGTCAAATCACTGATCAAATCTTTGCAAGCCTTAATGTGGGAGAGTTTTGAAACAGACATATTTACTTTTGTCAGTCTGTCAACACCTGAGTGACGCATCCTGGATTTCTCTGCCGGATAATTATATTTATGCTGCTAATGATGAGCAGTCTTCCACACTGGTGTGGCTGAGACACAGCCAGCTTCCGCAACGAAAATCGTTGTGTGGGATTTTTCAGAGCACTTATAGATCTGATCAGGCATCACATGTACATTTACCTTTGACCTAAAATGAAATTTAGATCAGGACCAGGATATGATTTGTCCTTCTGCGTCATTTTAGGCATTTCCACACCTTGCATTGCTGCTCTCTTTGTATTATATCAGCAACAATTTCACAGCTGGCGTGTGTCCATGACATGGTGCAACATGGCGTGCAGTGATACTTGTGTATTGAAAGCTTTCTAACCATTTCACCTGTCACCTGTTTAACCATGTCACTGCCCCAGTGCTCTTGGGCTACTTGGTTTCTAAGACCTGAGCCAGCTTCTTCAGGGTTGGGCTAGGTGTCTCTACAAAGCACTGCGCTGCATGATATGGACAGTGTGTCCTGTAATGCCAAGGATGGTCTCATGCTATCAACCTAACTGGTTCTTGGTGAATAAAGTGATGTTGTTTATTGCGTGTTCAAATGCTCATTGTGCATGTGAATTATTGTACTGTGATCTTTGTGTCAATGTGAAATGCTAGAAAAGGAATTTTAGAAAAGTCAAAGCAAGTTAGGATTCCCTTGGGACCTGTGCAACACCCAGGCTGAAACAGTTCCTACTCCAGCCTAAAAATAGCATGTTAAGTGTCTCCTCTCAGTTTATGTACATATTTCTTTTATCCCTTTCACMATTAATGTTTGGGATTGTCCAGTTTCCCCTAAAGCTTTCTTTTTTTTTATTTTTTATTTTGTTTCATTACAAACATACTTTGTCTTGCATCCAAATTGGGCAAAGTATTGTGTAAGTATTGGGTGTGGGGAATTAGTTTCTCGGTTCTGCTTAGTGGAATGTGATTTTTGTTAGGTCTGTGATTAAACATTAATTTTTGTGTTTGACTTCATAAAGTACTTCGAGATATTTGGGTAGAGGGAAGAATCTCTTCAAAATATTATAAATTGTTTGTTCTTAAAAAAAAAAAAAAATCATTGGAAACCCCCACTAAATTTCTAAATTCAAAGCATTTGTGTAGACTTCCTTTTTCCAGTGCAACACTCAGCAGGAATTTTGTAGGAACCTGACTTATTGCAGGGTGTGTTTGCTTATTGTTATTTTTATATGCTTTCAGATAGCTAATGGKTTGGTGCAAACTACTGGCTGGCCAAGTGTCGTTACATGTATTGGCAACTGGTTTGGAAAAGGAAGGTAAATAATCCAAAGTACTGGAACTACAAATCAACACATTTTGGGCTGTAATATTACAATCAATTTAAATATCCTGCTCTTGCTTCAGTGATTTTGGGGATGAAACAAGCACTTGGGTAGATCCTTGAGAGGAATTTTCTTTGTCATCCTGGTTAGTTTACCTAAAGAGTTTAAAACCTTCTGTCTTATGTCAGAACAGTGTTCTGTGGTAGCTCTTTAATCTACTCTAGTTTAGATGTTTAATTTTTCCGATGAAGTATTTCAGAATTGAATTAAGAAGAATTCTTGCAAATATTATCAGTCTAAAACAATTTTTAATAAAGGCAGCTACCATACCATTTTAATGTGGAATTTCTCATATTTTCATGAGAAATCATGTGTGTTTGTGTTTTAAAGGAGTTGTCAGGGTATAGCCCTTTTTGTCTAATGCCCTTTTTTTCTGATAAACTTACAGAAACTCAAGTATTTAGTTAAAGAAGAAAATAGATAGGGCAGCTGATTTAACCTTTCTTTTTGTCATTTTTTTCTTTAAAAACTTTTTTTTTTAATCCTGAAGAGAGGTCATGCACAGTGATTTTTTTTTTTTTTTTTTCATCATACCATACAGGAGTTTTTCATAAATTTTGCAGAAGCTGCATGCTAAATCGTTTGGTTCTGGTAACTATTGATGCATGTAACATACAGTAATGCTACTACGGTGCCATCCATTGTAGATACCATTGAATGACCATTATTATGAATGAGTACAAGAAGAGGACGTGTGGAAATTAACTGTACTTTCTATATAAAATCATGGGATAGTTAAGAAACTTTCATCTAAAGCTAGTTTTCTGTAGTCTCTTTACTGAAACTTTCGAAGTGTAGAGAACAATAACCATCATACGATATTGAATAAAATTGGTGATTCTACACAAAAGGGATGCTTTTATTCAGATTTCACTTCATGCAAAAGCAAAAATCTCTACTCTTAGGAGGCTAAATAATGGGCTGATAGATAGGGCTCTGGTCTAAATGCTAGTGAACTGGTTCTTGTTCTCATTTTGCTACAAATTTCTTGAAACGTGAGCAGACCTTTTAGATCTTGTCTTCAGCCAGAGCAAAAGATGTGTTTTAGTTCAAATTAGGTTGCTCCAGATAAAATGCTACTGAAAGCAAAGTAGTTTTCCCATGACTTAGGAGGAAAAAACTGTTAACTGCCTTGATGTTAGTAGGATTTTTGAGGTTTACATTAGCCCAGCTGGAGTTATTGTGCAGCAGTTCTAAGCTGGGATTTCCAGGCTGACAGCAGTCTGATGTGCCAGCCAAGCTTGTGCCGGTGTTATCTTCAACTAGTGCATGGTAAGTCCAGGATGTGTTCAGAAAATTCTGGATTTGCTTTACCTATCCTGTACAGATTGTTTTCTTCTGCGTGGAAAATCTAACGTATTCTGAAAGCATCAGATTATCTGTGCAATGTGTCTGCCGGAGGGCTTGCATTCCCAGAAGCATCAGACATCAGACTTAGCATGCATATGCTATGCAACATGTGCATGTTTTAATCCAGAAAACTCTATCCAGAAACATGCAAGCCCTGAAGATGCCTTTAAATCCCATTAAATGCAGAGTGAATTCTGTCATGCACAGACAAGTACTTAGAGCATTTCTATTAATATTGAGGTGCCTTGAAATTACTAGATGAAAGACTGTAGCATAAAGGAATGTTCAGTAACAGAACAGGTTTCAAATATTTCAGTGAYGCTAAAGATGAATAGTTTTTTGATACATTTTTCTCACTATAATAATGCTTATTGTTGGAATAATAAGAAATTTTTGTCTTTTTTGATGCAGGAGAGGTTTAATCATGGGAATGTGGAATTCACATACCTCAGTGGGAAATATCTTGGGATCCTTAATTGCTGCTTACTGGGTGTCTACCTGTTGGGGTCTGTCCTTTGTGGTGCCTGGTGTTATCATTGCTGTGATGGGGATTGTTTGCTTCCTGTTTCTTATTGAACGTAAGTGTTTTAGTCTGATAAAAACCATGTAGGTGCTCATTATGGGAGGGAGCATCAGCTGTTTAAATTAAAGTATCCAGTGAAAAGGATATGTAATAGTTTATTCAGATATAAACAAATGCTCTTCAAACTACAGCAATACTTAAACCACTTCTTCCTAGAACACTGTATGGAGAAAAAGACAGGTATGTCCAAAGATATAATACACTCAGACTCTGGCACACCTGAGGAAGTACCATTTCAGAATTCAGTCCAGTTCTCTGTCTTTATATAAACTCTTCAAGTGCATCTTAGCAGAATATCCCACCTTGCTGCAATGTATATGCAGTGCTACCATCCAACACGTTGTCCATATTCTGTACTACGAGATCTAGAAATCAGCTGATAGGCAAGTTTTGTTACTTTAATTGTACTGATAGAAATTAAAAGAGAAAGAATTCCTCCTCTTGTCCTTATGTAGACTCAAATATATTAGTATATGAAAGCTTATGTTACTGTAGCTGTTCCATCTCAGGAAATAAAAATTCTGCAGATATAACTGGAGTGTTGTAATGAGCCAGTATGCCAGACTAGCACTTAATACAGTCTTAGAATGGGAAGGATACTATGGAGCATCATTTTCTTTTCCTCTACCAGTACAATTAGACATTTATACCAGGACTGCTTTTGTGTCATCTGTAATGTTGCTTTATTGGAAGTAAATTACATAATTGTTCCCCCCCCCCCAATCCCCTCATAGTCTAGACCAGGCTGTACTGATAGAAGTGTTTTAAGATGTCTATTATCCTTGTTTTCCCTATTAATCATGTGCGGTATTGTATTTCAGATCCTAAAGATATAAGTTGCTCCTGCACACCATCCAGTGTAAGTAAATGCTTTTTCTATTTAGCTTTCTGTCTTCTAATATACATGTTTACTCTGATAGTTCTGGAAACCAGATGATCTGTGTGACCCTTTTGTGCCAGGCTCTGCTGTAACTGACCTGAGCATGAGGGAATGATCACCGTTCTGTGCTGCAGTAGAAACCAGTAGCTTACTTTCTATCAGAACAGGGTTAATCAAAAGGTGAATGATTGGTTTTAATTTGTGTTTTGCAGTGGATGAACTCATTATAGCAAAACAAGTAAAAAACATTCATCTTTGTTCAAGCTTTCTTATTTTCCTCCAGTCTTCCTGGGCAACAAGATACTTAGAACATTTTGACCTATATCCTCCGGTTGCCCTCCTTACTTAGGTAATGCATAATGAGGTAGATGCCATTCATATCCTATGAAGGGTCTCGCTGTTTGAGAATGCTGTACTAGGCATTGCAGAAAGTAAAAAGCAAACAGCCCTTTCCCCTGACATAGTCTCAAAGCAGCATGCATCTATGAGTTTGGGGTGGAAAGTGGTAGAGGGAAAGACCGTAGGAGCGCATGGCTGGGGAAAAGAGGCAGCAAGGGCTGGATATGAAGTTGAGGTGAAGAGACTGGAGTAAACAGCCTATGACAGTGAATTTTGTTATCATATAACATGGCCTTTATTCAAAACCAACTGGACTTAATGAAGATTATACTTGCGTTAATAAAGAAATGTGAAATGGAGAGAGAAATAGCTTATGCTTAATAGTATGGGTCACATGGCAATGCAGTGCTTCAGTTTTTATAGAATCACAGAATAATATAAGTTGAAAGGGACCTCTGGAGGTCATCTGATCCTACTCCCTGCTCATAGTAGTGCTAACTTTGATGTTCATTGGATTGCTTAGGTCTGGCCTAGTCAAATTTTGAACATCTCTAAGGATGGAGATGCCATTTATACTTAGATTGCTTCTTTTTAAACATCCAGTGAGTTTTGAGAATGTGAGTATTGATCACATGGTTTACTGGCATAAAAAAACAGTGCATCTTGCTGTTGTATGAGAGCTTGTATTTCAAGGGCTTAAATTGCAGTGAGGTAGTGAACTTTACTAAACTGTAATTGTGTTATCACACACACGCTGTTTTCTGTCTCTGGAATGCCTGCTGCCTGGATCGCAAGGGAAAACACGACTATCTTGACACTAGAGTTTGAAAATCCAGCATTAGAGATTGACCACTGAAGGCAATGTTGAGGCAGGATTATGGTGTGTGTGTGTGTGGATGTCTAAGCCTTCTTTGAGTTGTTAAACATTGAATGTATGCTTCCTTTGCCATTGTGATAGCAAGACTGTAGATTTTAATTGTTTCTAAAAGCAAGTCTTTTGTTTGCATATTTGCATAAAGTCRTTGATTGTTTAAACACTATTTAAAAGTAAGTTGGGAAGGTGTTTAAGCTCCAGTACAGAGAGGTTTGCCCAATGCATTTGGCACAAAAGTTCATAAGACTTCTTAAGTGCTCAAAACCAAGTAATGTAGAAAGCCATGTCTATGCTAGGAAAAGAGATTTATCTTAGAAAGCTTTAGCTACTACATGGCAAGATTATTCCTTTCTTACTTCATGTAGCTGTGGCCCGAGGCGAGGGAGGCAATCCAAGCAGAACAGGAGAAAAATAAGCAAGGAAAGAGAACAAAACAGAGAGCTTTAGGAAGACAAGCTGTGCGTAACTTTTGGTAACAGAATGTCATTTGTTATCCAGTTTGGTTTAGGAGTATGTTTGCAGGTTCATCTCTGTTTTATGTTCTGTAAGACTTTGGTACCTATTTATTTGTACTGTAACCAAAAGGCTCTTTCTCCTTTGGCTCCCAGGGAGCTGTGGGCAGTCACGGTCTGCCACGTTTTAGACAAGTTCTTTGAAAGTGTGGTAGGGAAGGAATGGTGAAGAAGGACTTGAGGTTTCCCTTGTGTGAGGACAGATCAGGCCTGTTGAGGAATGCGCTGGGGAGAAAGTTCCAAGGGAATCCCACATCTGTTTTCCTGTACTAAAGGATTAATTATTCTTACAATCATCTGCACATGTATGTATATGTCAACTTCAACTTCAACTTGCAACCTTCTAGTTGCAAGTCTCTCAGGTAGATTGTACAAGGATGATTTCCACTTTTTACTCCTTCATCCCCTCCGTCAGTTTTAGTTAGATAGCTTTTTACATTTTAAAWGCTTTCTTTTTCTTGAATAGTAACTGAAGGCAACTTGTCTTTTATAGTGTGTGTTTTTTAATGGTCTGTGGAACTCCTATTCTTAGTGTGTTACTGTGAGATAAGGCATATTCACAATAAGCTCTGTATTTGTCATTTAATTCTCTTTCGCTGCTTCTTCTGTCAACTATGAGAATATTTTACGTGACTCTTAGAGATGCCTAAGAGAAAGACTTTTTTCCCTTGGCTTTTATGTAGTTCAGAAATGCTCCTGAGAACATTCTAGCTGCTTTTATAATAGCTAGAGCATAATTTTTACAAAATATTCTGTTAAGCTTTATAGATGTCTACCATTTGTTTCAAATACATTTACTGGAAAGCATAACTAAAGAAGTCTACATGATAGATTACTCACATATTTCACTAAGAGCTGGTATGGGAAAAATGTGACATTCAATATAATACTTGTCATGATATTTTTAACAAAAATCTAGCATTTTAGGAGCTTTTATTTCCTTTCATTCACCACTCCTTTACCCAGTCCTAGAAAGGGGCTRTCATTTGACTTAATCTTCTCTAGGACAGCAGCAAGATCACTGCATCATGTGCAGCCTCATTGTGTAGCACTGCATTTGACCTGCTGTTTCCCTGGAAACCTTGCTCTCCAGAGGAGAACCAAGGGCATCGCTTCTTCTTTCCCCATTCCATATGTTTGCATTTGCAATTCTTGTAGAGGGTTTATAAAGTACTTCCCCACACTCCTTGGACTTCAGATTAAGATTTGCCTGTATCTTGGGAAGCTATATGCCRTTTGAATTGCATAAATACCTCGCTTCAATCCTGTGTGGTCTGCAAAATACAATGGATTCTAAATTCTTAATGAATATGGCTTGCAGTTTCCATTCACTGTGGGGAGAGTGGTTTTATGAGTTGAGGAAATTGATAAGATAAGAATAGAAGTTCAGTAAGATATCCTAAAAATGCAGATGTGGTAGTGACCGTATCTGATTGCTAAAGAAAAAAAGATTGCTAATAGAAAGAAGGTTCATGCAATAAAATAGACTGTGTTATCACTTGGAACAAAAAATTTCAGCTTTGCTGATCAAGGAGTAGAATTTGCTGGCAGGCATAAAATGATAACCATCATTTTGTGCTCAGCTGTTTCAAGAAGCAAAACAACCTGTGTGCTTTTGCCAATTGTTAGAAATTCTTTTTGAAGAATAATAATGAAAAATATGTATATGCTATACTCATAATGCTGTAGCAGGTCACTTTGGACAAATTGTTGGTTAGATGCAGGCAGCTGTACCTGATGGTGCCAAAAACTGAACTTTGTTGTAGAAAAATGAGGTGGGTTAAATTTAAACACAACTAAAATAAATGCTTAACATGAGTGAAATTTTTAGGGTAGAGTTATATTAAGATTTATAGATCATATTCATCTCTGTGTGATATCACTATCCTGGATGAATTTGGTCCACTGTTTATTTGCAGCATATTCATAAGCCCAATATTTCTACAGAGTTTACAATGGTGAGTGATCTCAGTTTATTGAGTTGCTCAGAAGCACAAGGGAAATCTGGGCAAAGAGCCTTGGATACGCAGTTCTCATTCTTCATTCACCAGTTTCTTGGGGTGTGTTTTGTTTGCTTGTATTCACCTTTGCTCTGATTTATGAATTTGAAATTTGTTTCAAGATATTTGAGTGTGATAAAGTGCATTTAGATGGCAGAATTAGAGGTTTAATATACAGCTTTCTGAATGGCAGTGCCCATGACAAATAAATGGAAGAAGTCAGTGTGCTTTATCATGCATGGGTGCACTTTTATAATGGACATTAGAGAGCAGGTTTAATGGCATTTGTAAAACATGATGATTTAGAACTTTTTTATTGCTTCTGGTCACTTTTCTCCCTGTATTATTTTTATAGGTACACGTGTTAGTTGCAGAGAGTTCATATAGACCTGTCTTTATGCTCTAGAAACGTTCTTTAACGTGATTTTGTGTTTCCAGGAAAACTAGTTCTCTTAAACTCCTGCGATAAAGTGCTCGTGCATTTAGAAGATACCAGACTATAATTTTTATCTTCTGAAAAGCAGAAAAAAGTTTTAAGTATTAAATGTGCAGCCTCTCAGTCTAGTTCTTATCCCCAGACATTTCCTCCTTACCACAGTAAATCTTATTTTTGACAGTCAAATGAAAAAGTCTTTCAGTTTTTTCTCTGCTGTGCTGCTGAATAAAGATGTAGATGACTTTTCTCTAGATAATGGATTTTCTTCCCCATAGATTGTTGTAAATCATTTTCCAACAAAAGCCTAATTTTCTGTAAGATAAAATCTAAAAATCTGTTTTATCAGACCCTGGGGGTTTGGGTTTTGTTTGTTTATTTTGGAGTATGCATGTCAAAGATTGCTTGTGCCTGTGCACTGCACTGAACAGCATAAATACTTACACTTACCCTCACCTCATAAATTTTTGCCTTCTTAGAGGGATATRTGAATGAATGGCAGTTTGTCTAAAGGAAACTGCAAGATATATCCTTGAATTTTTGTTGGGCAAGAATTATTCAGTGCTTCATTTTCAATTAAAATGTTCAGTCAGGATGGGCATTCCTTTCTGATTTTTTTATTATTGTTTTTATCTTTAATGTGGCATTCAGGATGTAATTAGACACCTGGCAAACAAATATCTTATMCCTGAGGAGTACACAGTGCTTCTTGTGACCTTAGCATAGGTTATCCCTACCTGACTGCAAACTACATTCAAGCTGTACATTTAATTCAGCAAATGAACCTTAATATCTCTGGCAAATCCTTTTAGACCAAGGATCCCAGGCTGACATTTTCCAAGCAATGCTTGCGTTAATAGATATATGTAGAAAGCAAGGTCCGCCTGGGGGCCTGAAGGACTGTGCAGAATGTGGATGGGTCTGATTTGTGGGAAGGCTACTACCAGAGCTGTCTGGAGGGAGACGGTGGAGTAGGTTGCTCCAACACCCTGCCTGAGAAGTTGGAGAGCGCTCTGACTTACTGTGTCTTATAATTCTGACATTCTGCACTCTGGTAGATCCTACAGTATAGCCCATTGCCTCAATTTCTGTTTTGAGCTCCCTAGAGGCACTCCAGCTCTTCACTACCCCTCTTGCCCCCAAGAGAACAGCCTCTTGTCCATTTCTGGGTGGGAAGACTAGAGCAAGCATAAGATAATGGGATAAACTTTTTGTATCTTCAGCAGGTAGGGAAGTGAAGAAAAACGGTTTTCCTGAAACAAAGCAGCTCAACTTCTGTGGTTGCTATTAAAGTAATCTGCTTACAAGAAAATAGAGGTTTGAAATGCCAGTGAATATTCAGTAGTGGAAAAAGCTGTTGAAGACATTAAGAATGGCGTGACCGTGCTCTGAATTCGGTATGCTGCTTCTATGTACAAGACAGCATGAAGTCAGCCCTCAAATAGGTTTTGTAACTGTGTTTTATATAGATTGCAATAGGTCTGCCTAAGAACTTAAAAAAAGCAAAGCAGCACAGTCATTACATTAGAGATGCTCCGTTTGGGGCTATGTTTAAAATGTGATACACAGAGACTTATGTTGTAAAGAAATGATTAACACTAACATAATCTTTTAAAAAAACAAAAAGCAACAAGAGCTTTTTTTTTTTTTTTCCTCCCCTCTTTCAGAGTTCTAAAGCCTTCCTGAACGGTGCAGGTCGATTCAGAGTCCAGATGCCAACCTTAAATGCTAAGGAAACCTGCAAGTCTCAGGTAAAATGTAATCAGTTATTGTGAAAAGTATGGAAAACTTCCTCACATGGAATAAGCTCATGTGGAATACTTACAGTAGATTTACTATGAGTAAAGGTTGGTCTTTGTTTTAGAATGCTGAAATCTGTTTCCCTTTTCATATACAAATGTAATTCTGAACAAGAGAACTAAGCGTTATCTAATCTAAATGCTGCACACCAAGCTGAATATGATAACATGCTTACTCAGTTAGTTTTAATTTGTGATCTGCATAAAATTCCAGCAAAAAGGAATGCATTCCAAAATATTTTCAAGATAATGCATTTGAAATCTTTGAACTACTTCTGTTGTGTGTCCCCTCCTTGCCCTCTCACTTCTGTCCTTTATTAATGTAATAGATGTATGTACTTACAGGATTATGCATGGAGACAGAGAGTTCTAAATATGAGCAGTTATTCACAGGAATCCTGCTTAAAAATTGTAAGTGTAAGTGCTGGTAATTCTCACTGGAAACTGAACTCTGGCTTTGCCCATTCATGGGCAAAAAGAAATGTTAGCTTGTGATGAACACGAAGTGAAAATTTTCCATTTCAAATACTGTATTTGTATTCACTACACTTGGCACATCGTATCCTGTGAGGATAACTTTTTTTTACTTCTTCAGACTTCTACAGGAAAATGGAAACTTCATGTTCTTTTTTCATTCTTTGCCCATAGAATAATAATCAGCGTTGATGAAAAAGTTTTGAAGTTTTTGTCGGGGAAACATTTTATTCATGATTTTGATTGACTCTCTTTGTATCTGCTGGAACACTCTGTGTACTACTCCCTCCGTACTCAGTTTATTCGTGTTCATTTTGAGCTGCTCAGGAACAGTCCCCAGCCCAGAAACAATTTGTCAATATTATTCCACAGCCAGCTGGAAAATAAGGAAGATGATGTAAGAATTACAGAGCCAAAAATATAGTGAGCAGTTTAGTAGACAAAAATGGCTCTGTTAACTCTGATTTCTAGTACTGCTAATTGGCACCTTCACGGTCACCTCTGCAAAGAGTCTGCAGACCACGTGGGCAAAGGCGGCGTACCTGCTCGCACTCGCTGGTGTTCCCTTTTAAGCCCAACAGAGACAACATTGACAGTGAAGCACGAGAGCACTTGCTGGCAATCCCGTTCGTTAATATTCCTTTTTTTTTTTTTTTTCCTGCCAGATGGGTTATTTATTTCTAGTATGGAGTACAAATAAGGTTTAAAAAAAATAAAAATTCCCGTTTGTCTCTGCTTCAGGCCCCAGTTTTTCTGCTTGTGACAGATGATCTTACTTCTGTCAAAGTAGAGTTGAACATCTTTGCTTTTTACAGTGGTTTTGTTCCAGTTATGTTGAGCTGATTATCACTGTTAGCTTTTGTGTCTGTACAAACAGCAGATGGTTAGCATTTATGAGCTTTTCTACTCCAAGCACACTAGAGTAGAAGCTTTTACTGATTTTTCATTGACCTCTTCAATTACTATAAAAAGAAAGCAAATATTCAGGATATGCAGCAACTGAAAGCAGAACGTAGTTTTGGCCATGTGACCTGAGGAACTCCACATGTTCATTACTGCTTGTGTCAGGTTGGCCTCTTAAAAATTATACAAAATTGAGAGATAATGAATCCTTCCCCAGAGATCAAGAGTGTGCCATATATCTAATCACACTATCTGACAAGCTGACAAAGCTGAACAATGTTATCTCAGCCAAGTGCAAACTGCTATTTTTTTTAATCCAGATACGTGCAGCATAAAAATCCCATATTGTCAATAACTGTCTTCAGCGTGAGTTGCTAAATAAGGTATTTGTGCCTTGGTCACTTGCGCTTTGGTATTCAACCCTCTCTGCTTTAATAGATTTAGAGCCACCTGTTTGAGAAATGAGCAATATTACCTCAGACAATCCTGATTAGGTTTGTTGTGTAAATGGTGTGAGATTCACCTAGTCAGTATCCAGACATATCTTCCATTGACTCCAGTGGGGAGCTTAGCTGAGTAAACTCGTCAGCATTTTTTTTAATGTTAGTTACTGGTGGTTTGAATTGCTACCGTCAAAATAATTGAAATTTTGAAGTTGCTCCAGTAATTCGGAAGATAAATGTTGATGGAGTGACTCAGGTGCCATAGCGTAGGTGTGCAGTGCCATTTTACATGTCCCTACRTGTTTTTCCTGTCTTCCAGTTCCTGCTTCAGCAGGTTACAGAGTCTCCAATAAATCCTGCATACTATCTGCCAACCTTATACAAATGTTTTGGATGTCATATGGTAGCTTCTAAAATTATACTAAGTGTCCAGGTTCAGGCACCTGAATGGTTCCTAATGTCTTGTCCTAAATGGTATTCTTTAAAAATAGAATTTACCTTAGAATTACTCAGAGTAAAATAGCAGGATTGAATGTGTCCATCACATTATTTTTTCTCCATCAGTTTACAAAATATTAATCAGGAAGTTTTCATCTTTGTGATTACTGCTGGAAATGAAATGATGTACCATTTTATTTTTACTAACATACAGCCAAATATATATGGAGTTTAATTCTTCACTAAGGCTTAATTCAAATGCACAACAATTGAGAGAAAGAAAACTGTATGTAGAATATATTCATAGCTAGTAAGAGAGCAGAGCTTGCTAAGTGTTTGAGGGAGCAGGTGAAAGTGAGGATAGCTACATCCTGTCCTTTTTCTGAGTTGGCAAAGTAGTACTGAAGACTGTTCATAACTGAAATTTCTTTCTCTCTGTACAGCTGTGAAATGTAAATTTCCAGTTCTGTTCTGAGAGTTCAGTTCAGTATGGTGGGTGGATAAAATTAATAACATATGTTTGTGGCTAGATTGGGATGACTTACTTCACAAGTATTCTTAGCAGACAGTGGAATTATTATTAAAGTAAAATATTTCCTAGTGCAAGAAAACAATTCAAAATTCAGTTCTTAGGTAATACTGGCAAAAACTGAAGACTTTTGTAGTTTGTAGATTGCAGTGCTCAAAAGAAACAGGTGAAAAATTCATCGATTGGTTAACATAAAGCACTCACTATCCATAGCTCAACTGGAAAGATGACCTCTATTTAAATTGATGGATAGGATGATGTTGTGGACAGAGTCTGAAAAGCAGCTTATTATTTGTACAGCAGGTTGATGATGCATGGTTTTATAGAGAAGTTAGTTGTAATACCCAGTAGATTTTTTGTTCTAATTAGACCACCTAAATAGTGGTGTAAGGGAAGACTGGAAATTATTTTCTTCTGTTAAGTCAGACTCAAATAAGTTTTTTGCAACTTGAAATCTGCCATAGTAGAACAGAGACTTGATTCCGTAATGCAGTCTACATTCTCAGGCATAAACAACCAGGCTTGTTTTTCTATRTACTTTATATACCCAAATCAAGAGATTTAAAAAGCCATAACTTTCTGTAATAAAAATACATACAACATTTTAAAATGACTTTGGAATGATTTGGTTACTTGATATGTGTTTTGATATATTTTTTCCTTTTTTGCATATGTTGTTGCTGGCAGACATTACAGGATCCAGAGATGGAGCATTTGCTTATTGACAGTGAAAACTGCACCATGTCACTGAACTCTGGCACTGCAGTCACTGCAGAAGGTAGACACGGGACATCAGCTATCAGCTTCCTTGGGGCCTTGCGAATACCTGTGAGTACATGTGCTCTTCTTGCCTGTTCCTCCAACAATCATATTTCTCATGCAGTTCTAAATGGAGTGGTAGGTGACATTAGCATTGCATCACAAGCTTTGATTGGCAGCTCTGGTGTATATAAAGCAGTATTTTGGTATATGAGACAAAATGCCACCTTCTCAGAGGAGAAGTGAAAATTGGTCCAAGAGTACCCTCTCCTCCAGTAAGCAGATGGCATAAGGTCATTGGTAGCATCTTAAAAATTACGAACGTCTGGACTCCAGTACCTGCGTAAACTGATTTTTTTACCTGGTATAACTAATACTCACACAGCCTATAGTCTAAAAGTTTACAGGTATTAATCTAATTTGAAAATATCCCCGCATGTCATGTGGAGATTGAGAATGGAAGAGTAGGCTGAGTCTATAAGCACTTGAGCTTCTCTTCTCTGCATCAGGACTTCCTTCCATAGCTTTCTTTTACACTCCTCAAAATTGTTTTTAAATCTCTTGTTTGTCTTATATAGAGAGGACAGACAACCCAAGCATTCAGACTGCTGGAAAAGAAGAGAAAGGAAGTTCCCTTTAATTCAGGGACAATCAGACTGTGCTCTAGGGAGCACAGRTAGAATTGTACCCAAATTTATTTGGACCAAGTGTAAAGGTAGAGGAAGAAATCCCCAACACCCAACTGCTGTGTTCCTGCATCCTCACATTTTGTCCCCTCTCACCCTCTATCTCAACTGTTTTTCCTGTGGCAAAGTGAAAGTAATGGGTAGAAAAATTGCTGCTGCCACCTTGAAACTCTGTAACTCTAGCTCTATTTTTCCTGCCTGATGTTGGGAAGGGTCACAGCTATATGTGAAGTGGCGTCAGTGCATGTGTGTGTTGTCCCTGCAGATAACTGCAGTCTACCATGCCAAGGATTTGAAAAGTCTGTCTCCAACTGAAAGATGTCAGATGGTGAGGGGAATGAAGATAGGTTAATTTGGCAGTTTAGTTGCAGCTCTGTGCAATAAGCACACCTTTTATATACCCAGCAGGAAAGAAGATGGAATAAATTATTTTAAATAGGCACCTGCTATGTCTGTGGTGTGGTTTTGCCACCTACTGATTTGAAGGCCTGTGTCATACTGGTAACTGGCTATTTGGAAAGGGTTAAACAACAAGTGAGAGATCTTAGATCTATCTAAAAAATGGGTCTAAAGAACACAAAAATATACCTTTTTCTCTGGTATATACTCCAATCCTGCTATACTGCTATATAAAAAGTCTTTACATTGATGAAAATAAGTGATGTAGATGTCCCAAACAGTATCACATCCTTCCTGTTTATTTTAATGTTCTATCTTTTGTCAGTTCAGTACAATTAAGAGGAGAAAAAGCGTATGAGTAGAATACCACAACCTGCTCTGATTGTAAGTTTTGTGCTTGCAAGGGAAGAAAGCTTCTTGAGAATTCTTGAGAGAAAAAGAAAAGACTGAAATGCTACTCAGGAACAGTTTTCATAATGTGCTTTGATGAAAACAAGCAACAGCATATATCAAGGTTCTAACTTCCTATTTCCTTTATTCTCTTAGGGAGTCATAGAGTTCTCTCTTTGTCTTCTGTTTGCGAAATTGGTGAGCTATACATTCCTCTTCTGGCTTCCCCTCTATATCACAAATGTAGGTAAGTATGCCAGTAAGAGAGAACAGAATTATGCCTAAATAGTGCCTGAAAATATGAGCTTGAAATAAATAAGAAAATAGCCTATTTCAGAAGCAGTAATGTTTATCTTTGCTACAGGAGCAGGAGAGTTGTAAGTCACCAACTGATATATTTTTCACTTTTACAACTTCAATATTATGAGGGAGTGTTTTCAAAAAAAAGAATCTGGCTTATCTTCAACAATTCCAAGCGGCAGTGGGGTGGCTTTGGCTCTTAAGAGCCAATCAAAAAGGTTTACTTTATAATCATGTTTTTAAATGATTGAAGTGCCTTATCCAGAAGTATACCAAAAATATAAATAAGCTTCTTTATCTGTTCACTACTGCTATTTTCTTTTGTGCTGTAGAGTACAGAGGAAAGAATTTCCCCTAACTAGAGAAACTGATGTTCTTGTGAGTCATCATGTGGCCTTTAAACCCCCAGCTACCTAAAAAGGCTGTGGTAGACAAATATAACAGCAACAACCAGCAGAGACAGACAAGTTAAATGTTACAGGAAAACACACAGAGTTGCAGATACTGTAGCTAAAGTCTGTTGTGTGGACTCCAAATAACCAGCGCTCCTGCAGGAGTGGATACCTTGAAAGCAGCTGGCTTTTAATAGAAGGATTGATGATATTTAGCACAGTCTTCCCATCTGTGCTTTGGCTGATTCACTGTTGATGAGGTTATGGTAGTGCCACTGACACCACTGTTTTAGCACATATTTCTCTTTCAAGTGTATTTCCAAGACTTTCAAAAAATACCAAGAGGTTTAGAAATTCAGTTCCTTTTGAAACTTTAGACTAAATGTAAGTATATGCAAACACTGGTCCTCACTGCTCAGGGCAAGCAGTGGAGTTGAGGAAATCACGGTCTCTTCAGAGTCCCCATAAACTATGCAGTGTATGCTATGCCAAGCAGGAGGCTAGACATAATCTAATTATGAATATTACTGGTCATAACTGACCTCAAGAACGAGGCTCAGTAAGTGATYCAAATATGTGCTAATCGTGATTTTAGAATAAAAAGCTTAACTTACAAGCATTTGTTACCTGTTTATGAATCTGGCTATTAATACATCAGAATATTTTTAGTTCAAAGTTTAGTGATCAGTCAGCCCTGTTGCTTGGAGTGTATCAATAGTTACAGGGGTAAAATGCCCTGCCGTGTAGTGTAATCATATCCAAAAGACTGTRTCACTGAATAACCAGTTACAATGTATTCTTTCGTGTCGTATGTATCAACATGTAAGAACACCTTATGATAGCTTATTCCTGTGAATAAGCAATACTGCTGTAAGATACCTTTACCCTAGCATGACAAGATTGTACTGAGGTCTGTATTTTTTGTAGCCTTAAAATGAGACAAATGTTTTACTTTTGTTGCTAGAGCATCTTGATGCCAAAAGAGCTGGGGATCTTTCTACACTGTTTGATGTGGGTGGAATCTTTGGTAAGTTTAGTATTTCATCCTTAATCAGACCAGTTTAGAAAAACCTGTGGCACACACAGCTTACATATATTAGTCTTGTGTCTTATGTCCACTGAAAAAGAGTGGTAGGAAAGGTGCTTGGTTGAAAACTGGATTGGGCACTGAAAGCCTAGTAAAACATCTCTTAATTGAACAAACCACTGAGCTAATGATGTTGTCCACAGTAGACTATAAGAGCCAAATATTACAGAATCTTTTAGCTCCGTCAGTTCTGGAAATGGGTCTTTGTCATTTTGTCACCCTAGCATAGCACAACTAATGCAGTTGTGCAGCTGTGTATTTTCTGTAGGCAGAAGTAGACAGGTGAATGGCCACAGTACTTTCTTGATGTCTAATGTCATTATATGTGATAAAACCAGGAGACTGTAGTAATAATAATAATAATAATATTTCTTTTTATTTTATGAGGTAACTACTGAAGAATTAAATTTTGTCCTAGTGTAGAAACAGTACAGCTCACAGTAGCACAAGCATCATCGTCTTGATACCCAGTTACTTCACCACCCCCACCCACCCCCATTCCTTTATGGAAAGCCATATGTCAGTCTGTGGGGAAAATGAAGCTCACTATGAGAGAAGTTCTCAGGATCAAGATCTACATGGTCCCCAGTGGTTCAAGATGCAAGTGGCAGGGTGTGCTGCAGCTGTTGCTGCAGTCTTGTGCTGGATGTCCCTTCCACCATCCCTAGCTGCTCAGCTGGGCAAGTGAGGTGGGTTCCCACACAGCTGGAAGCCAGAGTTTGTAGTACCTTAGAGATTTGAGTGACTTTGTTCAGCAGTCTCAAGGTGCATCGCACTCCACTGTGTATCCAAGCTTGACAAGGTGCCGGGTGCTGCCTGGACATTTGGAGTTTAAATATAAATTCAAATAGGATGTGGGCACTTTGGAGTTGGGCAACTGGCAAGGGAGAGGAAGGCCCAGCAGTGTGTACAATCTGGGAAGCCAGAAAAATTCCTTTCCTTCTGCCCCTACCAAGTTCCCCGTGTATCATTTTGGCAGCTTCTTCCTCCAGGCCTTCCAGCCTGCTCCATCCATATGCAGCTGCCACGCTCTGATTACTGCTCCTGTGTGTAGTCATTGGCAAGCGCAAGAAGCAGGGGGTCTTAAACAGCCTGGGGCAACTGCCTGCAGAGAAGAAAAACATGTTTTGTTTGCCCCAAGATCTAAAATAGCTCTTGTTTTCCCTGGTTGTGGTGTGACACGAACAGAATACAGCATTTGACACACTGGAGCCGAGCTTATTTTTGCATGTGAGGAGTTAAGGAACTGGATTTATTGGGTCCTTATCAGACTAGCTGGGCACAGCTGGATGCTGGAATGGAGCCACATAGCACCTGGTGCAAAGGCATTCTGCATTCAAAAGCAGCAGAGCAGTGGTTTCTAAATAGTTCTTCTTTCTCTTTGTCCCCCTGTCCACGTCATTCTGGCTATTCAGTTGACCTTGGAGTAAACAAAAAGGAAGAACCATCTGCAGCAGTTATCTTCTACATCAAACCTGGTTGGGTTAAATAAGGATACTACTAAATACAAATTATGTTGTCAGTCCCCTGCCCTGTGCTGTTGTGTATAACTTTACATTAAAAGCTGTACTATATTGTTGTAATCTAGGTTGAGTTTCATTAAATATATCTGATACTTAGTGTGTAAAGCATGCACAGAGCATGCCCCTCACACATCTATCTTTTCTTTCAGGTGGAATTTTGGCAGGCCTGATTTCAGATCGGCTAGAGAAGAGGGCATCGACCTGCGGAATGATGTTATTGCTGGCAGCACCCACAGTAAGAGTTTGCCCATGCATGAATGAGACTTTGTCAACATTGTCCATTGGATGTTCTGAAAACAGAATCTTCCGACTCAAATACAAAAATTCATGCCAGATTCAAAACTGGCATGAAAAATTGAGCATGTGAGCAACTGTAGAGATTTGGGCTGGGTTTACTAAACAAACAAACCAGTCCAATGCATTGCATGTTACAGGATTCTATAGAAAATCTATTACTCTTTTGTAAAATGTGCTGTCCAGCTTTTAGCCAGAATTTTAGCTGCTCAGAGGGTAAAATTACTGTGCTATTACTGCTGGAAAAATGACAGCTGTATATATGAGGTGCATTTTTCTTTAGGAGTTCTGATGCTGTTGTGAGCAGTATTCTGTGCTGTGTTGACGATGGCAGCTTGAGAGTTTAAAATTGAATGGTCTCATACCTCTTACTTCTGAGAGGACAAACTGGAGAATATGAGCGTACCCCTTATCTCCTTCTCCAGTCCCATCAAACAACCACCATGCTGTGGTCTAACAGGGTTTTGTAAAACCTAGGAAACTAGAGCTGCTTTTCACATAATTCCGGCTAAGATATTTTTTTAGTTAACATGAGGAAAATGGGGTTCATAGGATTAATCCCTATGTTTGTATTCTAGCATGTCTGTTTTTTCATCTTTACCACAGTTGTACATGTTCTCTGCAGTCAGTAAAATGGGCCTTGAAGCTACTATAGGTGAGTATTTTAACTCATTTTCTGCCTGGCTTTATGTGAACTTTGCATTCATGGTCCTTTGCTTTTTTTCTTCTCCTTTTTTCTTTTTTTCTCTGAGAGGAGAAAGTGTGGAATCAAATTCCTTGGATTTTTTTTGTCTTGTGGGTTTTTGGGGGCAAGGAGAAGAGAGGGGCTAGGAAATAAGTAAGAGGTAGCATGAGAAAAGTGATTTAGTTAGTACCCTTTGGCCTCTTTCTGGATCTTGTTACATTAGCACAGCCTTTGCTTTATTCTCTATGCCAAATGTTGGCGATGTTTAAAGACTACTTTTTGAAAGCAACTTTGACTTTACTTGTGTAGGCTGAATTCACTTGGGACTTTCTATCCATTACCTCAAAACAAGAGTTGAAACACAAGCGCTGACAGTAGTATCTCACCTGCCTACGGTCCTCATTAAGTCTTTGGGCCCTCTGATGCTTGCTGCTGCACAAGCCAAGAAAGGGCTTATGGTTGGCTTCCTGTGAGCATCCCCTGCTCTTACAGGCCAATTTGGTTAGACTTCCCCTCTTCCTGAACCACCAGGATCAATAAAGGTTTTGGGAAGTGCCTTTTGACTTAGCCCTATCTCCTATTATATTTGGGAACTCTGCTCGTGGAGTAAACATTGCAAAAATGTATGTAGCTTTTCCTGCTTTCCCAATTCTGGAATGGGGTCAGGGTATGCAAGGAAGGATCTAAACCATTTGAGAACTGCAGGCAATGCCATCTCCTGTTATAGTTGGCATCCATTCCAGGCAACTCACATTTCCTCTTCTTTGTCCAACTTGGAACAGTGATGCTGCTTATCAGTGGTGCCCTGGTGAATGGCCCTTACGCACTGATCACCACTGCTGTCTCCGCTGACTTGGTGAGTTTGGCTTTCTCTGTTTCCAGTGTAGCAAGTTTGGCCTCCGAAGAGAGCCCTCTGACTTCTGCAGAGTGGTCAGTGAAGGGCCTGCATTGTCCCAAAGCAAATAGATAAGGAGCTGGATAGGCAGAGCATTGAACTCAGCAACTGAGATTGTTTTAGAGTTTGTGTGTTAGTATGAATAAGTCTAATGCTTGTGAGGGGCTTCTAAATTATTCTTGCCTACTAGAGGGGATATTGTAGATGACAGCCCAAGATGAATGTGAAGATTGCGTGCAAGGCCAAGTCTCTATACAGGTGCCTTCTCTCTGCTCCCTTTTATACTTGCATTTTTAAACAAGAGAAGGGGCTATGTGTCTGTGTGCRAGATGAGCTGGAGACTTCATTCCCATCAGCACAGAAAGCTACGCTTGGCACATACCTTTACTCTTGCCTGTGCTACCCTCTGCCCTTTCTTCTACTGTTACTTTAGCTGCCTGCACTTCCAGTTGGATAAGGTCTCTCAGTACAAATACCATATGAAAGCACTGACCCTGGTACCTTTCATTAGCTAGACTTCTGAAGGTTGCTTTCAAAGGTGCTGGTTCATGAGGGCACAAAGCAAGAGACAAAAGTCCTCTAACAACAAACACACTAAACATAGGAAAAGGAGCAGAACAACAATTTCCACACTTCCTCTGAAGCCCTGTCCTTGGCCCGGATCTTTTGGCAAGAGAAAGAAGGCCACCGTGCGTTGCCCATTTTATCCGTAGCCTTGTAAAAGGGACTGCAAGCTAAAAAGTGGTACAAGACATCACAAGACCCCTACCTGTTTCATGGGAAGAGAGTTGAAACCATCAGCTAATTCCTCAAATGTCAATAAACAACCATCTGACATGAGCAAAAGTAAAACACTGATTACCTTGACTGTATTTTTGTCAGTGTGCTGGAAATAAAGGGCTGTCTGTCTTATTGGCAGTTCTCTGAGCTATTCAGTTTTTCTGTTTTTTTCTATCTGGCTACTAAGTCATTCCTGCTTGTTTTGTTCTGAAGACCTGTCTTTTAAAATTGCAGATGAAAAGTTTATTCTGGCTCAAGAATTCTCTGAATGAACATTTTAGTTTATACCGTAATTCTGGTACACCAGTATTTCTGTTACGGTAGCGATCTTTTTCTGTTCTGCAGAGCTTTGAGTTATCAGAAGGGGAAATCATGGCCATGAATACGGCCTTGTAGCACATTGCAAAGTTGAAGTGCTGTCCTTGCTACTTGAATCCACAATGTGCAGAACAGAAAGCTTTTTTGTTCTTGTTTTTTAACTAATGTGATTTAATAAAGGAAAATGTTGTAGGCAATAGATTGATGGGGTGGAGGGCTTCTTTAAGTAGTGATTAAAGAGTCTGAGCTTGGATATTTAAGGTAACTTCATAATGCGCATCTATTGTAGAGGGGTGTGAAGTAGATGCCGTTGTAGGGACTTTTTCTAAGTTCAGCTCAAAATGGTTCTAAGCAGTCTTTGTCACTTCAGGGTACCCATAAAAGCCTGAAAGGAAATGCAAGAGCCCTCTCCACAGTGACTGCAATCATCGATGGAACAGGATCCGTAGGTAAGCCAGAGCTCTGATGTAGTCTGCCTTAGCCACTGTAGGATCTTTAGCCACTAAAGGATCTTTCTGAAAATGGGTTCTCTCTTTCCCATTTTGCCAGGATTCAGTACAGTTTTGGAAGTGGGGAATAGAACTAACCTAGCCTTAAGCCTCCCTAGTGGTCCCAAACCTCATGGAGGAGGCAAGAGGGTGGTAGACTAATACTAGGGCACAAATGACAAAAGTAGATGCCATGGGGCTGTTTCTGAGGTCAAGGATATTTTAGTCATGCCCTTTGCACTGGCATATGGAAGGGAATGCAGTAGGATTCATCCTCATGCTGGATGGGCATTTTTTGAGTCAAAGGATGATATTTCTCAAACTTCTAGCTTCTCCTATGTTAGGTTCCCCATTGCCTTGCAGCTCTACCAATAACGTCTTGTGTTTTCTGGGTCCTTTTAATATATAAGATAATACTGAGTTAACTAGGTGGAGAAATTGATACTCAGAATAGCCATGTTTCCTCATAGCAAATCTTACACTGCATCATTCTGACACTCAATATCAATATTGTATTTTAGGTGCGGCTTTGGGGCCTCTCTTAGCTGGTCTCATCTCTCCATCTGGTTGGAACAATGTGTTTTATATGCTGATGGTGGCAGATGCATGTGCCTTGCTAGTAAGTCTAAAAATACTATGGAGTTGTGATGTATTTCCTTTATGCCAAGCTATTTATATTAAAATGCAGATTTTCCTTTTGCAATTTCAATACTCTCTCTTGTAAGAAACTTCCATTCCAATKGTACAGGCAGTTTTCAATTACAGAGCAAAGTTGCTTGTTTTGAAATTCTCATCTAATTGTAATCAAAAGTGCAGATTAGTTCTGATGCACTCCAATTTCTGCACAATCCAGATAAGTAAATTGCTGGCTGAGCAGATTAGCAGGCGTAATTGTAAGGAAACCTTCCCATATAGGCCTAGAAGATGCCTCAGATTCTGCTCACAGAAAAATTACTTCTATTTTCTTTAAAGCCAGTTTACTGAAGCAGGAACAAATGTTTCGCTACATTGCTACATTAACAAAATCACTGTGATAATGAAACTGTAGAAGGTTAATACACCACATTTTTCCAGATGGGCCCTAAAACTGCTGCACTAGGTTAGACCAAAGACTGGCATGCTGACTTTTGACAGTGACCAAGAGCAGATGCTTAGGGAAGGAGTGTGACACACATATGGTGACTTAGTACAGGGTACTGCTTTTTTTCTCCTGTTTAAGATGAAAGTATGATGGATAGATGATCTGAAAAGGGTTTTTTCTTCTGACTTGCCCTACTTTGCTTTAGAGACCAAAGAAGACACAAGATGAGCCAAGGAGGGTCTTGCTGTACCTTTAAAGTCAGTCTTGCTACACACGCAGATAATAGAACCTGTAGGTTATGTTTTTGTGTTTGCCATGGATTTTCCTGACAGGCATCTGAACTAGCTTTGTGTCTGTTCTCCTCCAGTAGAGCAAAATACTGCTGTGACTACCTCAGGTCTCCTAAAGTGTCACTTATTTATCCTCTCCTTTTGAAGTCCTGGATGGAAGTGTTCATAAAAGGGCAGGGTGGCAGTGAGACAATAAATACTCCTTCCTCTGTACTGGCTGTGCCTAGACAAAATGCCATGCCCACACAGTGTTCTGCTGAGCTGCATACTTCCTGCGGAGATGCTAATGCTGAATCTGTCAGACCATGCTTTCCTAACACGAGAAAAGGAGGAAGTTTGCTTTGAGTTTGGATTGAAACTTATTTATTTATTTATTTATTTATTTATTTCTGTAAACTCAGGTCAAGCCCCAAATTTTAAACCAAATTTTTTTTCCCACATTTAAGATGTGAAATCTCCGGAAATTAATTAATTAAATTACACAATAATTGAAGGGTGTTCTTAGTGGTAGTCGTCAGCTTTGTAAATCCTGATTTGTACTGTTTTCAGTTTTGCATTCCCCTTTAAGGTATTCCATGCTCCAGAGTGGGAGTTTGGGAGATTGTTGTAGTTTTCCCAAGTAGACTTAAAGCTCCGGTTTTTTATTTTATAGATTTTTTATTAAAAGCAAACAAGAAAATCCCCCATTTCCGTGCAGCATCTGTTAAAATGCCTTTGTTAAGCTCTTTGCTTCTGAGAGGGTTAACTGTGTTGTTTAGATAAATCCTGCTTTTTGTAATTCTTGTTCTGCTTTTCCTGTTCTTTKCAGTAGGACAAATAGATGCCATTTTTTTGGCTGATGTTTCTTCAAAGATATCTGGATATCTTACATGGATATCGTACACCTCTGAAACGTTAGGTGTAACTTCTTAAAACACCAACGCTTAAAATATTGAGGAAACTTCCATTTATAGCAGTGAAGCTCTGAGGATAAGGAAGCTTATAATAGTGAGGAGCCCTGAAAGTTCTGTCTGTGGGAATCCTCAAATTTTGAGTTTGACAGTCCTAATCCTACATGTGCAAATAAACATGAGTGACTTAACTCAGACTAAGTGTGTGATTAAAGCTTTTCACACACACAACTTTCTCAGAATAGCACCTAAAATGCAAATTTTGGAGCATGTAGGTATCTGCCATGTTTTCTTGAAGTCTTGGGTTCCCTCTGCTGGTTTCTTTACAGCTCTGCTGGTAAAGTAACCTTGGAAAGCCACTCGGGTTTTGACACGTAAATGTGAAAGGAAATTATTTGCCTCTTGCCTATTCATGGTATAGACTCCTCTTCCAAACGCTTTTTTTTTTTTTTTTTTTTTTTTTTACTTTGTTGAACATTACAGGGTAATGTTTCAAATGAAGAAGTCTTTGAATGATAGTGTGCATCTTATCTTAAACCTTAGCCAATTGGCGTATTCCTATAGTTATTAATACAGATGCTGTTACTATTTTTACAGTTCTTACTCCGTCTTATACAGAAGGAACTCCGGTGTAATGCAGACTATACCCTGTGAGTATTATGCATGACTGTTTCTATATAAAAACAGTTGAAAAACACCTTACTGACCCATTGCCCCATAATATCTAGAAGTAGACAGAATATGTTAAGCTTTCTGTATGTGCATTTCTCTTTCTGCTTTATTTCTGCTTCCAAAGAGTAATCTCATTTTGATATTTTAAATCATGAAAATTTTTCTTTAAAGCATCTTATTTTGAAAACAGATTTCTCTGTCATAGTCTCTTGGTTTTGCTTTGTGGGTTTGGTTTTTGTTTTGTTTTTTTTGCATATGTGATCTTTCTTGTTTTCATCACAGAGCATGCACGTGGGGAAAAAGAAGCTATTTGATTGCTTGGTTTATATTTTTTTAATGGTTTCAATTTTATTTTTTTTTTCCAAAAGGTCTCCTTAAAGGAAAGGGTGGCTCTGACTTTATGGTGGTTTTAATTGAGAAAAATTCAACTGAATCAATGGGGTTACACTGGCCTAAGCAAAAAATAAATTAGGCTTCTTTCACTGTAGTTTTGGAGAAGTAAAATGGATGGAAAATAGAAAAATACATAGCAAGGAATGACTCCTGCATTTTGAAATTAGTGGCTGTTATGTCTCATGCATAAAATTTTCCTGCCTGATTACTGTTCTTTCCCAGGTTTAAAGAACACTGAGCTAGGAGACCAGACTTGGAATAAAGACTGTGTAAGTGATCAGAGCTCTTCTCTAGAAAAAACTTTGTGGAACGCGCTATTCTATACTTAGGAGATTCTACTTGGTGAAGAATTTTGCACATTTACCAGAAGCAATTTGAGAAATGCTGCTGGTAAATCCCTGAAGCTCTTATTTTTACACATGAATAAGTACCTCAGGATGGCAACTATTTATCAGATGGAGAGACAGCAACTTTGTGAAGCTGCTAGCAGAGTGCCTCAACTGAGCCAAAGAGAAATACCAAGTGCCTTTTATTTCTTTTGATAGGATGTTTTTAATTAAAATCTTAAATTTTGTATTTTCAAAAAACAAGTCAAAAATAGAGCACAAGGAAGTTGAAATTGTTACAGTCTAGTGGTGGAATGTCCCAGTGGTATTAGCAAATGTCGATAAGCAAAGTATCCCTTATATCACCTTGTGCACATCGAAAGCATCACTTCATAGAGGACAATACCACCTGGCTATTAAGATACACTACTATTTAGTATTTTGAAGCTGCTCAGACAATGATAACCTGACCATATCATTAGATATTAACTACAGCACTAATTCTAATCCCAAGGACAACATCTGACCTTTTGTAAGTAATGAAGTGGAATTTACAGTTGCAGTATACTACAGTAAGCAGTTTTTACAGACTTTCTGAATGGATGTTAGTCCTCAGTTAGGATTGTGCGAAAAGGAGTCCTAAGCTGCAAAAAAGCTGGTTGTGAGTCAGAATTTCCAGTAAGGGACTCTAATGATTTTCAGGGCATTGCAAACTGGTTGTGCAAAGGTAACGTAATAGTTGTGCTACTCTTCTAGGTCAGGTTGAAATGAGAGGATGTTCCTTTGGGGTGGGAGAGAACTGCAAGCTGTTGTACTTCAGTACTGCAGGATTAGAAAGATTAGCTGTTTTAGTGCCCAGTGCCACAGTAATCTGAACTGGGCACTCCATGATTTCTGTGGTGTTGTGTGCACATGGAAGTCATTTTCAGATCAGGGCCTTAATAACCAGAAATCCCTTTCAAGTGGCTAATTTCAAGTGGCTCTGAATTTTGGATTCAGAGCCAAAATATGTATATATGACAAAAGAAAATGTCCTAGGTGGTAGGTTGTAAGAGAACATTTCAGTAACTAGTGTTAGCCAGCAAATAGAAAGGTTAATGTCTTCAAAACATATCATTTCTTCATACAGCTAYCTCCTTTGCAAAACAGATGTTTCTGTGATTTTTTTTTTAAGATGTACAAAGTAAAAGTTTTTTTTTTGTATGAGGTGTTTATACTTAGATTACAAAGGTTAAATAATTTAAACTGTGTATTATTCTTAACTATATTTATTAAAGCTGTAGGCACATGTCTTATTCTAAACTGTGCTCTAAGTTTTGTGAAACAATGCAGTAGTCTTTGTACTTGATTAACAAAACAGCACTCTCTAAAATAGTCCTGCAAAACATATAGAGAAATGTCTCATGAGCTGCCCGTGTCATGTGCCATGTCTTGGCACAATAGTGAATTTCCTGGGCTGTTTTGTAATTGTGCAGTCTTTGATCAGTTACTTCACTGGTTTGATTCAGCATGTACTGTATGCTTGACTTGAACAATGTGTTCATTTTTCTGTGTTTTGCTGCACAGAGATACAGGGAACACCTCAGTCACACAAAGACTTAAGGCATGTACCAAAGTCCTCACAAATGAGTGCTCTACGTAGGCTCTGAACTTGCGGTTACTTAGATGAATGGTTGACTTCACACCGTACGAGTAAACCTGTTGAGATCAGTGGGAATTCTTGACATGCACAAAATGACTCACGTTCGTAAATTTATTCTGCATTTGGGATTTAGTCTGTAGTTTAATGCAACAGAGAGTTCTGCAGCAATATTGCGTGAAGGTATTTCCATCCCAGTGCAATGGCACAGCACCCCTCTGTTGGCCAGTCTGACTGTTGGTGGGACCATTTGCCCAGTCAACAGGCTAGTCTAGCCCATCATGGGGAAAAATAACACTGCAACCCCAAAACAGCTGTGCTGGCACAGCCTCAAGGGCTGTGTGAAGAGGGAGGGAGGGAGGGATGGAGGACTTCTTTAGCTGAAGATGCCAATCCCTCTTCCCCCCAAGAAGGTATATAGAAGTATACACTCACTTATCAAAACAATTAGTGCTCTTAAACTCTGCTTTGTCAAAATTTTGTGAGTCTGTTTCCCATGGGCTGAAGTCTTAGGTTAAAATGCTTTTAGTTATATTTAACAGTTATATGTTGTAAAGATGTTTAATTATGTTTTACATGTTTTAGTTGTTGGGACTGCTGCTGTTATTTATTTATTTATTTGAAAAGCTTTTGCACTGCATTGACTCAGATATGTGATGATGACAATGTTGGAGGTGCTGGGCTGAATCTTTCTTCCATTGATTGCAAGAAGGAATTAGGACTCTTAACATGCCAATTTCTGCTTCCTTGCTAACATGCAGCATTTTGGTTTCTTCCAGTTAAGAATTTGTTGGACAAAAATATAGAGATTGCTTTTCTTTCATAACAACCTGAAAGATCTCCCAAGTTCTGAACAAACTGTATGTTTTGTTAGTATTGGGTGTCAATATTCATTAGTCTGGAAATGAACAAGACTGACAAAACTCTGTGTATAGAAATGTGAGTGACCAGTAGGTAGTGCTGAATTTAAATATGACTGCAGGTTTGTTTGTTTTTAATGCTGGTTATTGTGAATTTTATCTATTCCCCTCCTGTGTTGAATAAAAATGCATTCTGCTTTAAAATGAGAAATGTTGATCACTTCGTCTTTTAAATCTCCATGAAGAAATGTACCATTCCTTGCTTGTGAAGGACAGATATATCTACTGGGGCAGGGATCATATCCCTTATAAGATTAATTGAAATTTTTTTTTTAGGAGAACAAATTAAAATTTTTTCCTTTTGAAAACAAAGCCCTTCTCAACTGAATGTGTAATTTTGTCGTTCCATGGTTTTGAGGGTGGTACAACATCATTGTTCCCAATCAGTTGCATCAGATGGGGATGTTCTGCCTCCTTATTTTGGTGGAGTAGAAAGGAGGATGCTCTTGAAAGTCAGGGGTGAGTCCAGCTTCTGCAGCTTGGCTTTAAGGTGCTTTTTCTGTTGTCTGCTTTGCTTCCTCCTCAATTTATATGGAATTTAAGTTGAAAAGCTTCATCTTTTCTCTCTACCTCAAATCATTTTGAACACTTATGGTCTTGATTCCTTTGTGTTTAATGTGGTTTGTGTGACTCTACCAGAAATATAATGGAGTCCAAAACCACAGATGCACTGGAAAAAGGAGAAATTTTTGGAAGGGAAAAAAAAGTCTRTTTAGAAGAAGACTTCTGAGGGCATCTGGCAGAATTTCTGATCAACATGTGCCCAAAGTGCCTCCCTGGAATAGGCGATGGTAATGGGGGCATTTTCTAGAAGAAGGGAGGCTCGGATTCAAGTGCCTGTTCTGCCTGGCTCAGGGCAGAAACCTCTGCCAGAGGACCTGGACCCTTTTGCMCTGGCTGTTGCTGGGCACGCTGCAGAGGAGGTTTGTCTCTGCTGCATGTAGGAAGGGTCTATGGAGTGGGAAAAGAAGAGGACAACTAGGCATCCAAGAAGGTTTTGTCATGTTCACAGGTCAATTTAAGACTTCTTCTGGCTTTAGGTTAAACTGCTCACATGTTCCATGCACTGTGAGACACCTTCTCCTGTATTTTTGCCAGTTAGGAAATTCCAGAAGTGATTCTGCCATCCAATTCTGAAGGCTACTGCATGTGCTGCGCATTTCATGCATAAAGTCATTAGGATAATAATGGTAATCTTCCGTTTATGTTTATGCCAGTGTTGCACTGTCTAAGACTTCTGGCTGGCTTAAGTGTTTAGACTGGAGAATCTATTTAGTTACTGCTAATAGATTTCTCCAGRGATTGATATGTGGAGTTGCTTATATGAGAAGTCCTGCTCAAAATTAGATGGACATAATATGCTGTAAAAGAAATTGAAGAATGTTTAGAGCTGTTGGAGGCTGATTGTTCTTCATATGGAATTAATTTGAGAAAGATTGGCTTTAATCAGATCAAGTTATTAGGGCCAGAATGGGTACCAGTGAAATTCTCTGGTCTGAATAAAATTTTATGGCATGGGTATTATATAGGAAGCTAAATTAGATTATTTAATGATTTCTCCAAGCCTTAAAGTTTATCTGATATGTTGTTCTTATTGCTGAACTATGTCACTTTCACCTTAGAGCAAATCTATTTTGATTTTGTTTTGCTCTTTGCTAAACCAGAAATGCAATAATATGAATTCTTCCTCCTCTTCCCTTGCTAATTATACTGAGACTGTCACGTTTATGAAATGACTGTAGACACAGGGCTCTGTTAATTTCCTTGGGAAWTTTTCATTGAAATGCTCTAGGGCTTTGGTAACCTTGTGCTACATTTTCTGCCACACTGAGTTAGAAATCTGTCTGTCATCCTGAAAGCTGGAAAGGAGCTGGTTTAACTACTGTTATGGTTCAGCTTCTTGTCCAGTGACATTATTGTGTTATGTGTCTCGCTTCTTCAGCACTTAATAAAATTGATTGCTATAAAATGTTTTATTTTTCCCCTCTTCAATTCCCTTCTTATGGTTGGTTTCCAGTTTGCAATAAGAAGAAAATTACTTAACATCACCAGCTGATGCACTTTTTTTTTTTTCTTCCCCCTTTTTCCTCTGTAGTTTTCTGTTGACATGGTACACCCAGTTATCCTTCTGCTGCAGCAAAGCTTTTGCACCTCTGTGAACTGTGAATACAAGAACCAAATTTTCTTTAGATATATTTCATGGAACCTGCTCATCTCCTGCATCGACAGCTAAGCTGTCAAAAATGTATTGAAAGTCTCTTTTGATGCTGTTCTTAACTAGAAGATTGTTTTCTTTACCTCATGATTATTTTGTGGGTAGGATCTCTCTCCCTCCTACAAATGAGTCTAAAATAACTTTTTYTTCCTGGAGAGGTATATCTGCCTGTCACAATGAGTTAAAAAAGGGGGGGAGGGGTAAAAATAAAGTAAATATTAGTATAAGTAGAGACTGCAGATGCTGAAAAAGGGCAGTTGCTGGAAATTGAGGTATCCCATCAAATGCTGAATATCTATCGCCTGATAATAGTTGTAAGCATTTGATGGGATACCTCAATAATTTCCAGCAACTGCCCTTCTGTAAAGGTTAGGGGAAAAAAACACGCTGCCACGATAGTGGGGTTTTTGTGAATGAAATGGGGTGGGTGCCCTGGTGACGAAGGATGCAGAGAAGGCAGAGTTACTGAATGCCTTCTTTGCTTCAGTCTTTACTGCTCAGGCCAGCCCTCAGGAACCCCAGATCCTGGAGGCAAGAGAGAAAGTCTGGAGAGAGGAAGACTTTCCCTTGGTGGAGGAGGAGTGGGTTAGAGATCATTTAGGCAAACTTGACACCCACAAATCCATGGGCCCCGATGGGATGCACCCACGAGTGCTGAGGGAGCTGGCGGACATTATTGCTAAGCCACTCTCCATCATCTTTGAAAGGTCATGGAGAACAGGAGAGGTGCCCGAGGACTGGAAGAAAGCCAATGTCACCCCAGTCTTCAAAAAGGACAAGAAGGAGGACCCAGGGAACTACAGGCCAGTCAGCCTCACCTCCATCCCTGGAAAGGTGATGGAGCAGCTCATCCTGGAAGCCATCTCCAAGCATGTGGAGGAAAAGAAGGTGATCAGGAGTAGTCAGCATGGCTTCACCAAGGGGAAATCATGCCTAACCAATCTGATAGCCTTCTATGATGGAATGACTGGCTGGGTAGATGAGGGGAGAGCAGTGGATGTTGTCTACCTAGAGTTCAGCAAGGCTTTTGACACTGTCTCCCATAGCATCCTCATAGACAAGCTCAGGAAGCGTGGGTTAGATGAGTGGACAGTGAGGTGGATTGAGAACTGGCTGAATGGCAGAGCTCAGAGAGTTGTGATCAGTGGCACAGAGTCTAGTTGGAGGCCTGTAGCTAGCGGTGTCCCCCAGGGGTCAGTACTGGGTCCAGTCTTGTTCAACTTCTTCATCAGTGACCTGGATGAAGGGACAGAGTGCACCCTCAGCAAGTTTGCTGACGATACAAAACTGGGAGGAGTGGTGGATACACCAGAGGGCTGTGCTGCCATTCAGAGAGACCTGGACAGGCTGGAGAGGTGGGCGGAGAGGAACCTCATGAAGTTCAACAAAGGCAAGTGCAGGGTCCTGCACCTGGGGAGGAATAACCCCATGCACCAGTACAGGTTGGGGGTTGACCTGCTGGAAAGCASCTCTGCGGAGAAGGACCTGGGAGTGCTGGTGGGCACCAAGTTAAGCATGAGGCAGCAATGTGCCCTTGTGGCCAAGAAGGCCAATGGTATCCTGGGGTGCATCAGGAAGAGTGCTGCCAGCAGGTGGAGGGAGGTGATTCTCCCCCTCTACTCAGCCCTGGTGAGGCCACATCTGGAGTACTGCGTCCAGTTCTGGGCTCCCCAGTACAAGAGGGATGTGGCACTACTGGAGCAAGTCCAGCGAAGGGCTACAAAGATGATTAGGGGACTGGAGCATCTCTCTTATGAGGAAAGGCTGAGAGAGCTGGGCCTGTTTAGCTTGGAGAAGAGAAGGCTGAGAGGAGATCTTATCAGTGTGTACAAGTATCTGAAGGGAGGGTGTCGAGAGGATGGGACCAGACTCTTTTCAGTGGTGCCCAGCAACAGGACGCGAGGCAATGGGCACAAACTGAAACACAGACAGTTCCATCTTAACATGAGGAAAAACTTTTTCACTGTGAGGGTGACAGAGCACTGGAACAGGTTGCCCAGAGAGGTGGTGGAGTCTCCTTCTCTGGAGATATTCAAAACGCGCCTGGATGCAATCCTGTGCAATGTGCTCTAGGTGATCCTGCTTGAGCAGGGGGGTTGGACTAGATGATCTCCAGAGGTCCCTTCCAACCTCAGCCATTCTGTGATTCTGTGATTCTGTGAAATTTCACTGTGCCAACGGATAGAAGCACCTGGCAATTGGTCATTCTGCATCTCTAGGACTCATCGAGTCCCACTGCATCTGCAAATTGCAAACTCAGTATGCAAACTCAGAAACATGCAAAGGAGAGAGAAAGGAGCCTGTGAAAATTAGCACTGTGCAAGTTCCAGAGACTAAGTAGAAGGCTGCAGTCATGAGCTTGAAAAGATTTCATCTGAAAAAGAGCTGGGTCCTCTGTGTATGAAAAATCAGTTACAGATAAAAAAAGGAAAAGCAAAGACAGGCAGTTCCGTCTTGGAAGTGAGATGAAAAGATAAAGGAAGACATCAGGTAATGACATAATTAAAATGTAGGCTGTAATCAGGATGCTATAGAAATGTAAATGTGGGAGCAGGTAGTGTTAAAATGCAGTCTGCAAAGTGTAAAAGACTGAATTRAGCACGGTCACTGGCGGGGAGCCTRCCAGGGCCTGCGGCTCGCGGCCCCCATCCCCACATAGCTCTCAGGAACTGGGCCTGGTGTTGGGAGCGTGGAGCCAGGAGGGCCCCATCCTAAGGGACGAGGGCTGATGTGGGTGCACGGGGAGCCCTTCAGCCTGTGGGTACCCTCCCCTGTATTATTTAGGCATAACCTGTAAGATAGGTAGACACTTGGGTCTGAACAACCACCAGAGTTCATTTGAAGTTTGGGATTTTTGTGTTCACATCTGTATTTTATTTTATTTTTTTACTTTGTTTCCAGGAATGACTTGGTTCCTGGGCTTATATGAAATGCCTGTGAGGGCTCAGGTAACTTCCTGTCCCAGAGCTATAGCGACTGAGGTGTCCTGCAAGTCAATGTGGAGCCACCTTGGGACTTCAGTAGTTTTTAGTTTATTTTCACTTCTCAGCATCAGTGTGTTCCTTTGCCTGTGTCATTGCAGGCTGGAGTAGGGTTAGGGGAGCACTTAGTGGAGAAGCTGAGTGCACCTGAAAATTTGACAGTCCTTTTTAGGTAAGCTGCAGGTTTGTCCCTGTACAGTCCAGTTCCAAGTCCTTTTCCTCATCTCTAGATTTTTACTTATTTCAGTCTATGGTTGGCGCTAGAGTTAGTGCTTCAAAACAAACACTGCAGAATCTGAATTACTCTGATATGTGCATGTATTTAATACTAATTGATTCTCCTGCTCTTATCACCTTTATAGTTTGTTTTTAAAAAATACAACAGTAAAAATTCAAACTAAAACCTGTTTCTCATTATTCCTCACTCCAAGAGGTCACCTTCTTGTGTAAGCTCTACAGTGCAATTGTAGGGCTTTTCACAATATTGCAGGATGCGGATTTCATATTTGTTAGAAAATTGCCTTTTGTGGCTTGCAATCTATGCCTGAGTGAATTTGATTTGTTTGTTTGCTTTACACAAAGACTTGCAGAAGGCAAAACCTTGGAGAGATTATATTGCATAGATGAATTGTGGCAGAGCTTGGGTAAGATAAGTTGGTTAACTTTATCTACCTGCCAGTACTTTGGCAACTGTACTCGCAAGCAACAGCAAATATCTAATCAGAGTCTTTACTTCTAGGAAATAATGCTCCTTTTACTTGTGTGGCTCAGGAGCCAGCATTTTTGAGAACCCAAAGATTTTAAGTCCTTAATTGCCATCTTAGGCACTGCAGTTCTTCAGTTTATCTGGTACCTAAATCCATAGCAGGTGGCCTAAGTTTCTTAGGTTATTCAGAAACGAGCAGCAGCTCATACTGAGGTCAGAATGCAAAAAAGCCGCCTGAGTTCATATGTTAAATTGATAGGAATACAGATGCATGTGTGTGTATGTATATGCACACACATATATATACATATATGTATATACACATATCTATACACACACACAGGTGCACACACAGAAGTTACAGGAACCAGTTGAAAGAGGGCTGGATTTCACTGGCCAGTACACCTAGGTAGTCTAGCTCAAAAAAAATTACTCGCAAAAAAATGATCAGTAACTTCTGAATTCTCACCTTTTCATTTTTGTGATGCAGAGGGTATAGACAGCATGTAGTAGCCAAGTAGTGTACAAGCAAAACCTTTGGAAGCACTGGCCTTCTTCTGAATCTTCTGCCAAACACAATGATGTTGTTATAGGTAAACGTGACAAATTGACAACCACTCGGGCCGGGTTGTATAAATTTCAATTTAATAGAATAATTGAGTAAGTCATAAGTAAGTAAAATAGTGCTGGGCGGCCGGGGAGTCTCCTGCTCCATTAACGGCGCGCGCAATCCCCCCCTCACAGTCTCCTTATATGTCTGTAATTTCTGTGGTTGCGCCGGCAGTTGCTGGGGGGGGTCAGGATGAAAGTTGGGGTCTTCCTCTGTGTTGTGTGTGGTGCCCTTCAGGTTGTGTGTATATATTTCACAATATAATATTGCTCTGCTGGTTTAGTATAATCATGGTGGTGGTAGTTTGTACTTAGTGTCCAGTTTCATGGTAAAATTATTTCACGAGTTGATAGTCCGTACTTAGTGCCTAGTTTTATGGTAAAATTACTTCATGAGTTGATGGCCCGTACTTAGTGCCTAGTTTCATGGTAAAATTATTTCATGAGTTGATGTAATAAATTATCACCTATCACAATGTTATTTCTGCTGCGGAGGATGGAGTATTATGTTTGAGTCTGAGTCATCCAATCTCACTACAGGCCATGTGAGACTTTCATGTAATAAGTACAGCAGGTTCTGAATCTATTATTAAATCACTCTTATCATCTGGTAGGAAGCATTCAAACATTTTGTCATTCTGTGACAGAATCTGCATGTTTGGTTCTATACTGACATGTAGAACTAATAATCATGTAACGTAGGGATTCAATTCAGCCGTCGCTGTTAGAAGTCTTGATAAAAAGCTTCCTCCCCCTCTTCCTCTTTCTGCAGCCTTTCAGTTATGTAAAAAGAATAAAACGTGTAAGCAAAGGAGAGAAGAGGCCACAGAAATGTATCATCAGAGGGGCGTTCTCCATCCCAAAGAGAAGACAGAACTCAAAGATGCACAGGCTCCTCCGTGCTGGGATGACCATCCCCCTGTCGAGGCGTGGGTGCCTTCGGCCAGTGCTGAGCAGCTCTTTGCTTTACTCTCGGCTTTGTTAGGGGTTTGGAAGTAAGAAGGTTTGCTTGCTTTCTTTGTACTGAGGAAACTGTATTACCACAGCTGGTCTGCGTGTCTGGTTGCAAAGCAGCGTAGTTGCTTAAAGCAGGGAAAGAGAGAAACATTCTGTTTTCTTTGGTCTGTTTTTTACATTGGCAGTTCTCAAAACAGGGATTGGAAATACAGCCCAGAAATGCAAAACTGGGCTGACCAACAAATCTGGATTATAAGCAGAGAAGCCTGAGAATGTATGTTTTAGTCTGACACCGGTATTAGGGCTGCATTTGACAAACTAACTTCTCATACTCTTTGCTGTTGGGCGAATCCAGAGACTCTAAACTTAACGACCCCAGATTTCAGTAAAAATATTTTTGAGAGGGACAAATTCCCTCTCCAGCAAAGCACCTAAAAATGGTGAATTGATTAAAGTCCCTGAACATCTGAAGCAAAACTAATGCATCTAGTTCTCAGAATAATTTTCACATCACTGTCATTTGAAATAAAGCCTCTTGGTAGAAAGGTTACAGATAATGTATAGCAGCAAGGAAAACAAGGTCCCATATTTGCCTGCTTGAAATCCTCTAATAGAACAGTGTATCTGTCGAAGCAACATCTGAATCTCGTTCCTGTGTGCGATCAGAAAGGAAATATTATTTCTAAGCACAGATTGGTTCCCAAAGGTACTGTTTGCTAAGTTTTCCCAGACTTGTAAAAAGCAATCAAAATGAATGATTAGCAGCTTCAGTGCTTTCACCTATGCATCTCTAAATATCTGGAACTACCTCCTAAGCTGTTTTGCTCTCTCTGTTTTTCAGGCACTGTTAAAATTGTCCATATAATTGTGCTCTGTTGAGAGGAATACACGTATACACACACACACAACCTGTAATAAACTGCATTGCTAGTCTTATTTTTTTTAAGCCAAAAATTAGATATCAGGTGAGTGCTTAGGTGCTGCATGACTTTCCAGCAATTTTAATATTCTGTGGCAGGAGTCTATTTTCAAGCAAGTTTGTCCAAGTAATTACTTCATGAATTTCAGTTCGATTCACCCAGAATCAAATTCTGGATCTATTTCAGAGTGTGCAGCCTTTGCAAGGCTCTGCCCATACAGGTATCTCAGCCTTTTGCAGCAGCTAACACTCTCCATGGGATGCCCTGGCTAATGGAGGCTGGGCCTGAATGCCAAGGGCAGAATGTTTTCACAGAATGATCCATGGTGATGGATTTGTTTTTCCGGGGCACTTGACGGAGCTTAAACCTCATCACCTTTAGAATATGAAGCAGAGTCAGTTGCTGAAGCTGGCAGGCTCTCAAGCAATCTTATCAAAAGAAACACAGCACAGATGCACTCAGAGAGCCTCAATGACACTGTGAAGAAAATGGACTCCAACGGCATGAGAAGAGCACGCTGCCTCTCTGAGGTCACGGCAGCATTTCTTTGCTTGATCTGATCAGCATTCTGCTGTCCTAGTGGAGGACTCCATGGAAATTCCTACAAATAATATTCAGCAATGCAAAACAGCTAGAAATAGCAATGTTTTGCATACCACAATATGATGCTATAGCATGCTAGCACTATTTTATTTATGGTAGCTACCACGCATCTCAGTTGTGGGGAGGTTGTTCATAATGCATGACATCTTAAAAATTTATAGAGTAAACATAGACATGCGTGTGTACACAGACACGCACACACAAATCAGGCACGCTTCTGAGCAGCAGCTCTTCAGCAACAAGCAGAGTTCTTAAAAAAAAAAAAACAGCCTTGCTTGCTCAGTCCATGAACATGGTGTGTAGAAGACAAATACAAACAGACCAAAAGCATCATTTTATTAAGGAAAACAATGTGATGTATTGCCTTTGGCCTTCTCCCTAGCAAACGCAAGGGTCGAGCACTCATACGYTTCAAAGAAAACAGGACTTGGCTCCTCTGTAGGAATCCTGTTTTACTGATAAGAAGTAATTCTGGCTCTGTAGCTTTTCCTCTTCTAGCTGGCACTGTTCCTTGGAGAGAGGGACAGTGGAGAACTGGGTTGCATCGCTAGCAGGGGAGACTAAGACATAATGGGAAATGGTGGGGAGACTGCAGCCCTCAGATGAAATGGGGCAGGGAGAAAAGGGTAGACAACCCTCAACCATAGTGGTTGAGTCTGAACATACTAGGGCAGATACAATGGGGGACAGAGGACTGGTCAGAGGACAAGATGAGGGAAAAGAAGCAAAAGAGACCGAAAAAGAGTGAAAGTACATGGAAAAGATGTGGAGTTGGAAAGTGGAGCTGGCCACAACTTTGTGTCCTTTTTGATGGCAAACTGTTGGGTTTTTATTTTGCTTGTGTCTGTTCAGAAAGTTTCTTGATTCACTCAACTTCTTCTCAGTAAACTTGTTCATTGCCTGCTGGAAGGTCAGCACTCCTTTTTGAGATGTTGATGTGTCAATAGTGTGTTTTCATCAGATGCTTGAGCTGAGGGAGAGAATGAGGAACACTGCCATGTCCAGTGTTCACATTGTGTGGAAGCAGCTGAAGATGGGAGGATAAGGATTAACAGAAAAGAAATCTAAGGTGAATCCAGTGAAATATACTCAGAAGGAAAAAGAAGCAATAAAGGAGAGAGAGGAGAGGATGAAAGAATGGCAAGGGGATGTGACAGAAGAGGGTCCAACCACCGATAAAGCCCAACTGGAAAGTTTCCTGTAAAAAGCCAGCAGCTGTTGAGCTGCGATTCATCAGGGATGGCTGTGAGGGTTCTCCAGGGAGTACCTCCCTGAGCTCCTCTCATGGTGGTAACCACTGTGACAGTGCCCCTGCACAGCAAGAGGGAAGTTGCTCTGGTTGTTCAAAGCTTCCCATGGCTGCCCTTAGCAAACCACAATATCTCTCATGTTGCTGCTGGTCAGTCCATGGTTGTGTAGACATGGCATGGACAGCCATGTCCATAATTTGGTAGGGGTGTCCACCACGCACCAGACTCGTGGCCCATGCTACCTCTGCATATCTGGGAAGCCAGAACAGACTCTGCTAGGGTGAATTCCCAGCCTTCAGGCTGAGAGTTGCAGCCCCTTCAACAGAGAGGACTATCACAATGGGAGCTGTGCTACTCTCACTCTGCCAAGATATGGGGTGTCCGTGTCTTCTGTGACGCTGGCCTGGCTGCCCAGGCCATCTACCTGCCTTTTCCCAGACACCCAAATCTGGAGACAAAGAACAGTGATGAGTCCTGATGATGTCCAGAGGTGGAACAGGGTGGAGATACTGTCAGATGTCAACTCCAAAAGGGAACAAAAGGTTTATCCAAACCCTGCATGTGGTCACCAACCTGGGAATAATCCAGGAGACATGCAGAGGACTTGACAGCTGGCATGCCTTCCATTCCATTTTCCATACTTCAGTGCCACCCTTGCTCCTGACTGTAACATTAATTGTATGATATTTACTGTTTTTCTCAGGAACTGGAGTATTATTATTGCATGAGAAACTCAGTTCAATTTTGTTTCTTAGTGAAAGTTCTTGACTTTCAGAGTAGTAAAGGAAAGCCCACGTACATGACCTGAACACACACCCCAGGTTCAGCAAACAGGAGACAAGTAAGAAAAAAAAAAAATCACAGATGTGTTATTTGAAAGCAGGCACTAATGATTTCTCATCTAATCTTATGATTTTTTTTGGTCATGACCTATAATTTTCAGAAATGTTCACTAATAGAGAGAAATAGCATGGGTGATTGTCTAGTTAACGCGCCTGGGGGAAAGAATTGCTGAACTCAACACAGTTTTGGAAACTGCAAAAATAGTCACTTTCCCAATTTCGTACACCTTTCAGTTTTCTGTTGAAGCAGATCAGATGTGTTCAGTGCTACCTGGGCCCAGGAAGCTTTTGCCATCCTTTTCATAAAGTATCTGTGGCCGTGTTCTGGGCTCCTACACTAAAAGATAGGACTCTAATCTTTTTTATTGAGAAAATATGCTTCTGGCCATTATAGAAAACAGAACTGAACCACCTGTGCAAACAGAACCAATATGAGAAGGTGTATAGATTATGAAAAAATAGATACATTATATATGTGTATTTGAGATATTACCCATCTGTAAATAAATATGAATATATATATATATGTACAATCATGTTAAACTGCAGGGTTTAATTTTTATGTACTGCAAAGAATCATGCAAAGTCCCTCTGTATTGACCCAACAGAAATTCACATGATTGGCTCTGAATTTTATGGGACACTGATGTGATACAATTGAGGTACAATCTCCCGGTTAGGGTCCTAACTTTGGTGATGTATCTAACTTGCTGAAAAGCAGACCCAAGTAGCAATATGTTTCCCAACCATTTCTGCTGATGTGACTGTGACTAGGTGGTAAGTAGTGGGTAATCAGGCAGAATGCAGACGAGGAGGCACAAAAGGATGAGTCATAAATGCAGCAATCCTCTGGTCACTTAGTTGTCTCCTGCTTCGGAGTGATCTCGCATTCTGATGTTTATAGGTTTTGTGTGCAGTCCCCTTGGGGAAGGAGAGCAGTGACAGATAACACCTGTCCAGACAAATGTTCTGCCAAGAGAAAAAGTGTAAGGGAAAAACCATGCACTGGAGAGAGTGATTCTCTCACTGGACTATCCAAAGCTTCTGCGGCTTCACACATCCATCTCTGAGCTGAAGCAGTCAAAAGGCTCCAGTGTTTCATGGACCCAGATGTGGTATGTATTTGTCCTTCCTGGAGCGTCTTATGTGCAGCTGTGACACTCTGTGCTCTGCATAYGTCAGTACTTTTACCCAGACATGGAAGTACACAGCCGTTGTCCCCCTGCCCCGTTGTTGTTGTGACTGCATTAACTACGCTCCTCCAGGCTGATACCAATATTAGCAACCCTTTGTTACTCTTCAGTGTGCCAAAACTTTAGGATGTCTGGGATCCCCTTGTTGGAAAGATGGAAATAACTGATTTACACTGAGTCACTGAACAGCACTAACCTGCTCAAAAGACTGTCTTCCAGAATTTGAATTTGAAATAACCTTACTTTCCTGCAATATATAAAATGCCAGGCATTTTTCTTCAAATAGAGCCATGTATTGCTTACCTCCTGTTTGGAAGCAGAGGCCTTGGCCCACAGCTCAGGCTTTCTTGCCAAGAGCATGAGCCAGTCTTGTCCAGTAGAGGGAATTCACTTTTCTGCCTCTTGGCTATCATCCCTCTGAATGATCTAGCAAGTGACTCCAGACACAGTTAATTTCATTTATTCTTTCCCATCAGCTATTGGAAATTCCAGCTGGATCTGTTAATTTCTTCCATAACCTTATGAAAATACAACTTTTATAGCTGGGCTTTCCCAGAAGTTTATAGCAGGAATCCAACATGCTGACTATATATATCACTTGCAACTAGTTGGTGTTTGTGTGCACATGTATTGCATGCTTCATATTGTATACAGCAGTGGCTAGGGCAAGATTGCAAGGCACTCAGATCTTCTTGCAGTGGGAGCTGCATAAATACTTTAAATGAAGGTCTAGGAACAGATAGTTGGAACAAAGAGATGGGAGGGGAATAAGAAATGAAGAGAAAAGGTGGAAAAGGAAAAGCAGAGAGGGAAGTGAGCCTGAAAGACAAGGAGCAGGGCTGCAGGATTGCTGCAACAGAAGACGGTGCAGTCAAATATCTCTGTAGCACATGGCACCATGGCGAGGCACAGCAGTGCCCAAGATCCTGCCTGCTCCAGGCAGGCGGAGAGAAGCCAGGAAAGGAGTGTCAAGGGGAGGTGAATCCAGCCTAGTGATGCAAAATGCTTTTAGAAAAATCAGGACATAGGATTGTTGGTGCCACTGTGTTGCAGAGTCTGTGACGAGGACCTGATGATAACACTGCAGTGAAAAACCATAACTTGTGAAGTTTGAGCTTCCTCTGTATCAAGTAACAGGGTAAAGATGGTGGGCTTTGCACTGCTGCGGGGACCTTCAGGAAATCATCTGGGAGACCTACTAGATATTGCAAATGCTGTAAAAAAATGAAAAACAGACTTGAATACCAAAAGAATTGCTAAGATGGAGCTCAGGAGAGAAGTTTTGCACCTCAATGCACAAAAGAAAAAGGCAAGGAATACCAAATACTTCAATGGGCATATGCTTGCATAAAGTGGAAGAATCACCTGTGGCTTGGGACTGCTCTTCCTCTTCTCCAAGCCAGTAGCGCACACACAGACAAGTGTTAGCAAATTAATAGTGTTTGCTGGGATTTACTATCCCAGGATTCAAGCCTACCTGTGAGTTTTGACACAAAAGAGAGAACCACTGGTGCCAGATTTTTAAGGATAATCACAAACAGAATAAGAGAATATTAGCACTGATGTTGCCAGCRTTGTTGGGGCGAAAAGCAAGGCTGGTTCCTGAGTGCACAGTGCTACATCCCCACCCTATGGGGCCATGTATCTCACCGTGCTGATCCCCTGCACCAGCCTTGTCAGGAGATGCTGCAGCTCCCTTCCAGCCCACACACCTGTGGAGAGGGCTTTTTGTGGAAACTAGGACCAGCATGATTATGGTTGCACAGCATGGGCTCAGGATGAAGCTGAGGTGAACAACACACCTGGAAAAATGGATGGTGCCGAGATTGAGGTGGGCAGCTGAGCTGCTGGAGGCTGAAGGCTCAAATGCAGGCTTTGGAGGCCTGAATAGACAAATCATATAAAAGATCCCGGTATTATTAATCAGTCATTCAGTAATGAGCATTAAATGTGATCATTTCCAGAGCTGGTTTTGTGGAAAATTGGCAGTGCATAAAAGAAATGTGCAAAGAATCAAGCTAAAATTTCCATATACATAAAGTCAAACACTTTCCATAGTTATGTAAAGGAGTTAAAAGCTGAACTGAATAAGTTGCTCATATTCTGGAACAGAAGTGATACAGGGGCTTAAGTTGGTAAAACCATCAGTTTAGCTACTACCAGCATAACTGTTAGAAACAATTAATTCCTGTGCGGAATAAAGCCCTGACTCACACTTCAGTGGGGGAGAAAAATCTAGAAGCAAGAGTGGCGACAAACCAAAAAAGCTGAAAGGAGAGAGGGAAAACTGAGAGAATAAATAAATAAGAAGGCAAAGAGGAACTGGTAAAACAAAGGGAAAACTTTCAGAGCTCCAGGGGTAGGGAAAGCATTAGAGTAAGTTTGAGGGACCAATGTGGAAGAGTAAAGCAGAAAGACCAGGCCCCGTGGGGAACATGGAGAAAGATGGACCTGTGAGAGAGGCTTACAGCCGGAGGAGGAAACCTGGAAAAATGGGATTAATGGGCAGCAGAGAGATGTAGACACCAAATAGGTAAGAAAACAAAGTAGACCTTTTTATTCTCTGCTTTTTCTTCTACTTGATGTTAGTTTCAAATAAATCAGCTTCCTTAAAATGTTTGGTTTGAGTCATGCTCCAGCAGCCCAACATCTTCTCAGGCCAGACTGCACATTTCCTACTGGCCTAGGAAACATTTTCAAATAAAAGCTTAGAACCTAAACAGCCTCCCCCTGACCCCCAAGGGCACTGAAGTACTTACTGTGTTTTACGCAAAAACAGAGGTTTTCCCTCACCGGCCTTGACCAAAGCCACCTCCCCCAGCCCTTCAGGCACAGCAAGCTGGGAGAGCGCAGGGCTGCAGCAGGACAGGGCCAGCTGGTGGGGAGCATCCCATGGGAAACAGCACCCTGGGCAGGGCGACGGGCTCGGGTGGCTTCACGCCTTCTTCACTTCTGTGCTCACTGGCAAAGGGCAGTCGTAAAAGGCAATGTGTGAAGTGGGAGAACTGTCTGGAAGGGGTCAATGCTGAGTCCAAGTGTGTTCAGCCTTGCTGGGGCAGTAAGAGCATGAGCAGCCACCACAAGAAGGCAATCACAAGGCATCAGTCTATTACTGAGAACAAGGAGAGCCAAAATACAGCGCAAAAATGGGAAAACAAGATTCAGCAAATGGAAAGATATTTCTCCAGGGAAAAATGAGCTGGAACTCTTGCACTGAAAAAATTGTTATGTCTTTTTTTTTTTTCTGTCTAAATCCCCTTTTCTTTGAAAACTGCTACCCTGCCCTCACCCCAGTTTGGATGTACTGCTGTACATAGCAGGTTACTTAATTTCTTGAGTGCAGAGGGAAAACAAGGCTTTAGAGAGGCTCCGGGTAATGCTCTGGAATGGCTGGTGTGAGCCACCATGTGAGCACAGAGACTTCAGAATTGCTCTTTTCATTTACTTTTTCGTTTAAGAATGGGCAAAGTGAGCCCTGGAAACCCCATCTAGTGGCTATAAATCAATGACTAGGCATGACAGGGTGCTTCAGAGAAGGGACATATTTTGGCAGAGTATTGCAGAAGGATGCTGTAACCTTGAGGTGCATTTGATAGAGGCAGCTCCTCAGGGGGACTGAAGGGCCCTTCTGTCATGAAAGAGAAAAAATGCACCGAGTGTGAGCTAGGTGCGCAGAAACTGCCTCCAGGAGCTCTTGTGCTGGAAAGGGGAAAACAAGGAAATATCCCATATGCCTGCCCCTCTTGTCCTTCCCTGGGTGTCTGCTTATGGTCGCTGAAGGGGAGTGGAGACAGGTTGGATGGGCATCTGATCTGACTGAGTACATCAGTTCAGGGATGAGGAAGACATCGATACGGCTGGATGCAAGCTTATGTCAGGCAGGGAGACAGAGACGGTGTGGGTGAGCAGGTGCAGAGGCTGCTGTGCAGGCCAGCAGCCACGGAGGGCTGCCCGTGGCTCGGCGGCTCCCCTGCATGGCCAGTGTGTCCATGTTCACCCTCAGACACGCGCATGGTGGGCACGGAGGCACAGCCCCCATCTTGCCCTTGACAGCTCGCCTTTTTGTGCCTCAATAGAAGTGAGTCCAAGTGTGAACTGGGTGGGATCTGCATATTTTACAGTTACACCCTGGAAATCCTGATGGAGTTGCCTCTGAGTTGCATATGTGAAGCAGATGCTGGAACAGGGGGACAGATGCACCTTTTCACTCTTTGGGAGTGCCAGCCTGGGTAAGTGACATTTGGCTGGGTGATTGCCAGAGCATCAGGCCAAAGACTCAAACCCAGGAGTATCCTGAAAGGCACGTATAATGTTAAGCGTTAAGTGTACAAAGTGTTGCGTGTGGGCCTCGGGAAACGTATTAGCAGAGAAGGCAAGCTAGAGCTATGCAACATCCAACATGTCTCTTGCATCCTGAGGTCTAGAGGATATCTGCCTAGTCCTGTTCCTTGTTAAGCAAAATGCTCCTTTAATACAAACAATAGAGAAATGTGCTTTGGAGCTGTAGTACCAGGATTTGGCCCAGCTGATGAACTGATGTAGGGTTTGGTATGGTAGGATAGCTTTCCTAACTCAGTTGCACAACTGTATGATGAAATAAGGGGATTAAAACAATTAAAGGAATGCAGCAATCTCATGGAGCTACATGTCCTCATGGATGAGCATTATCATTTGTGGCCATTCAACCATGGGCCTGAGCTGTGCCCTGGACTACAGCAAGCTCTAACCGTAATTTCTAAGAGCTCAGCTCTTAGAAAGTGTAGATTCACTTCTAACTGGAAAGTTCAGTAGATAGATAGCCATATTGTAGCAAAGCAATTTTTTTCAACAACCATTAATGTAATAAAGGGGGGATGTGTACAGGGACCTAAGGAACACACACTATTTAAATACATAGGGACAGTAGATATGACAAGGGAGATGGAAAGGCAGGAACAGGATCATCAGCTGGATTCTGGAGACTGTCATTTTGGGGGCTGAAGAAGCTGATTGCTTTTTAAAGTACAAATTAGAAGGTGACTGCTCACTGGCCTGCTATTCTGATTATTATATCTCTTTATACTATGAGATTGAATCCTACAATGCCGCAGTGACCTTGTCCGACCATTCTTGGAGCAGGTCATCATTGGGAGAGGTCTCAGCCTCTTCCTCTACCAATGCCCAACGTGCGTGTCCCAGTGCAAGTGTTCTTGCTACGTCTTTCTGAACAGCTACATTTTTGTCATCATCATCATCGTTTTCCTGCGATGAGTGTTGGTTGTCACCATCGATCAGCTACCCTGGGGGCCATCTGGCTGGCTATGCTGAGGTGGGTGCAGCCTCTCCTCCTGAGACAGCCCTTCTACATCAACACAGGTGCACCCACTGCCCATCTCTGCTCTACACATCGCTCGGGACTGCTGCCACCGCCCATTTTATACCCCACTCTGCTAAGCATTGTCCGAACCCCCTTTGTCCGTCTTTCACACCTGAGTGACTTGAGTGATGGTGACAAGCAGTGACGAGCCCTGCCAGGGCATTGCGGGGGGAGCCGGGTAGCTTCCAGAGCGACATGTGCTCCCGCAGGAGGCATTGCATGAAAAGGCTGAGGGCTGCACAGAGTAACAAAACCTGCAGGGCCTGTGGTGGCTGCCTCTGCGGGTCAGGTTGTGCCTCGCTCACGTTGCGGTAAGGGCCTGTGGGTGGGCAGGAAAGGCAGCACCAACTGCCTGGTGCGCCCACTCCTGCAAGCCATACTCCTCCAGGCTCCAGCACAAAAGAAGCTGGGAAATATTTTCACAGTTCCCCCACCAGAAGCCTGAGAAAATGCCAAGCAATAATGGTAGCATAATAAACTATTTCCAGCCGCTTTGCATGCTTGCAGCCTGTCAGACAGTCTCTCCCTTGTGAGGGTGGAGGAATTGCTGTCTCCAAAACTCTTCCCTCCGTGACCGAACATCACCCGCCACTGCTGTTTCAGCTCCCCACAGGCGCAGGCACTGCAGAACAACACAGACATGCAGCAGATGGCATTAGGCATTCACTTAGAGAGTCGACCGTCAAATGATATGCACCCCCCTGGTTTTCAGCTGTGCCTTCGAATAGGAGACACATTTGCCAGGATACTTCACGTTGCCCTAAAATACTGAATTCTTTCACTTGCGGGGTGGCCTGGAGGGCATTGGGCTAGAGCATGTGCCTTCCGTTTTCTTCATGCTTCCGGGGCTTACATTTTTATGGCTGCTGCTTTTTCTTTCCACCTTTGTAATGGTAGTAGGAGGGATGTGGAAATTAAAGAGCTGAGTTTTGGGTGAGACAGTCTGAGCCCTGACTGCAGCGGGTGCCTAAGAGGACAGTTTCGGCACACAGTGCAGCTGGGAGCCTCTCACACTACTTGCAATGAATGTGCAGGAAGCTCATGGAAAGGGCGGGCACTAATTAATAGTTAGAGTCCTATTTCAGCATAAAAATGAATGTCATCTCTCACCATGCTGATGGAGGAGGATTTTGCCCGGCGATAAGTGCCACTTTGTCTTGTGCGTGGAAAAGGAGCTCATCAGCCCTGGGCTCTCAGGGTTGCAGTGCGAACGCCCTGCAGCTCTCAGCCCCAGAGCCAAGAGAGGTTGTTGCTATGGGAATCAGGAGGGCACTTGCAGATAGGACCTGGAGCCTGTGCCTTTCGCTGTCTGTCCGAGGCAGCTGGATTTGGAGGGAAGCAAAACTAAAAGGAGGTGGCAGAGAGACAAAGACACAGCAAAATGCATGCATGTGAGAGGAGGGACCTGCCCAGAATGAGAGTACAGTGTTATACAGAAGAGCAGGGACACCAAACTGTCAGGCAGTGGTGGCTCAGCTTCTTAGGATAAACCTTTTTTCTGCTCTGTTTGGCACTGGAAAAAAAGTCCAGTAAAAGCCCAACTGTAGCAAGATGGGATCTGCCTCCTCAACTTACCGGCCCAAGTGTATTTATTTGGATATTGATGGAAGAATTCAAAAGGTACTTTTGTTGCTTTTCACCAAGTAGTGTCTCAGGACACAGCAGCGGCTGCAAGCTGTCTGTGCTGTGAGACCTATTTCTGTAATGCAAGCTAGACGCATGTTTGCATTCAGCTCCAGTGTGGGCTTCAAATCTCTTTTTAAAAGGCRGCAGAGGGGGCAGGGGGGGGTCTTGTGTGGCTTCTGCTTTGTATATGAATTTTTATTTAAAGGGGAAGGGGAGACCGGCAGGAGATGAGTGCGCTGTGCTGCCAGCACTCAGGGTCTGTGTGGGAATCCTGGGTTTAGCAGCGCTGCAGGATTCCTCTCCAAGAGTACCGTTTCGATGTGTTTACGAAGTTTTGCCTGTGGAGAGGTGCTTCCCCGGTTTTCACCCAAGCAGTCAGAACTGGAAAGCACGGCGTGCCGAGTTATTTTGAGATTGCTTATCAGGGTTTTAATGATGGGCATTTTCCTATCGAGAAGTTTAGTGGCAGGCAGGTGTTGGATTGTTCTGTAATATGCTGTGCTGTGGTGCTGCTGGGTCCCCGCCACCTTCGTGGAGTTGTTCATAAATGTCGATAAACATTAATCAAAACTTTAGCTTCAAAACTTTATTCTTCCTTGTTTGCTTAACCACTGTACACAGCACAGGGGAAACTGCAGGAGAAACATGTATTATGGCTAAAAGAAAGAGCTCGTACACTGTAGAGCAGATAGCCAACTGCTTTTAAACAGAAAAAATGCTTCAGCATTTTTGTAAGTAACTCTTCATATTCTTTTTGTCAGCAATTCTTTGGCCACAAACCAAGTGCCTGTTTTATGTAATACTGACTGAAAGCCAGTCAGAGGCTCAAGAGCAAGTAAAGCCTGACTTGCAAAATGCAAATATCCACCTCTTGTGTTCCTGCTCTAAATCTTCATTTCACCCAGCCTCGCCTTTTTTTTTTTCCTCTTTAAAAACAAACAGTAAAGAAATCCTTTCCCTTCCCTTTCATGTATTAATGACCATAGAAACAAGGTAATGGGAGAGCTAATACTTACAATCGTGTCCTACAGTGCCATTGCCTATGGTCCCCTTTGTAACTGCTTTGGASACCTACCGTGTTCCCCGCGATGAAGAAGGTTCTCCAAGCACACGAGTGAAGAAGTCTGTAATCAGAATCAAGACCTTGGAAAATTAAAATCTGTACAAGGTTTCCCAGGGCAGAATATCCTCTTCACTGATCCTGGGGCTTACAACTGAAGGTGATCCCTCCGCTGCAGCGGGTTCCTCCGTACTGGCAGAGAGGAGCCCACAGGCTCTGCTAAGCGAAAGGGACTGCTTCTGTTTTGCCAGGGTTTAATGAGTTGGTCTCCTGACAACCCCCAGAATCAATGCTTTCCCTGGCACCTTTACAGCTAAATATTAAAATGTTTTGGCATTTCAAAAAGGTTGTGAGCATTTCTAAACATGTTATTAAATCATATTATCTGTCAGCCATGCTGGTTTAAAAAAAAAAAAAAAAGCATTTCCCAGAATCAGTCTCTGGAGAGTACTTTTGTCACTAAAAACACAGAAGAGGCACAGTTGCACAAGCAAGCAAATGCAAACTCAGTCAGTATTAAGTTTTTTGCTCGATAAATGTTATCTGTTTCTTTTGTCAGATGTGAAATTTCATCTGTGCAATGTTTGGAAGGATCCCTGCAGTAAAAATACCGAGTAAATGGGGTTCACTCAGGGGTAAGCAGGGCATATCACAGATTCTCATGCCTCCTCAGTAACAACATAATTAGAAAAAAAAGCAACCCTTAATCTTCCAAGGAATGCAGTATTTGAGGCTTCTAAAGGGAATTCATTAAATCAATGCTAAGCTACTCCTTCTTAACCTGGTAATGAGGTATGAGCTTCATTAGAGCAGTGTTTGTTGAGTTTGAAAGGGCTTAGCTCCAACTTGCATCTGGTTTGCTGAGCTTTGCATTGTAATGTGGGCATACCACAATGATGGTTGTAATAGTGATTCTTAATATATATTTTATGCTTACATGGCCTGATTATGAATTCACACCAGTGCAACCTCAGGGCATGTTACTGACTTGGGGAGAAGTTATTTTCCATCTCAGAGTAAAGGAAGGAACAAGCCAAGCCCAGGAAATACCATACCACCCCACCCCAGGAAACTGCACATTACAGATGAATACTTGAAAATGCTCTACAACACGAGTGTTGAATTAAGCTAAACAGGTATGTGTGCCGTCAGGTACAGAGACGCACAGGGGGTAGRGCAAAGGGGTTTGGCCCAATATTTTGCTCCAGTTGCTGGGGATGTGGGGATTGTCACTGGCTTTGAAATCCTTCTCAATGGCTGCTAAAATAAAGGAGGCACCATCTTAGGGGTTGAGCGTAAGATGGTGACCAAAGCAAGCATGCCTGAGAGGAAGGGATCAGGTCCAGATCTCCTCTGCCCTCCCTCCCCACACCACTCTGCTAGCGGGGYGAGGGACAACTAACCTCTGGCCATTTCCATGCAGACAAGCTGGTTGTCCAGTTTACAAACATTTCAAGTCTAATGCATTACTGTGCTTGGTTTATTTATTTTTAGAGGATCTTCTTGCCCAGAGAAGCACAGCAAATCATAACCCATTTGCCCGGTCACAAAGCCTCTCGCTACGCCTTACACGCATATCCACCATGGCTTAGCATGCTTGTGCAACATGTTCATGACCTACCTGCRCCACAGCCTATTTTGTTGTCAGGCAAAAGAGAAGAGATGGTCAGGAAAAAAAAAAAAAAAAAGGCCTCGCTTCATATAGGAAGGTGACTTTACACTACCACAGTGTATGGAGATTTCTCATTGTTCCTGGAGTGCCACTAGATGGGGTCAAGCACCAAAACCCCAAATCTGCCTTTGGAGAAGTAAGGTTTGCTCTACAAAACTTGAGAAAGCCAGGAACTCCAGATCTGGAATCTTATTTTCCTTCATAACATTATTAACCCTTTGGCTACTTTTTTAAGAAAAATCCCTATCAAGTCTGTTTTGAATTAAAAATCCATCAACATGGAACACTGATGCCCATATGTTTTCCACATAGAAACTGTGGGGATCATCAGAATTTCTTTTGACCTTTGAGATCAAAATGGTAACAGAGCAGACCCAGCCAGTGACTGTGTTCCCAGGTGGGTGGCTTCATGGCTCGCATTTTCAAATGTCACAGTGTAGTGGCTTTACTTGCAGAGTTGTAAGAAGTTCCTCTGAGAAAATACTTAATCTGAGATGATTTCTGTTTCCAGTGTCTTAATCAACAGCATATTTGTAGCAAGGATTGAAAGTCAGGAGGGTACAGAGCCTGAATTAACTAGGAAAAAAAAAAGGACCGCTGCCTTTGTCTAAGATTCAAGAAAATCACTCAGGCTGGTTTTCTTCCTTTTCAGAAAGCAAGTAAAGAATTTTGGAGTCATTTTGCTGGTTTACTGAGTCATTCTGGATGCCAAATAGAGAGAAAACCTTTTTTTTCTCAAAGCAATTTATTCAGTTCAACCTTTCTCAATCTCTACTGTATTGACCTGTAGAGCAGGACCCTGAGACACCCACAGCTATTGTTCCGCTTGGCCTGAGGTCCATGATGAACAGAACAAAGTCAAGATTATGTTTTGGTGCTGCGGTTATTGCACTGAAATGTCAGCCAGTAGGAATGGTTTTGTCATGTGAGCTTTTCTTTTTAATTAGAGCAACAGCAACTGTGGTATAAATGCCTAGACTCTAGCAAACCCAACAGATTTTTCCAAAGCTCACCGTGCTATTTTTAACACGCCAAACTGGATTCAGATTAAAAACAAAACACAGGAGAAAAATAATAGCATGATGATTGGTTCAAGGCTATTACATATTTTCGCATCCCTAAATGCTGCACAGACAGTCCTAGCGACTCCCTTGGCACAGCAGGGCCAAGCGTGTTCCACGGTGCCTGCAGCTCCCTGCTCCCTGGCCGTCAAGCCAGGGGATTTAGTTATTTAGGAATATGCTTTCAGCTCCTTACTGCCAGGGAGGCTGGGGTGTGCAGAGGCATATTTCACGCGCAGTCGGGACATGGGTAAGGCGTGCCCTCGGGGTCCAGTCTGCATGGCCAGGACTCACAGGTTCCTCCCACACACGGACAAGCCTATGCCAAAACCTTCTGTAGCACAGTGAGGCGTAAGCATGTTTTTGTGGGATCAAGGCCATTTTTTTACTAGTGGTGGATCACTGCAGGCAATGGAGCATGTAAGGTAGCACAGCCTGAGTCTGGCCAGTGGTCTTGGCTAAGCTGGGTGCTCTGATTTTAGCTGACCTTGGTGAATTTAAGGCAGCTGGTAGATGTCCTCATTGTAATGCAGCAAAAACTGAACAGTGAGCATTTTAAAACTCTGTCATATTACAGCTCCTGTATAATATTTCAACATTTTAAAGAACAAAAATGTCTTAAAAACAGGCTTTTAAAAATGTGAGAGAAAACTTAATACTTGCGGCTCCTCTGTCTCTTCTCCCCCTTTCCCCTTCCTCCCTGATTAGGCCCATCAGGTCACTCAGGGGCGCTCCCATGGTTCCTCCATAACTCCTCCAGATCCATTGCCCAGAAAGGCTTGTTTACTGGCATTTATCTTTCTGAGGTCATGCGCCATCTATTATAGTTATTACAGCATATGCTCAGAAACTGTAAGTGGAGCACGCTATTGCTGGTGTTACCTAAGGATTYGGATGAGGAAACCTTAGCAGTTTATGCTACTTTCATACGATCCTTAGTACAAACAAGACAAAACCATTTTGTTTCTATCACCTTTCTAATTAACTTACTTTTACAGCTGTAAATTATATTCTCTGGCCTTTCACCACACCCAATTTCCTTAGTCTATTAACTAACATACATTTCTAACACTCCTCTATTATCAAGCAGGTCATATAGTCAGACATCAAATTTGTGAGTATTTTTGAGACACACAGACTAAGTTCACTCACATTTAGTGAGGACATTTGATGCTAAAGTATTCCTATTGTCCAGTTTACAAACATTTCAAGTCTAATGCATTACTGTGCTACAGGATTAATTGCACTTAGTACTCCATCAGCAGCAGCTATGTGCCCTTTTGATGTTAAGGGAAGTCAGAATACAGACATTTGAATTATTTGTCAAAGGTTGAAATACTTTTATGTCTGCTGTAGAAATTAAGAAACTTTTAGCTCAGCTTCTCAAAATGAGCCTTGTTGGTTCCTGATTATATACTACTATCATTAGTGCTAAAAGACTGAATGTTAGCAATATGTCCCTTAGTGTGGTCAGCAGGTTGCACAAGACTCTTTTTAATGTAACCTCATTTCCTCTACCAGCCCCAACATCTCTAAAAAGTCATGAGATACTTCCTTGCTCGTAGTGACAGAGCCTCCAATCTCTGCCACACTGACTGACTCAACAGACCTTCAGGATGGTCCTGGTGCTCAGATATCAGAGTATTATAGACATTTTCTTTTTCCTGAAAAGATTCTTTCCCATATCTCTCTCTTCAGGAATATTATAAAGGATGGGAATTGTGCCTTATCGTATATCCACGAACCTTGTGATCCTGATACATCAGCTCTGTCTGCCTCCTGTCTCTCATTTCAGGGTAATGTACCTTACTAGGAAACTGGTGGGAGTCATCCCACTTAACTATAGCCGTCTTAAAGTTAATGATGACTAGCCCAAGCTAGTCATGCAGGTTTCCCCGTAGTCAGTGGGGAGGTGGGCGGTGTCTCCAGAGGTTGATTCATCCCATTGTAAACCAGGGTTTGGAGATGTGTGGGCTGATTTACTGTTTGGAAGTGGTCCTCTGTCTCTACCAGCAATAGAGGAAGTCTGGCAGAGCAAGGTGCACAAGAAACCTAGCATCTAGTTGTCTAAAACTASTTCAGATGAATCCAACCCGTACATTTTACATAGGTGTCATGTTGAAATGAATGTTGTCAAGCCATGCTACTGCTCAAAGGTAAGTGTGAATCAGCAAGACTGCAGAGCTCTGCCTGTTGATAGTCTACCACATCCCTCTTTGTCTAACAGAAGGGGTGTTGAAAAGCTTAGGATTGCTATTATTTTTGTTCAGATTCTTAGATCAGGGCTCTCTCTCTTTCTTTTCTACACACCCACATGCATGCACACACACATACACTTATTTTCCGTTCCTCTCTTGGTGAAGTTCCTACTGCATCAAACGGCAAATCTGGTGTACTATTTTTAATATTGTCTAACATTTGAAGCCCAGAAAAATGGAGTGGTTTTCCAAATATCAACTGTTAATTAGTGCAAGAAATAAAGAAGTGTAGACAGATATTTTGGATATAGCTGGGCTCACGCTATAATACTTGTATCTGAAATTCAAAGGATGGGAAACCTGGGAGAGGTTTAGATATGGGGTTTTAGGCAGGGCTTCTGCTGTATGTTGGGAACTATGACTGATAAGGTAGGTACTCTTTTTGCTATTTTCTCAGGAAGACCTTTTTGATTACAAATTCAGAAAAATTAGTTCYTTCCAGTGATTTCTATAGAGCAGCATCTAAAAGCTCTTAAACCTACTTCATTTTGATATAGACAACAAAGACTGCCTGAGAGAAAGAGAAAATCATAATGTAGACTTTCCTGTCAGCATTCTGCTTTAGCAGTTCAAAATTCCTCCATGAAAACTGCTGTTATAGAGCAGCAACAAATTTCAAAGTCCATGCAAGATATGTAACTGAGTTTTAGCGAGCTATTTTCTAACACACCATCCTTCAATCTCATTAGCTAAATATTATCATTTTAGATAGTTTTAACCCCACACTTGCAGCTCTCATTCCGAACATTGCTTGCTGTGCTGAATGAAAAAGACATCACCAAGTGCTAAAAGTCTTGAATACAGCAGGTTGAGACCAGCAGAAGGAAGTAGGGCTGGAAACTGAGGATAGATTGGCTTTGAAAATATTTCTCCATTACTCATGTAGTAATTTTACTATGGTCAAAAAAAATCAAATGCTAGTTAAATACTTGGAAGAAAACCCAATTACCAACAAAAGATCGGAACAGGATAACATTCTGGACAGGGTTTGCAGTTTACAGAGAGGATTAGCTGTTCTGAGGATCAAATATAGAACAGAAATTGGATTTGTAGGCTGTGTTTTTTACTCTTCATATTTGAATGTGAAGTATAATGTGATTAGTTGTRAACTGGCAGGTTGCAGAGTGTGTGCTCTGTGGTCCCTTAGCAGTAGCTCCAATACAGTCCTTTAATATTAAACTGCTTTTCTGATTGGGGAAACCGGCCATAGCACYGGGGTTCTTAATCTACTCTTTCTAAGAGGGGTCTTGAAATCCTTGTCCCCTACCAGAGGTGGGTACTATGGATTAAGAGAGAAGGAGGAAGATGTTTCAAACAGTGCAGAACTGTCCCCAGAAAAGTAACCAACCCACAGTTTCAGACCTACAGATGTGAGCTCTGGGCTAGGAAAGAGACATCCCTACTGAGTCACACTGTCCTGCTTCCCAGTCACTGCATGCTTCATCAAAATATTATTTCCACTCCAAAAAGTCTCAGTTATTATTCATTCTGTTTTTTCCCCTTCATGTTATTCTCCAAGGCAGGCAGACAGCATTCCATACTTAAATCAAATGGCTACTTCTTGGTTTTGATGGCAACTTATTAAAACTATCAAGCTAAGCATTCAGGGGAGACTAGCCTTCCTGTCATTTTTCTATACATGGTAGAAGTTTTGCTAACAATAAGGGGAAACAAGGACCAAAATATGAAATAAACGTTAATGCTCTAACAGATGAAACTAACTGTTTGTAGATGCTGTATCATTTTGGGGGAACACGTTCTTTTCCTCCTGGCACAAATCCAAGGGACATGCAATTAACAGGATTTATATGTGGTTGATCATCCTCAGGGCATTCAGTTGTTAATCTGCAAAATGAAGCAGGGGCCTTTGTTTCCCTTTCCTGTGTGGTCTGTCTCCTGTGTGACTCTACTCATATGATTTGGGCTCTACCTTTCCTACAGAAATGACCCTGCTGACTGAGTGCCTTGTGTTGGCTCAGCCTGCAGGACACTACCTTACCACCAGGCAACACTGGAGTCCCTGTGTCCAGTTCTTCCTTACATGAGGAGTGTCAGGAACTACATCCCTGGCTTCTTCAGGCTGCACTGGCCTGTGTCAAACTATTCATCTTTTTGATGCATATTATGCGAAAACTTGTCCATGCCCTGCACATGGGTGATCTTAGCCCACTATCACACTTCATAAGCTGCTGATGTCTTCTGTCTTTGGCCTTGGTTACACTCCGTAGCAAGGCCTCAGTCCTGCTCTGAACACCGATCTCTTCCAGCTTGGGCATTAGTGCAGGGAATGAGACACTGAGAGACACGTCTTGGCAGTGGCTTGCCACCCTAGGATAGGAAGAGAGGACCTAAGCAAGAAGGTGACTGTGGTTAGAAGCAGCTGAGGCAGGTTTGAAGGGCAGTGGAGTTCCTCTGTGCTAACTCACGCATCTGGATCAAGCCCAAAAACAGTAAATGCCAGAAAAATCTCATCATGCAGACCTGGGCCGAACAGCAATGGCTTCAGGACACCTGCCCGAGCAAGGACACCTTCATGAGGCTAGGTAAGATGCTTGCTTCACCTCCCAGTGCCAAGAGCACACAGAGAAGAGGGCAGAATGGGCACAGTTTCATCACATGGAAGTTGGCTGTCCTCAGCGCTACTGGTCAACCACCTTCCCTGGTCATGGGAGAAACCACATGTCCCAGCTAGGTGAAGTACGACTGCAGGCCAAATGTCACTATATTTGCTGCATGGTGCTAATGTCCCTGAAATGATAATGGACTTTAAGCAAATAGGATTCYTATACTGTGCTGGAGCCATCAATAGTACACACTATGAAGGCTGTCCTCTCCCCTCTCCAAAATACATTCCAACTGAAGTCATCAGCACAGCTGACATTGACTTTATTGGGAACATAAACCTGCAGGCAATAACAGGAGCAATTGCATATTGCTGGGAAATGTTTGAGGCTGTCTGCTTTGCTTTAAAACTGAAGGAAGTTGGTCAGAAAAGCTCAGCAGGTTGCAAAAGAAGAGAACTTTAGTAGCATATGCTCTTTAATTAAAGAAAAACAGCTGAGGATAACCATTTACATCCTGAGATGAGTATCAAAATGCAGTGGGTGATTCACAAATCCACTTCTAGCAAACTTCAGTAAAAATGTCAAGTTTGGGAAAGCTAAAAAGCATGTACAGAGATAGCTCACAATCCACAAAATAATATCTACATTCTTTGTTTTGCTTCCCACACTTACCTATTACATGGAGTAAAAGGAAGTATTAAAATTCAACCTCAATGCATTGAAAGCTCCTGCTGCTTTCTATGAGTCAGGCTGACTTTCTAACCTTTAATGCTTTTTTAAAGTTATTTTTTAATCTTTCCCTCTCTCATCTGTCCCAGTCAATAATAATTGATTTCCAGAATAAGAAATCTCACTACCTGAAATAGCACTCCCAGCACATCACAAGCCTTTTCCCTGTGTTCAGCCACAATTAACATCTGCTCAGTTATTGCATGTATCAGTTCTTGGTACAAAAACAGCCTTCCAATGTTCTGTTAGCCAATTTTAGCAGCTATCACTCCAACAGGATGCTGTGCTTTGCAAGAAGCAGGGTTTCAGTCCTGTCTGAACTCGATTAACTATGCTTTATTGCTTTGATTGCTGCTGATTTTAATAAACAAGGGTGAATCATTGTGGTGATTATCAAAACAGCCTTTTGGGATGYACTGGGCTTTAATCGCACCCATTTCCCAAGTCAGAGTTATTAACTATCTCAGCAATCATCCACATTGAGTTTTTATAATCTGAATGTATTATCTAGTGTAATTTCATCCAGGTTGGAAAATAGGGAAGGTGGATATTTACTTATGTATCAGTCATAACCATCTCTTGAGGTCACCAGTATTGTTCTCTTCTGTACCACAAAAACCCTAGCACACACTTAAAGAATAAAAGTTTGGGKTTTTTTTTAGCTACCGGTGAAAACTAAGATCTGAAGCATTATTTCAGCATCAGAACTGAAAAGAATTGTGCCTTGTATTTAGTGTAGCACACCTCAGGCGCAATAGGACTGAACCAGCGTGGTCAGTTCTTGCAGTTATGTCAGGACTCTTCCAATATTTTAGAAGGAAAGACATTGGGAACAGGTTCCTTAAATTTCAAAAAATCATTGCAAAAGTCATGATCATATCAGTCTCAACCTAGACCTTGGACTGGTTAGGCTACATATCTGGGGTATGGAGCTGCGGCTTGAGGGCAGGCTGGGAATGTCTGGGCAAGACATTTTGAAAGGGTCTTTAATTACATAATGACACGTTATTTTTCCAGCATGGTCCTTGCCTCATTGAATGCAGAGACGCTGCTCAACTGAGTCAATCAGAGGATTGGGGCAGCAGCACTTGCTGTCTAGAGACCCTGCCTCCTCCTATTCAGTGTGTGTTGTGGAGGAGGCAGGAGACTGAGGAAGTGCCAGCAAGGGTCCCTGAGCGGAGCAGCTGAACACTGTCCCCGAGAACTGGCTTCTCTCACAGAGTCTGCCCCAGAATTCAGAAGTGACACGAGGCAAGTTGGCGAAAACAAACTGTTCAAAGGCAGTCCCTGACRACACATTCTTCATTTTCTGGGTCACCAGTTTTGAGTCTGATCCACAGACAAGCTGAGAACTCACACCTGCAATGAAAGGCAATGGAAATTGTGCCTGAAAATACCAGATATGAAGAATGATTATGCAGTTTGGAAAACAGTTTTTCCAACTAGGCACCTGCAAGGAGAGGAGACTTTTTACCATCATCAGCCTGTGCCTTAGTTCTTGTCTGCAAAATACCACTTTCTTTCTCCTCATGAGTTTTATTATAGATGAGTTAATAGGTCTCTGTGAGTCCCTTTGATCTACTCTATCCTGAACTTTAAGGTCCTGTGACTTTATTTTTTTCTTCTGGGGGGCGGGGTGCAAGGGAGCTGAGATCCACAATTGCCCAGGGAAACCACTGCTCCAGACYACAGCCTCCCCCACTCTGCCATGACAAACTGGCTTCTGTAGCCTGCAGTCACACCATTAACTTGAGCAACTCCCAGACAAATAAGACCCACTGTTCTCTATTGTTCTTGGCTTTGAGAAGATGAGCCAGACTCAACTACAGTGAGGCATTTTATTTCCACAGCACTTTCAAAACCTCCAGCATAATCAATAAATTATACTCAGACAGGCTCTCTGGCCCACCACCGCTGCCCAAGAACAACTAGAAGACACAACCTAGAAGAGTTTCTCAATCAGTGAGCACCATTGCCATGTGCCCTGAAGGAAGCGGGAATCTGGGGAAAATCATACCATGGGATTGTGTCATTAAAGGCTGTATCACAACGAGGTCAAGTGAATGTTGCATTCACAGACTTAATGCTGCCCTTTCCAAACCTACAGGTGCTTGCCTTTCCAGCTCAAACAGTGCTCTGAACCCAGGGGTTGCTTTGTATGCATGCAAGGGCAGGTGTATAAAGAGGTGGTGGGAGGAATAGGGTGATAAAAGTGGCAAATTTCAGATTTCAAGGTCCAACCTCTGGCCAAACAGCAGGAACACTGCAGTCTGTCAGACTGCAGGGAATTTGGCACAAATGGGGGAAAAAAGTTCTATTCTGCTTAAAACTATCTTAAGCTGGTGTAATCCAAATAGCAGTGCCCTTTCATACCATCGAAAGACCTTCCTAAATCTGGGTTGTTTTCTTCCTAACTCTGGATTGTTCCTTTCTGAAATTTGTGGTTGTTATCATCCTGCAGCTCTACAGTATTATGAGATACCTTTTGCTGGCAGTTCACATACATTATTGCTCCACTTCTGAACAGCACGATTAGGTCTCCAGAGCCTTCTTTATCTAAAAACACAGGTATTAAAGCAGGAGTAGAGAAATATTCCAGCTCACAGGCCAAATCAGATAATTGAAATGGTAGGATGATCCTTAAAAGTAGCCCAGTTCATGCCTGAATAGAGTTTATATCTCACTGGGAACTAACTGTCCTTTCTCTCCTTTGTCTTCATTTTTCCCTTGCTGCTATTCGTTTTGGAAGGTGATCTTTAGCAAATACTGCAACTCCAAAGATATTATGGACCTCTTCTGCATTGCAACAGGATTACCAAGGTAGGTCTCTCTTTTCATTTGTGACATTCATTTCACTTTTGTTCCTTTACTTCTAGGGACAATTCAGAGACAAGTCCAAAATGATCTAGTTACCTGCTATTCAGGTTTTGCTCTCATTCCAGTTTGCTGGAAGAAGAAATTGGGGCAACACAGCATCAACTGGAAAAGTGTATGAAACTCTGGCAGGGATATAGCTGCCTCAATGCTGAGTACGCTTAAAAGAACAGAACGGAATGGAACGGAATGGAATAGGATAGGATAGGATAGGATAGGATAGGATAGGATAGGATAGGATAGGATAGAATAGAATCAAATCATAGACTGTTCTAAAAAAGCCAGCAAAGCCAGAATTCTAGCCCAGAGTACATACTGGCTCTGTGCACATACCCATTATACCTCAGGACTACGGTCTTGCCCATATCAAGCAAAATGCAACCACAATTTTAGAACCTGCTTTTTAGGGAAAAAATTGGGGAGAATCAGAAATGTTGCCACTAGGTGATAAGCTTTATATTTAGACACACTACGATATAATCCCAGGTGTGGGATATTCAAACACAAAGTATCCAACAGAAAACTTTTACAGCACAGAAATATTCCAAAATCCATTGGCCAAGCCACATATTTTCTAATTTATGTTATTCTGTAAATTCGATGCATCTCTCTTGCTGAAATTTCTTGTAGAGTTTGTTTCTCCTACCCTCCATGCATAGAGCATCTTCCAACTTAAACCAGTGTATTGTGAGGAATTCTGGGTTGGATGTAGCTGTGTGATAAGATGGGGGAGGAAAGGGCATGGAAGAGGATGGTATAGTATAGCCCCCAGTCACCTCTGTGCTACCTGTCCTAGACAGCGGCACAGGGGGAAGACAGCCCTTTAACCAGGTCGCAAATCCACACCTAGAAGAGGGCAGTTGTTGTTTGTCTATGGGACTTCAGCAGCACAGGCCAGGTGCACAACAGCATGCAATAAGCCATAGTCTTTACCTTTGTATATACAAGTTTACAATACAAAAATGCACAGGAAAAACAGGCCAACCCTTGAATCATGGGTTTATTGCATGACTCTAACTCTAGGTGTTGAAGTACAAATTGGACTATATTGACCCAGAATTTGCATAAGCTGCAGGACAGAATTAATGCCCTGTTTATCCCTGCTATTTCCTCCCATTTGACATTAAAGAGGTTGATAACTCTCATTTGTCTATGATGTCAAATACTTCCACTCCATCACCCAGGCAACTTTGTTTAGCAGTTGGAGTCATTCATGAACAGGATGATGACTGTATATTTGATGTTTTATTTTAAGCAGAGACTTCCAAAGAACTGTACATTTCAGTCAGGTTCCTGGAGAACACCAAGGTTTACATCTGAGCCTATGAGATCACATTTAGCACCAGATAATGAAAAAAAAAAAAAGGTCTCTTATTTAGAAAGACTTTTGTTTTGTTTGTTTCTGTAAAGGAGTAACCAGACAATTTCAAGACATTCATAGAGCTGCCTAATTGATGTATCATCATACGTAGCTACTTAATAGAAGTCATTAGCTGATGATTCAACAGAATACATGAGCTAGCAGGGAGCAAAGTTTGCTCCAAGATCAGAGATGATCACACTTATATTTTGTCAGAAACATTTCTGGTAAATGAAATGGGTGAAACATCAAGCCTACCCTGTCCTGTGCTTTGACCCTTCCAGCTAAAACAGGTATGAGATAGTGCCAGGCCAGAATGGGAGTGATGCATGAGAGAAAATGGCCATGTATCATAAGCAGCAGTGCAAAATCTCAGCCAACATTTCTAGGTCAAATAAACCTCTTTGAAACATACCTTTCAGGAACACAACAATCTCCCTTTTGACGGCAGACAATTGCATGGTATCCATTGATCCGACAATGCCCGCAAACTCAGAGAGGTAAGCCTTGCTGGAAGTTGCTCTCAGAAAATGGAGTCAAGCCCAAGGGAAAGGGTTTTGTTTGGCTGCAAATGCCTCTTGTATACAGTGTGATGTGAGCAACTGTCTAGAGGGAGGGAGATGACAGCAAGAATTACACACTGGCTTATAACACTAATGCCTCCTAGTTTTGAAGATTTTTCCTTGTTATTAAAGTAGGAGTAATTGTCTGAGGAAAAATACTGCATTTAAGTATTTAACGTAGAACATCTGTTCCCTTCCCACTTTGTTTGCTCTCAAGGACCCCAGCTCCTTTGTTTGCTCCATCTYCTTTATGGCTCCTTTAGAACCCAACCATGACATTATTTGCAAAGACAAGTCAAAGTCTTTTATGAGGTTAGGACTCTTCCATGCTTGACCCCTTCTGTCTCCAGATCCCTTTCTCTTTTGCTCCTGGGCTTCCTGTTGTTTGTTCAGCCTTCCAGTTTTATTTTCACTCTGACTACTCACAGTTATGATTTTTGCTGTTGCTTATTCCATTACATATTTGATTATTACCTACCATTGCTAATATTTTCACTGATGCCATGTGCTGAAGCCCCAAGAGTGGCAGGGACCTATTGCACATGGTGCTGTGCAAACATCAAACAAAAAAATGGTCCCCACCACTGGAGCTTCCTTCTGGCCTGCAACAATTTCTTCACCATCTCAGCCTCCAAGCTATCAAGACTTGCCAAAGAGGAGGCTGTTTTGCCATGTTTGTGGTGTGACTGTACAGTACAATCAAGATCTCTTCATGCACTAGTTCAGTTGTAAAATGGAGGGTCATGCATTGATTAAAAGTGCCAGTTCCATATTTTAATGGACAGATTTTGAGCAGGCTTAGAATATATTCAGATATTTCTTCCTATTTCTCAGGGAGTAGAAATATGAAATGCAAACTGCTTTCTCAATGTTATTAATATCAGCCCTCTCTGATTTTTCCAGGTCTCCATACAAAGTAATACCTGTTGCCACTGGGCAACTTTCAGGTAAAACACTTTTTTTGAACTACATTTACTAAARCTGAATTTGTAATCATTTTACATTCATCAGAAATCATTTTCACGTGGAAATTATGTGGCTGTAATGCAAGAAAGACAGACGAGTCTCTTATGGTTGTAGCTGCAGCAGAATAAAAAGCGCTTGATCAAAATATGTTATAAGGAAAGCAGAAAATATATTTGTCCCCCAGTTTCAAAGTATTTGAAGGTGAGGTAGAATGGCTGGAGTCCAAGTCTTTCAAAGTGCTTTGCTCTGGTCTGACTCAGCACCCAGAGATGTCTTGGGAAAAGTCTCACACAGAGCAGTGGTTCTGTTTAACCAGTGTAGACCCCTTTTGAAAGCCTGTCCTGCAGTGTTTTGTTAAACTTGTTCTTCTATCAGCAAACCTCTGCTCAAAGCTGGGTGCAACATATGAACCCTAGGTATTTCAAAATGTCTGAGGAAAGAGCATGATTTCTGGTGTGGGTATGGTAGCTTTCAGTGTAATAAATATTTTAAAATACCTGTCAGCTGGGGACACAGCTTGGAGAAGTGAGACACAAGGAGCAAGAGGCTAAGATCCTCTTAGAAATGCAGAGTGCCTAGAAAGAAAAGGAGGGAGCCAGAAAGTGGGGCTGGAAAACGTGGTTGAAGGAAATGGGTGAGGTTCTGAGAAGGGAGCAAGGCAGTTTTACTTTTTTCATGATAACTACAGGTCCCACCACTTTTTTTTGCTTAGGCTCCTGTGTTGTGCAAGAAAACATAGTGGCAGCACTTTCCTATATAGATGGGGAGGAGGCATAGGGAACCAAACCTGCTCTCCAAGTTACCAGCAGCCACTCAGGCAGAAACCTCCATAGGGACAGGACGTGACAAAGCAATTTAGAAGGATGTCTGGGGGGATCGGAAAGCCAACAACAGAGAGTTTGTGCATGTGGAGAGCAAAAGGAAAAAGGAGAGCAAAACAACAATGYAGATAGAAAACAGGGAGGAATTTTATCACAGTAAGGTTTGTTACAAACCATAAACAGATCCCATGTCAGTGCTTGCCGCTTGTTGGCACGGGGAGGTATTCCAAGCTAAGGGACACACGTGACTGCTAAGGGGAAGGAAGCTGTCTTCTAAATTATTTCCTTATTAAAATGAACTCTGCTGGAACAGCATCACACTTCTGGTCTAGGAGTGTACTACTTGCATTATCAGAACAGAACAGGTGGGTTGTTAATAGAAGCAGGATTATTTGCCTACTGAAAAGTGTTTGTAATCAATGTTCACTGGCCCCAAGATACAGAAAGGCCCATTCCTTGGCCAGTGAATGCTGTCGGGACTCCACTGGGGAATCCCACTGTATTATATCAGATGGGAATCTGATCCAAGGGCTTTCAAGAAAAGCTGACTTTCTTTTACATGAACCTAACCTTATATTTTTACAAGAACATATATGACTTTTCACACTTTCCCAGGGCCCTCGTTTTTCACTCCAGCTGACAGCACATGGCTCTGCTTTGTGCAGAATGCAGTTCACTGTGTCAACAAGGTCTCTGTTTCCTCCCTGCATTTTATAAAACAGGGATTTCCAAAGATCTGAGCTGAAAAGGGCAAGAAAAATTCTGGTGATAGGTTGCCAAAGCATAAGGCAAAGTCTGCTATGGAAGGAGGAGGAAAGTTGAGCTGTGTGATGGAACTAATGTTACTTGGTATCTGTTTCTCTTTTACATGGCTTGCCATTAATCTTAAATATTCCTGACATTTTGCTGAGAGTAGGGAGAATGAACAGAGTGGGAAATTGTTCTTCTTCATTAAAAGAAAAAAACCCAGCTCAGTTCTAGTCTTCACTTCTTAAACAAATCTGCCTGAGTGATTCTGCTTTCCAAGGCAACTCATCCAAACACATGCCAAAAAAGGGTCACCACAATTTTCACAGCAGCTGGAGCGAATGCACCTCTTTTCAGCAATCTCCCAGGCAGCTGGAAAAGAGTGAGGCATGCTGTACTGGAACAAAGATTGCAGAAGGTGAGATTGGAAAGCACAATCCTTTGGGAGGAAAATCTAAGCAGTGGCTTTTATCCAATAAAGGAGATATCCACTGGAGTCCTGCTAAGAAACTGTTCTTCATTTCCTGGCTGTAGTCAYGGGAGAGGGATTGGAATTAAGATTATTATTCTAGTGAGCGTCCACTGAATGCACTGGCCATTGCAATATCACCGCTGGGTCAGTCACCTGCAACGCAAAGGCAGGGGGTCCAGCTGGCAAGCTCTGAGCCAGAGGCAGCCTGTGGGACCACGGCGTCACTTGCTGTCTTTCCTCCTGTGGCCTCAGGCAAGAAGGGGCATGGCTATTTGGACAGAGTACCAAACACCAGGTGCCAAGTGTTTCCCGCTGCTCCAGATGTTTAAACTCCCAAGCAGACACTACCTTCACCTGGCCTGCAAAATGCCTCCGAGCTGGCATCTTCTCCCTCCCGCCACTAGAAAGACTTTGGTCTGTGCTCCCGAGGTGGAACGGGCTCAAAACTCACAAGCTTATGGCCGTGTTGTAGCAGTAATTACAGTTCAGGCACTCTTATATTGCTGGAGATGCCAACTAAATGGACAAATCCTACTGGCAGCACACTCTCGAGAAATAAAACTGAAGTCTAGCGTGTTTCTGAGAGTGCGGAGGAAGGCGCTGCGGTGGAGCAGGAGGCGCTCCCTAGCACCTGCCTGGAAGGGAGCCCTGGTCCCTCCGYGGGGACACCAGCCGGCGGCAGGGGCAGCGGCTGCCACAACGGACGCAGCTTCGGGGGACGGCTGCATGGACTGTGGGTTTGTTTTTTTCTGAGGTAGCGGCAGGCCACGGAAGAAGCAGGACCGCCGTGGCCCACCACGCCTGCCTTCTGGTCAGACCAGAGGCGAAAGGCCTCCCTGCCCTGCGGTTTCCCCCCGCTGTTGCCCCGCAGCCCCCGGCCCCGGAGCTGCTCCGGGGCTCGGAGCCTCAGCTGGGGCGGGATGAGCCGTGGGGAGGCTGGAGTGGGCCTGCGCCCCGTCCCGGCGTCACGCTGTCGTGGCATCTTCTCGACAGGGTTTCTCTCCTTTTTCACCTGTCGGCGCTAAAATGCCCTGCGTGCTGTGCAGAAACCCCTCGCCTCCGCCGAGGGGAGGGCGGCTGTTAGCGCTGGGGCCGCTGCAGGCCGCAGCCAGGGCCCCTTGTCAAGGTGCGTGGGCAGCAACTGCCTGTGTTACGTGGAGAGGAATTTCCTCATCCCGTAGGGAATCGCAGTGGAAAAAGAGAAAAAAAAACACATGAAGGAATTGAGGCAAAAGGTAGCTGTGTGCACCTGGGGCATCAGCCCCACACAGAGGGACACGAAAGGCACTGGGCAATGAGGAAGGGAGCAAAAGGATGCCCATCCTCCCTGTTTTGCAAAGGAGGGGACGAGCCAGACTAAACGACACCAGCCTGATTTCTTGTTTCCTTAGGAAACAGAGGTTAACAGAGGTCTCCCCTCTTGACGGGAACAGGGTGCAAGAAATGGATCTTTGTCTCTTTAAGATGAGGAGAACTGCCACTCTTAGTCATATATCTTTACTGCACCCTAGGGTTATAAAAACATACATCTTCGTTTTGAAAGTCTTTTATTACATCTATAAACATCAGATTGCAGCTGACTGTTCCCTGGATTAGAATGTCCTAGTACTCCAAGCGAGTTTTGACAGGGGGAGGGAGTGAAAGTAAGATTTTTTTTTTTTTACTGGAACACTGTTTATAGGGAACTTGTCAGTCTCTCGCGTGCTACAGCCGCTGTCAGAGCGCCGAGCAGCAGCGAAGTGAGAGGACACAGGTTTCTGTGTTCGTTCTTGCTGCTGGGCTCGGGTGACACCCCAGGTGCTGCGGACGGTAAGCTTCCCTGCCGTTTTACATAGGAAGCCGTGTTTGTTTTGCTTCAGCCCTTTGATTTTCAGTTTTAGTTTCGAACGTTTTTGGGGAGGAAGCTGAAAAACGAGCCTCCGTAATAAGAACTAGTCTCTGCATTTGCTCTGCTGGCCGCTCCACTGGGAGCCGGGTCACACCAGAAAAGAGTGAATTAGATCTGAGATGTTCAGAGAAGCAAGTGCTTGCTTGCTCCAGTTTAGAGACGTAGGGCGCAGTAGCCAAATCATTTTGAACAGAAAAGCAAATGTTCCTGACAAGTATCTCTGACATCTCTAATATCTGAGGAACTGCAAATCCTTTCAACAGGTACAGGACGATTATTTAGAAATATGTTGTAAATGCTGGGCTATGTTTTCGTCTGATGCATTTTGTCCAGGTGATTGTACTCATGAGGCATTTTGTTCCCTCAGACAAACACAAGAAGTACCTTCAGAAATGTCAGTCGGGTATTTCTACTTAGGGTGAACAGGGGTGTTCTGTAGTCTGGGGGGGGGGGGGTGTATGAAAGCATGCAAATGTTTCTGCTTCTTGCTCATGACAGACCAAGAGTACATCCACATTGTAGGCATGAGAACCACTGCAGCATAGTGCAGATTAAATAAACTGGTGGGGCGAACTGGGAGCAATGTAGGTACTGCAGCTCAGAGCTCAGCAAACACGGTTTACACTTCCTCTGCCTGTGTGAATGCAGTGTGGACACACCGAAAGAGCAGAAAACGTTGCTATTGTTCTGCTTCTTCCTTCCTAAAATATACTGTCCCTTACAAGCTAAGGTCTTGTTTTAAGAACTTGTTTTTTCCTGCATTACTGATTGCAGTCTTCTGAGAGTCTCAGGAAAGGGACTGGGGCTTTCCTGAGCTGGTTTTAAGTGCCACAATGCTGAAGTTGGCAGTAGGAGGCAGGGAGGTACCTACACCAGAGCTCCCAGAGCTGCCGACACCAGAGCAACTCAGCCGGCACTGGCAGCGACGGGATCTTTTAGCTGGAGCTCCCTCCCGCAGGCTCAGCRCTATGCTGGGTCTGCCCAAGTTTTATTTTCAAGGGAAAAGGGGTTAGAAAATTTGTACTACAATTGTCCTGCTGGGGCCATCCCACAAACTCTGCAGGGTGGTCTTCATTCTGCAAGGATGGTCAGTCTGGCACCTTGGACTTGCATGAAGTTTATGCATAGCTGTATGTTCTTCACAAACTTGCGCCAAAAAATAGGTCTCAAGTGTAATGTTACAGCATAAATCAGACAGGCAAGCTGGGTTTTCTTCCATTCGTAAGCACTGTTGTGTTGTTTCTGGATGCTTCAGTACTGAACAGCATTATTATCAATTTAAAATTCTATTTCTGATGAATGAAGGGAGTCCTTGTGAGCCAGAGGCCACACAGTGAGCCAAACCTTTCAAAAGCAAGTGGCAGTTCAGGGTGTCCCACCTCAGAAATGTGAAAGGGGTCTCCTTTTCAGAGTGCACTGTCTTAGTAAATAATAAAATAAGATGTCTTTCAGAGATCCAGCACCTCCGAAAATCTTTCAGAAAGTCCTGACTGTAATCCGCAGTAGGGATATAATCAAAGAAACTAGCAGCTATGTGGAAAGAGGAATCGTAGACTAATCTGCATTCCCAAATGGTGTCACTATTCAAAGGACCAGAATGACTTTTTGGCTAAATGTTTCATCATCAGAGTTGGAAGTCTGCAGATACAAGTTTGCAGGAGAGTTCAATGTGCCTTTTTCTCTGTATCATTTTCTGTTATTTCTCCCTTTTATTTTTCTAGAGAAAGAAGAATTGTTCCAGAATTTATTGGGACAGATTGCTGAGCAATTCTCAAGGTAAGAAACTGAACAGCATTATTATCAATTTAAAATTCTATTTCTTTTATTGGGCTGAAGTGAGCTTTTCACAGGAGCCAAAGGGACACTTAGGATCTTCAAATCCCACTCTTCCTGCCAAATTTAAGCCTGGTACACATGTGTTTCCCACTAAAAGCAATACAGTAGCTTAAACCAGAAGTGATTTTGGCATATCTTTGCACTAAAAAGGAGATCAAGTATCAAATATAAATGTTTTTGTTGTGTTTCTGTCCTCTTAGGAAGCAAAAGAAATGCTTCTTCATAGAGCATTAAAATCATCTGATTTGTTTTGTTTTTTTCCATTATCACACAAATATGCCTCTCCTCAAACAGGATTTCTGAAGTCTATATTGCTGCTTATTTTATTCCAGCTGCTTTCAATAAGAGAGATCTATTCCACCCTAGCTCAGCAAATCACCACCATAATTCGAAAGGAGGAGAGCTTCAGAGGTGTAAAAACACTGAGATGCTGCTGTTAGATGAAGCATTGTCAWTTTAACTTTGCTTCCCTAAGGGGTACAATAACAAGCTGCTGCTGAGAGAGGGGGTGTCGAAGTGTTTCAGAGCCATGGTAGATTCCCGGAGCCATAACAAAATCATTTGGTTTTAATTTTTCTGAAATCCCTTGAACATATGTGTATTTTCCACCAAAAGTTTTACATTTCTGTGGCAAATTTTATTTTCTTTATGGCAATCACAGTTGGAGTAATCCATCCTCTGAAAAATGTAGACATTTCTAACACAAAATCTTTTGTAGATAGTATAGATATGGCACTATATGTATAACATTAATATATGAGGGTTTTCTTTTCAGGGCTTTTAAAATCAATGAAATGAAAACGGAAGTAGCTAATCACTTGGCAATGCTGGAGAAAAAAGTTGAATGTGAGTGTCCCTTTATTTGCCTTCAAGCTCGCTACTACTTTTTTAAATTAATTAAAGGAGGATAATGTAGCTGCCTTCTCCCACATTAATTATGTTGGATATTTGCACAGGACAAACATTTTGTCTTTCCTTTAGACTCTGTCCTTTCAGAAATACATTTACTGTATATTAAAATGAATTCGATCGGGTTTGTTCTTACTACTGGCTAAAGTCCATCATGAGCACTCAGGTCTGAATATATTTCTAATAAGTGTATGTTACACTCCCTCCCTCTGCCTTTTTCTACTGTGTGTGGGACTGAAATGGGGTTAGGACTTACTTACCCTGCAGCATAATCATATCTGCATGTGTGCATACTACATGTGGCATAAATAAGGTATGATATCAGAAGTATCAATAAATATGCAGCATAATGTATATTTAAATACARCCAAAGGGTACTTCTTCGGATCTTAAGAGGTAGCGATTTCTGGGTTGCGAACACAGAAATCCACACCTCGCAGGCCCTATTTCCTGGCTGAAAACGAGAACAGAGCAGGCGCACAGTATCATTTCTAGTTTTCCTTGCTTGCTTCATGTGTTGACAGTAATACAATTGTTTTTAGTTACCATGCAGCAACAAAGTAAAGTTCATCTGGTCAAAGAGCTCCTTTTCTGCTTTTTCCAGGCAGCATCTGCCTTGTAGTTTTTTAGTATGTTATGCATAAAACAGATTCAAGAAAGACAGGGCAGGGATCTGAATAAGGCACTGTCACATAGCACAGTTTTGACATCAAAGGTCAAATCCTCATTGATATGCAACATCTAAGTCAGAAATGGACAGAATCTTCCCCAACACTACAGCTGCAAAAAGTGCTTTCTCACTAAAGCTGRCTGGAAAAAAAAGAAAAAAAAAAAGGTTCCAGTTCATGGAAAAAGTTGTTTTCTTGAAATTTCCCCCAACTAGAAGCTACCTTGACCCTGCAGCTGCTCAGTGAAGCTGATGCCTTTGTCAGCAGGGAAAGGAAAAAATGTCCTATTCAAGGAGCAGCTGCAGGGGAACCTCTCCCAGAGGCCACCCCAGCAACAGACTGCCCTGAGGCTAGGGCTTTCCAAAAGCCCCGGTGCAGTGGCAGCCCTCCTGGTGAAGTCCGCCCCAAAGCCCATGTCTGTGGACTGGGCATCTTGCAACATGCCTAGCCCCAGCGCAGACCCCTGCAAGGAATCCAGGTAGCAAAGGCACCACTGATTTATTGTTTTGTCCCTCCACCCCCCCCCCTCTGTTGCTCTGCATTTTCTATGAGAACAGTGATTTTTCTGATTTCTATGAAATTTCTAACCAGTTCCAGTGCTTTAGGCTAGATCCACAGACTAGAGCAAATGAGGCAAGTGTTTCTATGGGTCTTCCTAYTCCCCAGCAGCAAGGGGGAAATGACTATCCCAGACAGCTAAGGGCTGCTTTTGTCCACTGGCTCTCTCCCCGGTCTCTCCCCGATGCCACTGGGACTCCTGGCTGTACCCTGCACAAACTGCCTTTCAGCACCAGCAGCCCTGCAACGGTGGAGGGAGATAACAAAGATCCACATGCAGCTGCCGGAGGGAAAGAGTTGTGCATTTGCACTATACAGCACTTTTTTGTTGGTTTAGGGAAGGCAGCATTCCTGGAGCTGCCATGCCATGCAGGTGAGCTAAATTCACTGTTCCCCAAATAAGGCTTCTTTTTTTAACTCTGTCTCTGTGCTGATAGAAATAACAGCAGATGCAGCAATCTGCTGCCATTCTGCCTCAGTGCTTGTGATCACATCTCCAGCAGCCTCAGCCTGTGGGAAGGAGCTCCCTGGGTTGCCTGTCTACAAGAGCACCCATCTGCTCAAAATTGGACTTCCAGAATTTGCATCAGAGCCAAATCCGCAACATTTTGAAATAATCCTAGGCTTTCATATTTAAAAGGCAAAACTGTGAGGGGAAGGAAGAATCCAGACTCCTTACTCAGGCAAGGCTCCCAGCGGTTGCCGTAAGAGCCATGTTTCAGTACTGGATTCAGCCCAAGGATTTCTTTAGACAGCACAGGGTCTTTTCAGAGGTATTTCTTGCTGCAGAATAATATAATGAGCCCTTAATCAGTGCACATGACAAGGCCATTTATCATTTGCAAGCAAAATGTGAGTAGAATTGTGCTTTTGTTTTGCCTTTTCTCCTATCTCCTTCAGAAATCCCTTTTCCACCAGTTTCACATGTGATCTCCAGGTTTTCTTCCCCAGAGGGGACGTGTGTGGGAATAAGAGTTCATGACAGCTCTACATCTGCACCTCACATAATATGTTCTCAGCTTCCTTCCCGTTACTGTTTAGAGACAGAATCACAGAAAATTGTTTTTAGGAGCCAGATCTTTTAACTGATTTTTAAATCCTATCTAAAGCTTGTGACTTCCCCTTGGAAAACATATCGGTGCAGGGAAAGCATTGGAAATGCTTTGTTCCATGGCTTTACTTTGTCCCAGTGTTCACACAGCAGCCAACACATGAATAAGGAAGCTGGCAAAACCCTTTACAATTTGCAAGCGTCTCACATCTACCTTAAGAAAATAATTATGTAAATTCTCTGCTTCCCAGGAAGGTTTTGGGAGAAAACTAAAGAGAGACAAATCCAAAAATGCTCAGGGCTGTCTTTTTGCACCATCTCTCTCCTACTCTATGCAGTTGCCTGCCCCACTGCCTTGTCAGTCTGATCTCTGCTTTATTCCCACTGCTTCTGATATGAACTGGCCACCCATTTAGGCATTTTGGCAAATGGACTGCCATGAGCTTCTCCCAGAGAAATGCATGGGGGTGGTATACAGTAGTGCAGGGGCTGCAGGTCAGCTGCAGCTGACCATCAACAAAACAGCTGAACTGAGTACCCAGAAAAGTGCAGCCAGATCCCCAGAGTAGATACCAAATAAGCAGGACAGCATCTTACCTGTATCATCCCTTTCAACAGTGATCACCCAAAGAAATTGCTTATAACAATGCTAGACAAAAAAAAAAATCATCTGGAAATGTGATTTTTAAGTGGATGGTGTCCCTATATTCCAGCATAACTCAAAACCTTTTTCTTTTCCTCTTTTGATATGTAATGTTTTGGACTTGGTTTATATACCTCTACTGCTTTTCCCTGTCCCTATTCCTCATCCAAAAGCAATCACTAGCATAAATAAATAAAAAATGAGGTCTCTGCTGATCTCCAGAGTTCTGCCCTTCCAAAGCAGTTTTTCGTCACTTATATGTAACCCTCCAGATAAGTATGATGATTCTGACTATTATTTTATAAGAAAGTGATTGAGTACTGATTGTACAATTACACGTTCCCTTGAGTTCCCTGAACCACAGCTTGTCCGTGCAAACAATGAGTTCAGTAAACAAACGAGCTGTGAAATGATTCCATGTGAATGACATGCACTTAATAAATGGTGCTATATTACGTCCTTGAGAATGCTGATAATTCAACCAGAGGGAAAGAAAAGGGAGAATATTCACATATTTGCACTGCATTAGGTTCTCACAGCTAGGTGAAATGAAATGCATTGCAACATAAACAAGCAATCACAATTTTTGCCTTGTGGCTCTCATAATTACATACAGAAGAGGAACATAGGATTTTTGTGCTGCATGCAGAAATAACCTTTGATTACAAAATTGATTTGCAAAAAAAAAGTGACAGATCTTCAATACTTAAGCACAATGAAATCAATTCTTAGAGTCAAAACTTTTCAACATTTATCTCTCTCTCTCTCTCTCCTGCATTCTCTCTCTGATTTCTTAGTAGCTAGTAATGCCTCTCAGAGCTCCTTAATGCTCTGTGTGAACTTTCAAATTAAAACCTTTTATCTTAATGGGATTTCTAATCCTACTGGGACATGTTTGTCTAGCTGCGCTTGTCATCCCATCACTGGAGGGTTTTTGCTCAGGAGCCCCTTTGATTAGTGTTCAACAGCAGAGAAGTAAAGGCATCAGAACAGCTGACTGCTGCGAACAATCGTGGAAAAGATGGATGTTATAACCGTTCTGTGAATTAAAATACTCAAGCTATTATCTAAAATTGGCAGCAAAGAACTCCTGTGGGTTTTCAAGATACATCGCTTTGGCAGCACCTGCATATGTGAGAACCAGTGTGGACTGTAAGAAGTACCTCGCTCACTGGATAACCCCACTGTTACAAGCCCTTTGAAAGTTTGTACAATTGCTGAAATGAGATCCTTCGAGTTTCACCATGGTAACACTCCTGTTGTTTTCCTTTGTTGACAGTAGAAGGCCTGAAAGTAGTGGAGATTGAGAAATGCAAGAGTGACATTAAAAAGATGAGGGAGGAAATGGCAGCAAGAAGCACCAGGTAAGTTCTGCTTTGGATCTAACTGAAGAAGTAAGCATCTGTTTTCCAATACTAGTGCAACATTTCTGCAGAACAGTTACATTCTGGGTTCAAAAGTATAGGGGCAAGGAAACCAATAACTGTTAAGGACACTGGCTTTAATTTAACAGCCTGTTACATTTGAAAGTTTATAGCCATTCATCAGTTAAAATAGTGCAGGCTTCATGATTAGAGAAAAGAAGTCCTTCAGCACAGAGTAACTTTTTCCTGTGTTTCACCATGTAGAACAGAAACTCTTCACTCAGTTTTTTGGAGAGAGGGAAAGGGAAAAGCACTTCTGCAAAGTGAAGCATTTGCTTGGGAAAGAGATAACATTCGAATTAGATCCAGTAAGATTTAAACCATAGTCTGGGAAAATATCAAATAAATACGTAGCAGTTCTTCTAATTATGATCTCATGCTATTATAAAGTGGCCATTTCAATTTCAACAGGAATGTGGGAATTTGCTTTCTAATTAAAGGGCTCATTCTGCAATTGTCAAGCTTGGTTTCCCTGTAATTAAAACAACAGCAGAAAARATTGCATTTTATATGGTATGTGGTCTCAGCTGGAGAGTCTACCCCCTATGTCACCAATATGCCCCATTAGGACAAACAAATCATCACTGTGAGATTAYGAATACTTCTGGGAAGGTTACTGAAAAGGGGTTTACCACACTGCTCAAACTGTAGGTGAAGGGGATTTTTCTCAGCAAATGTAACTATGTTATCTTGAAAGTCTCTCTTTTTCTTCATTTGGGGTCAAATTCTCTGACCTTTAATCAAAATTATTTCCCATCGAGGACAATGGGAGATTTGCTAAAAGAACTACGCTTTATAAGCACTGGCTTTTATAAATGTTACTATCCAGATATGTCAGGAGGCAGGGTATTAATATATTCCTATAAAGTCTAAGGCCAAATTCAGCTGTCATACTAGCATAAATGGAGAGTATTATTAACTTACATTATTAATTACATTATTAACCTCAGAAGATCTGCTCCAGATTTATACCAGTGTGATGGATTGCAGTTTGCCCTGAGGCTTGCATCATTTCTTGTTCAGGTGTGCGAGGAAATCTCATTAGAAAAATCAGAGCTCAGATTGGCAGCAAACATGAAAACACATATACTGATCTATGCTTGATGTGCTGTGAATAATGTGTGCGTGCATGCATGTGTCTTTATTTTTCCTCAAATGCTATGGGGAGCTGGGAGAGTTGCATTGATGAGTCTAGAGATGCATAGGCAGATAGAAAACTAAAACCAAAAAAGAAGTTATGACAGCTTCACATTCACACAGTTAACACCACATACATCAGGAACTACAAGACTGTTCCAGCAACAGCCATGACTCATTCCTGTCACAGATCTTGTCATTTTACAATCTATATTTTGTAATATAAACAGCAGTATGTTAAGCTATCCATTTAACAAGAAAAACAGGAATGGAGAGTGCTACATCTGCACAGCACAGCCTGCTCTGGATCTGGCTGAATCTTCCTTGTGATCAGTCATCCCTCTCTTATGACCAGGATGACTGTTTGCATCTCTGGAGTTTTCAGGCCAGATGGGTCTGGGCAGCATCAAGTTGCTGATCTGGCTTTGAGGCGCCATCGTCTCTCAAGCAGGAATTTTGAGTGTGATATGCATTGGCAGACCCTCATTGTCTGGGGTCTGGCTAGGTCAGGTACTGACAGACGGCAAGACAAGAGTAGCACAGGCTCCAACAGGAGCCAGACACTCAAGAAAGTAGCCAGAGATCTAGGCAGCCTCGGACATTTGGCCTTGAAGTTGGAGCGGCTGTAAATCCATGGTACACGAACAACCTATGTCGTTGTCTGCCCTCCTGACAGCCCTATCGCCTTGTTGCAAGAAATATCAAGTCTGCTCTGGAAGCAAAGCCAGTCTCTGCCATCCTTTCAGCCCCTGCTGCAGATGAAACCGGGTGCCATGGCCCACAGCCAGCTTCTCACGAGCACAGTACAGCAATGTCCCTCTGCCTGGGCGGGTGTAAAATGCAAACTGCTCTCGCTCCTGGAGTCATCACCCCAGGAAAACAGCTCAGTCCTGCACATACTTGTCCCTAAGTCCCTTCTCATCCCTCCTGCTGGGTCCTAGGACAGCCCATAGGCCCTTTTGTGCCTGCTTGCACTTGTGGCACGTGTGCTGAAGCAGCACCATGCTGGGGGCTGCTGTTCAGTCAGACGGGCTGAGCTATGGGGGCAGCTGCAGCTCCCCTTTTTCTGGGTGACGGTGGTACCTTCGCAGTGAACAAAGGCAAAGTGAATTTTTTGCTGGTGGTTCGTGGCAGTTATAATCACTGGCAGCTGGTACCTCAAAAGTCAGAGACCAGCATGGAACATGATGTGCAAAAGCTGTGGTAAAAACAGATGTATTACTCAGCAGCACATAACGCTGGGTGCGGGCACCCAAGCTAACTTGCTCCTAGCTACCATGGGAGTTGCATAGATGCTTTAGTTAAAGTAGAGGTCTAACTCTCTCTGCCCAGCATCACATTGTGCCATACTGATCTGCTTTTCTTGTCAGTGACAGTTACCTGCAACTGTTCTTCCATGTGGAGCTTGGAAAAACATGTAATATATACATGCAAAAGGTAGTCCGTAGAACTGGGTGTGCTTTTTGTTGATCTCATATCTCCAATTCTTTGTCCCACAGACACACTCCCACGCTCCACCACATCACCGTTTCTCCTTTGTAATGTAAGGTGAAAACTGAGGTCCCACACCAGTAACGCAGAAAGGCTTGCACAARATCCTGGCCAGGTTCAGCACATAGTCAGGGGTTGCTGTGAGTCACCTTTCTTCTGGTGTACGAGTGAGGAGAGGGTGCTCCTTGTGTGGTCTTGCCATTAAGCAGGACCTGGGAGCAAGGTGCCAAGGAACAGCACGTAGTTTCTCCTTCCCTCGGCAACCACATCTCCGCCAGTGCAATGCCATCAGAAGCAGTGACCCCAGGCTGGGGCGCCTTGTCCCCGGGCAGCTCCACAAACAGACGCCCGCACCGGTGCAAGGGCATGCGTGTTGCGGGGGATGGAGGCATCCCAGGGCAAGCAGAAATGGTTTTGGTCCTATTTTGACTTGTCATCCCCTGTGCAGTATGTCGTTTGCCACATAAAGTGTTGCAGTTAGATTTAGATATTACATCTAAACTAAACTCATGTATATGTGTGTGTGCATATATTCCTTTAATAATATTGCAATATATATAGCTATATTCATCTATAGTTACATATTCTTACATTTACATTTACCAAGCAACAGGATAATGATGAACAGCTAGGTTTATAAAAGTCATCACGCATAGTGATATGTGCATTTCTACTCAGCAGAAGAGCAAAGCAGCTCTACTGGCATCAACTTGACTTGTTTTTTTTTGCTGGTCTGCTTTTTGTGCTCACTATTGGCAGACACTAATAACATTATAGTGTCTTTTGAAATTATGATCACTTACAGATACAGTTTTATATTTGTAAGGGCCTGATGCATCCTGGCTCTGGGGTGTTCCCCAGTGTGGTAGGATGAAGGCTTCTAAGTCTTACGACAGCTATGAAATACGGTGGTTGGCTGACCTGCGGCTAACCCTGGCAGCCAGTTCCCATTAGGGCAAGGAATGCCCCAATCTCACTATTTTTATCCCACTAATACTCCTCACAGTGGAGTTTTGAGAAAATGGGTTTAGAAATGATTCAGACAGCTTTTCACCAGCTGAGAATCTCCTTAAACAGGGCAGGAGAAGGCAGCTGTTTGAAGCCTGCTGACCAGCATGAACTAAAAGATAAAATAATTTTGCAAAGGATTCAGACAATGCCATCAGAAATGATAGCAGAGATCAAAGACAAGAGGAAAAATAAGAGAGATGTGGGCCAATTCCCAACAGAGAGGCATTAAAAAGAGATGCAATACAAAATTGCAAAATCCTGAAAAAGGGGACAGATAAAGTTACTGGAATGTTTTAGTCGGTTTCATTTGGGGCTTTCTTTTAGGTTCATTTGGTAGGGGGGGTTGGAAAATGAGAGAGGATAACCCAAATATTGGGTCTCCAGGGATAAACGCAAAATGCAGGCAGATCAACATCACRTGATCGGTGCAGTACGGTGCGATCCTGGCAGCATTCAGGCGTTCCTGCCCAACTCTCCCGGATGGCTGCCACAGCACAGGCTAGGGGCACTGCATGGATGAGACAGCTTGCCTAACACGAAGTGTGAGGCGAGACTGCTCTCTCGGGGACGTAAATCTTTAGCTGCGAGGCGGTGAGTTCTGCCATACCAACCGGCATTATGGGCACAGCAGAGTTGCAGGCTGTTTTATTTACTAGTGCTGGTGCAGCCTCCGAGTCTGAAAAGCACGCTGGTATGGCACGGGTCGACGCAAGCTGTTTGCTAAAAGGAAAGTTAGTAGGTTTAAATAGAAGGGGTTGGGTATCCATGGATACACGACTGAAGAAAGACACTCCTAGTCTGAATTCAAATACATGGAGAAAGGGAGATGGGAGTGTTGAACAAGGGGAGAATATCCTAAAGAGGCTCACACTTTTAAAGCATTTGAGCAACACCAGATTAGAAAAGGAGAGGCTGGGAAGTGGCAAAATCTCCAGGCAATGCCTACCAAAAGACCAAAATACATCTGGCATTTTTCAAGACCAAGCAGTGCTGTTCCCGCAATGCTAAGGGCTGAATATTTCATTTCAGGACTAACTGTCCCTGCAAGTACAGCTTTTTGGATGAAAACAAGAGGCCAACTCTCCGGCGGGATGTACCCTCCTACCCAAAGGTACCATATAATACTCATTCTTATCCAAATCCTAACACATGCTTGCCATCCTGACAAATGTCATTTTACAATGCAAGACTCCCTAGCCATCTATCACTTAATTATTCTAAACCCAGGGCCTGATCCAAAATTCCTGGAAGCCAGTGGAAAAGCTGTCATTGCCTGCAATGGGCTTAGAGTTGGATCCTCAGTAGTCTTTAATACTTGAAATCTCATTAGTGTTTGAAATGTTAATGACCATTTTGCACTTGTCAACATTTAATGCTCTTTCCTTTAGTAATATTTGCTTATTCTGCATGCTTGTAGCACACAATCAAAAATAGCCTATAATGTTGTATTCTAATTGAAAATTGTGCTGCTTCCTGTTTTATCCTAATGGATTATTTTTTAATTTAAAAAGTAATTTATGGGATGCTTCAGTTGGGAAAACAAAGAGAAAATGCTACATTGGACTCTCTCCAGGATGATTCATTGCCACTGTGAAAATGAGTTAGTGTATTTACTAGAGAAAATGTCAATGTTTGAAGAAAAATGTCTACTGGGTACACTCAAGTACAAATTCACAGTGGCGAATGGGGCCAAAACCATGAAACACACAGGATATTTGGTCCTAGCACCTGCAGTCCTCTCCACAGGAATTATTTGAAGCTGCCAGGATGCAGCTGCTCAGTGCCCAACTCGCACCTTGACAAAACACCAGGTCACACATGTGCAAATTATAGTTTAACAGTGGTCATTTGCTTGCACAGATCAAAGCTGTCTCACTGGCTTTCAAGTTCACATGGTCACATGTGACCTGGCTGTATAATACAACATTCATCCTTGCAAATTTGTCTTCAGAGCCTTGCAGAGCAATGAATTATAAGTTCTGGCCATGTTATTAGAAGACTGCCATTTATTTTGCCCTGCCTAGTAAAAGTGACGTCTAGGTCTATGAAGTGGGCATCATTAGACTTATGTTTTTTCAAATTAAATTTTGCCCAATATAGGGCAAACATAACCATTCTAAAACTGTTTTTTTTCTTTGATAAGTATTTATGCCAGCTATCCCTTCAACTTTGATCTATTGCTATAATATCGGGACTTGAATTAACAACAAATCCTATGGAGAGTTGTATTGACTGACTGCAGGGTAAACTGATACTCTATTGTCCAGAGAACAAAGCTCATAAGGTTTTTGGCTTCAGAAGAATTTTGGATTCTGTTTGCCAGATCCGTGACATTTATTATCACCTTTGAGATGATGGATTTGTCCAATGTCAGTTAGGCTAAGAGGCGATGATTCTCCTGAAAGAAGAAGTGGCCACTACCACACCGTTATTAAATAACACATCAGTATTTCTAATTCACAGATTTCTGGCAGAACATCATGTTAAATGTACGTTATATATGCAAAATCAAAAACTGTTGCCTTCTCCAGAAGGAAAATACATCTTCAGTGTTATTCTTCCCTGAATCTTAATTCAATATCAACAATTTGATGGCTCAAATAATTTCATTCAGATTCTCAGTATAGTAAACCCAAACTAATTACAGACAGGCATGGTAAATGGGCCAATTAAAGCTACAAGGTTTTTGTGTTCCAAAAAGACTTTGATCAATAGAGTCTAAAAAATATGATCCAGTAATGTCCAGATTCTTCCCTGATCTTTTAACCCCCCACATTCTTTTCTTCTTTTTATAAACAAATCCTAGCTGGATGATGAACTGGATTTTGTTTTGAGCCACTGAGCATAAAGATAAAAAATTACGTAAATCTTACAGGCTGACAACCAATTTGAAAAAGTGGGACTTCTTGAATAAATACTCAGAATGAGACTATAAATCATCTGAAACTCAATATATTACACCAACTACTTTAAAATTATAAACATATACATTTCATATTATCTAGCCACAATTGGATGCACTAAATGCACTAAATTGTTTTGCTAGCAGTGGAATTAATGCAGTGGGGGACGGATCAGCATCCTACTCCCTTTACATCTCTTTGCTGAAATAACCTATATCCCTCCACTGGCAACCCCCTCCATAGCATCTCCTCACTTCTCTCTTTTCTCCCAAATCTTCCACATCCCTTGCCCCACCACAAATGTCTCCGTCTGCCCCCACATCCCGGAGCTGCTCTCCCTTAGCTGGCCTGCTTGCGAGAGGCAGCTGTGCTGTGGCTYGTTAGGAGCCGTGCATGTCAGCAGCCACCCAGCATGTCCTCCGTATTCGGTGACTTTTTTTTCACAAAAATTGCAGAACTTACTGCTTTTGACCAAGAGTGGCCTGCTGGCTCTAGAGTTACTGGGAGAAAAAGGAGAAAGACAGAGAGAGAGAACTTTTTCCTTGGGAAATGAGGCCAAAACCAACATGAGCAGGGCCCTGGGGAGTTTCAGAGACGTGCGACTGGAACCGCGCGCAGAGGCAGGGCGCCCTCAGTAAAGCTGCCTGCCGTTTCATCCACAGTACATGCTGTCCCAAGAGACCATCGAAGCTCTTCGGAAACCAACGTTTGACGTCTGGCTGTGGGAGCCCAATGAGGTAATGATACAGTGATTAAATAGCAGTTTGGGCTTACAAGCAAGTAACTAGGAGGTAAATTTGGCTGCAGGTTTGCAGGATGCCAGGTCTCTGCACCACCCGCGTGCAGACCCTTGTGCAATCCCAGTCACAGGTCAGGGATCCCACCAGTCAATGAAACTGGCACAGACCCCTTGGAGGTCTTTGCTGCTCTGAAGCCTTGACATGATTGTGAAAAGCTGACCATCTTATGCAGCTGACTCGAGCTACCCTGTGGTGAATACAGGTGCAACCTCTGCTGGCTGAGGAGCTAAGAGCCAAAGAGGTCCTGGATGTGCTTTGTCCCTGCTGAGACCGTGATCGAGAAAAATATTCCTTTCCACAGTGAAGACATACCCCTAGGGATTAGCCCCCCTTCAACAGCACCCTTTGCTGGGTTAGTACTCTTTCTGAGGACAAACAAGGCCAAAATAGCCATTGGGGATAATCTGAAGGAGGTTTTTTTTTTCTTTTTCTATTCCTTACCTAATTTTTTTTTATTTTAGATTTCCTGTTTTGTAAGTTTAAAATTACTTTTTTTAAATCAGGAAACCAGACTAGTATACTTAAAATATAGTGCTGTATTTTGATTGTATCACACCAGAATACAGTACTTTTTCTCTACAGATACCAAATACATTTTACTGCTTATAAGACCTTGACTTCTTCTCTTTATTTTTTTTAATCTTTTCATTGTTCATTGCCTAGTAATGTCCCATAAAGATCTGTGCACTATCATTAACGCCACATGAGTTCTCTCATGCCATCTTATCTGAACAAATCGACCCCTGGGAAAGTATATGCTTAATTTTAAGCAAATGATTAGTAACCCCTTATAAATCAATGGAGCAACCTGCTGCTGTATGAATCCAGGCTGAGGTGCATGCATTGATTCATACCCTTTTATGCAAGGGTTTTTCTGTAGCACTTTCTGAAGAGGTTGCAAATCTGCATGCCCAGCCTATTAGTACTATCATTATTCTTCTTGCTTTTGTTCGTYGTCTGTATTATGGAAGCTTCTAGAAGGTCCAGTGTGCCTCTGCAGAAACAAAAAGAAGGAGGATGCGTCTCCAATGGCCAGCTTATAATATAGTGTAAAAATAGATTCAACAGATCTAAGTAAATCTCACCTAGGGAAAACATAAGGGAGGACAGGACTAAATTAGGGTTTTAGTGCTGAGTTTTTCTTAAGGGAAGGATTGGGTGACACTAGCGGCACAGTTAAATTTTCAATAAAATATTACACGTACAGAGTCAATCTGGTTCAGTATTTCTAGATGAACATGACAAGGAAAAATATTCCAAACCCCACCCCCCAGAAATAGCATATTTCATTCAAGATATTTCATCTGGCTGGTAGAATAACAGAAGGACTCTCTGGTGGTGTTCTGGTCCGTCTCCCATTTGCAGAGGCTGGCAGAGCTTTCCTTGCGTGGCCCACGCCAAGCTGAGGCGGATGCTCTGCAATTATTGCTCCCTCTCCAGCCCTATTTCTCTGCACCACAGCCATACAGTTGCTCAGGCAAAATGGCTTGCCCCATCTTTTGAATGCCTGTCAGGTCTTTCAAGCAAGGGAGAATCACGACTTGCCAGGTGGACCATAACACTGTTGGCTCATTGTTATTCTGACTACTAGGAAAGAATAGGGAGAGACAAAAAAACATTTTCCACGGATTCTTGCAGGCTGAAGCATAGTATTTTAGCAAAGCAACTAACTCATTCAGAGTACTAGGAAACATTATATGGTGGCATGAACGCTGCTAACAAGAGGGTATGGAGATCAGGCATGTCCTGCAAGGAGGAGCACTGCCCAGAAATAAGATACCACACAAACCCTGGTGACCTGAGCACCACATGGGTTTGTCTCACCCTTTTAGCTCTGGTTTATGTTTACAGAGAACATTTCAATTCTGTCAATGCTTATTTAGCAATGAACGGTTGTTGTGTGCTCAGTAAACAAGGAAATAATGTGGTGCTCTGCAGTATGTCGGTAACAGGGCTATCCAGCAAACTCACATTCTCTTTCTCAAATGCTCACTCATTTTAAGCCTTAAAAGAGTCCCATATTCAAGCTTTTGCTGTTGACCGATAAGGCTAAAATTAATCTTTTTAAATGAAGGCTGAGACCCTCGTGTGTTCACCCTCCTCCAGGGGAGGAGCTTTGAGACTCTGAATCACCCCAGTGACTCACCCAGAGCCCTCTGGGCAGTGAGTGGAGGGAGACTGACATTTCCTGAGTGTAACTCAGCCCCTCTAGATCCAGCTCAGGTTTATTGTTTCAGAGAGCTTTTTCTGAAACTGTGGCAGAACATATATTCTGTCTCAGGGATTAGGAATGAGACAAGGTGATCTGTATCAAAATACTGGTGGTGTGATCTGAGCACAGATCAGCTCGTGACATTGTCCCTCAAGTCTTGTGGGAAAGTCTCTTTCTTCCTGTTCAGATGACTCAAAACCAGCCTCCTTGTTACCACGTAAGCTATGTATATTCCCTGGATGTATATAAAATTTCATTAGATGAAATCATTTTTCTGGAGAGTTTATAAGATCCTAAATAATAGAAACCTAACTAAAAATATCTCCAGGGCTGTATTTGTGATATTACACTCATCATATTATAACTCTTGGATCAGTCTACAGTCTAAGAACTGCTAATATAATGGCTACGTTTTACCCCCTGCAGATTTTGCTCTCACAAATGAGAATGCAGACACATACAGTCCTGAAATCCTAGAAATCAGCTCACTTTTGATTGGTGGCAGTTGCTATGTGCACAGATACATCAGGTTATCAATACCTCTCTTTTGCAATATTTTCAAACCCAGAAGATTAACCAGGAGTGGCAGTTCCATACTACCTGTGTTCCCATTTGTACTTCGGCGCAGATGCTGTCTCAAAAGAACAGCCTGCCTTTGCATTTCAGCCGTTGGGATTCATAGTTCCAGATTGTGGGAGCGGAGGTTCACAAACTCGCTACAATTTTGTGTTTTAATTAACTGAGATCTTTTTTTAAACAAACAAAAAAAAAGTTAGGATAGTTGATTTAAGAATTTACAAGAAGTCATGAAAGAAAAAGACATTGCTATGTGTCTAGAATACACACTGCTTTAGGCATGTATTATTTTCTGCTGTCATTTTCTRTACAGCTAGGGCCTGATCCTTTTCTATGCAGCTAGGGCCATTGGAGTCGGTGGGAAAATTCCCATTGATTTCAGCAAGCATTAGAACAAGCCCATATCCCAGCTGAATTAGAAAAAGGCAATGCTTTTTCATGAGAAGGAATTGTTACGATATTCATGAATCACAATTGCTAAGGAGAGCTGGTGTGATTCAAAGCCCTGTACAAAACTTATGAAGTCAGCAGTGATCTGTCTACTTCAAAAAGCTTTCAGAACCTCTCTACCTCCCCTCTTGCACTGTCTTTAATCATGCAATCTTTGAACATCTTTCTTTCATCTTAACAAAAGGGCTCTGCAATTGTACGAGGCTTGCAAGGAGGAAATTCATTTTGCACTGTATTGTAAACTAAAGTGATATTTACCAAGCCAATAACCTGTCTATCCCTGGCCACAGATGCTGAGTTGTTTAGAACATATGTACCATGATCTTGGACTGGTTAAAGACTTCAACATCAATCCTATTACATTAAAGAGGTGGCTGGTAAGTATTTCAGTTTACTGATATTTGCAGTTTTTCAAATTCAGAAATCAAAACCAAAATACTTAGGCATGGAATTAGCTTTGCTCACATGAGTAATCCCACTGAAAGCAGTCAATCTACACACACCCTTAAAGTGTAAGCACTTCTGCAAATGTTTGCATTCTTGTGGTCACAGATGACAATTTTTAACTGTTTTGAATTTATTTGCTGAGCCTTCTATTACTACAAGCAATTCATTTCCAGTGACTGCTGTTCTTTCTTGATGTAAATGGAGACAACAAGAACATCTTCAAATATAGCCAAAAAAGCCAGTCAGTACAATAATTATTAGGTGTGCTAAATCACAGGGACTAAAAGAGCAAGGAAGGAAAGAAAAGAAATTGCTGAGAAGCTAAAGAACTTTTTCTGCCTTGGTCTTCAATGTTGGGAATATTGCAGAGATGCCAGACATGATAAAGATGAGATCATACCAGAAACTAAGATGTCTAAAGAAGAAACACTGGAGCATTTGAAAAACAATAAGTTTTCAGGCCTGAGGGGGAGCATAAGAATGAAATTGTTAAAAAGCTGAAGAATATGTTGACTTTCTCAGTAAAACCCATCAGTTTCCTAGAGGACTGCAGAATAGTAAATATACTACTTGTTGTTTAAAAAGGATGTAGGAATAACCTCAATAATTATAGTTAGCAAAACTGACATCTCTACCTGGCAAATTTATTGAAACAATAACTAAAAACATCATGACATGAAGTTCATGGTGTGAATAAGTTTCTTACAATTCCCATGGACAAGAATTATGTTTTACTAATCTCATTTAATTATCTGAAGAGTATGCACAGAACAGAGGGAACTGTTTTATATGATTTATGTAGACTTCCAGAAAGGTCTGAACAAATTCCATGCAGGCAGAAGGTGGCTAGGACACGCAAATTAAAACACTGAATTCATCATACCAATAAGTACATCAAGAGCAAAAAGCACCTGGGCACAAATGTAGTTATGTCAGTGATTGTCACTGCTTGATGTGCTGCTGCAGTCCAAAGCTAACGAGGCATTAGGCTGATTAGAGACTGGAATAAGGGATAAAATGGACAAATATAAACATGTCTATATGCAAAGCATAAGGCTCACTTGGAATTTATGTGTAGCACTGGTTAGGCCATTTTAGAAAAATATTATGACTGCATTTAAGGAGATTTAAAATATGATCAAGACCTGAGAAATCTCTCCCTGAAGGAGACAGTTGAAAAGCTTAGTATTGTTGACCTTGGAAACTAGCTGAACAGAAGGGGTAGGATGAAACCCAATACAATCAAGACTAGCACAGAGCAGATAAAACAGAAAATTTCCTCCTCCTGTCTCACAGCCTGCAAACATGGGAAACAAGGTGATATGCCAACACGCATCAACATACCACCCACAAGCATTACAGCAGGCGGCTTCCTGTTAGCTCATTTCTCTAAGTTATTTTTTACTGCTAGCACTTAAGATACTCATTCTGAACAATGAGGGGAGTTTCCTATATATTTTATGCAAATCTTAGACACGGTGAGAATTCCTTTCTCAAACAACTAGCTTCACAGAAAGAAAAGTGATTGAAAAAAGCCCCGAGGAGTCTGCCTCAAGCTGTGATACTTCCCCAGGCCTAGCATGGGCACCAGTTTGAACTTCAGTGGGTGAGAAAAAGCTGCATCCTGCATATACTTTCTTACGTGCTCCCACATCCACTGGCTACAGAAGTATTGCAGAAAGCAGAGGAAAGGATGGCTAATGCAGTGCAGTCCCATCACTCCAGCCCTTCAGTGCTGTGAGTCAGGACTCCCCCGGGATGCTCCAAGCTCCACTGCTGGAGATATACATTACACCAATGCAGTGTTGCTGTGCCTGTGCATGAGTGATGTGTCTGTGCAGAGGCTGGGAGATACCGCCCACCGTCCGTGAGCCTGGCTGTCAACCATATGGTGGAATTAGTTACTGATTTTAAAATAATGTAATGTAATTTTAAAGTCTTTGCTGCAGAAGAATCTGAATGGCTTTTGCAATGAAGCCCAAATATTTAATAAGCAGTGAAAGCCCACAGTGAAGCCCACATCTTCGTCCAGAGCTATGCATGCTTTGGCTTTCTAGAAGTCACATGCCAGGTTAAAGGGTTTGATCCTGAAGAGTCCTGAGGATTCTCTCGGTAAATTCACCCTTTAGCTAGAGAAGGGGATAAGAATCCCATCAGTGTCATTAATTCAAATTCAGTAATTGAGGCATGTGGGTAAGGGCTCTTTAGGGTCCAGGCTATGGGGCCTTCAGCAGGTGGGGTCCAGCAGTGCTGCTGATGTGCAGGAAAAGTTACTGAAGACAACCTAGTACATTAAAAGAGTAACTGCGGCATGTTTTAACCCAGCTGTGCCAGCTTCACCCAGCTGGCATGGCTAACAGTAGCAAGGAACACACCAAAACTGCTTTACCTTGCATTTGTAATGAGAGTATACAGCCAGGGTCTGTGGGGAGTTAAAATACATAAAAGTTAGTCCCATGTGTCTGCACAGCTAAATCTCACCCATGCTTCCTAGGGTAGAAAATCTACACAGGTGTGCTACTGCATGTGTATTCACATCTTCACTCTGCCAAGAGACACATTCCAAAGCACTTCCTCTGAGTATTTGCAAATGAGATAACAACTACATTTCAGCTTTGAAGATTTCAGAGCTGCGATTTACATTCAGTGAGCGAGGGGAATGAGGATGTACTTTGTGTTCTTTACATACCCCAAAGTGGCTGTTTAATGACTGCACAGTTTGAAATACAAATTCAGGATAAGAGCACAGAGTCCTATCATAGGACTGAGATGCATTTACAGGTGCATTGGGATGCTTACCCATAGCTAGCTGGTAGTAGAGAGAAGCTGCTACAAGCATTACCTGTCTCAGAGTTTACTGATTCCAAACGTGCTCAGAATTGTGAAACTAAGAAAAAATCAGTGGGCTGTCACGGACTTCACATGAGTAGCCCTGTTGTGGCTGGGAAATAAGTCCCTTCTAGTGCAGTTTGGGGACACCACTGCATAGCTAAGGTGTTGACAAGTTCTTGAAAGGTAGTTATTTCTTGTCCTCCCCTAGAAAGACAGAAAGAGTGTCAGAGGGCCTTGTGCTGCAACTTTGTCTTAGCAGAGAAAAATATTGGGCTCCACAGAACTTCTATAAGGACATACAGTGCTTCCAGGGAGACTGGAAAGCATATGTATGCACATTTTTATAAAAAAGCACTCTCCTATCTGTGACTGCTTCTTTCCCTCTTTCTGCAGCTGTGTATTCATGACAATTACAGAAACAACCCCTTCCATAACTTCCGGCACTGCTTTTGCGTGACCCAGATGATGTACAGCATGATCTCACTCTGCAGTCTCCAGGTATGTCCCCCATCCAGATATTAGCCCTCCATTTTCCTCATGGGGCACATGCTCATTCACTGAGCGCCATGAAACCTGTGCCGTCTTGCCTGCCAAAGAGGCCACCGACTTCTTTGTAAATGGTGAGTCTTGTGGTAGCTGCCCTTGTTCAGTCCCTGGAGAGAAGAGGGCAGGTGTTGGGCAAGCTGTTGGTTTTTCACCTCTGGCTGCCCACTCAGCCACCCCGTCTCAGACCCCAGACGCTGCCTGGGCTTTCTGAGGTTGCTGTGGAGCTACCTTCACTTTCAGCATATTCCCAATTTGTACACAAAAGCCCTTTTCAAATTTTGATAGCATAAAATATTTACAAATTGGATCCAAAAGCCTACTGAAATATGGTCTGAGGATGTGAGCTTTGTCCATGACACAAAATATTTCCACAGAGGTTTTTTCCAAAACTATGATTGCCCCTGGGTGAGCTAGTGCAAATAATGCATTGCATGTACCATATGCAAGATTCATATTTGACCTGTCCAATCTCCTAAACTACAGGCATCATTTCTTTCCTTTGATTTGAAAACCTGTGTTTGCATATTCATTCCATTTTGGTAAAAAATAGTTTTTATTCATCAAAAATCTCCTTTTTTCCATAGTTAAGTGTCTCTAGGTTTCTGGCCTAAGTCTGTTTCCTTGCCAACAGGAGTATGAAGAAAAACTTTCTTGCATGGAAGTTCATCCTATTCAGAAGCTGTAGAAATGTTACATTTAATTTTTCTCACTCTTTTTATAACTTTAGTTAATACAGAAAGTAATGACAGCTAAGTTATCTTCCAGTCCTAACTAAACTAATCAAGATACTCAAATGACTTGTAAGAGACTGTATTAATATCTCTGTGCTTTCATACAACTTCTGCAGTAATAGCAAGTTTGAGGCAAATTGCCTCCTCTGAGCTGCTGTTATTTAATGCAACAAAGGCAGATCTCAGTCATTTTTGATGGAAAGTAAGTTGAACTATGGAAATATATTTCATTTTGCTCAGATTTGCATCTCCCTGAAATGTAAATGTGGGCTTTTTTCTTATTTTCATTTATGGGGACAGAGGAAGTAGAAATTGCAAGACTATATTAATGGTTTGTACTTTGCAGGAGAAATTTTCCCAAATTGACATCTTGATTCTCATGACTGCAGCAGTGTGCCATGACTTGGATCACCCTGGTTATAACAATACGTAAGTCTGTCTCTTGCTTTCTCTYTCCTAAAATTTGTTGGGAAGGTAACACTAGCTGGCGTTTTCGTGGATCAGGTTTTCCTCCTCACAGCTTGAGCAGGCCACAGCCTTCCCCCAAGGCCCTGCTGTTCACTCACACATAGGCCAGGGMAGAACTTCATGCAGAAACCTCAGGTCTAGGTTGGAGTTGCCAGCTGCCCTCAGCTCTGTGAGGAAAATGCTCTTTCAGATTTCTACCCTGACACTTCCCTCTCTATTCCTGAGGAAAAAAAAAAAAGGAAATGTTTTACAGCTGAGAGGGCATAGATGAGTATAGCTCCACTGACTGAAATGTAACAATAACAATAAAATACAAAGGGTGATTTGACTTAAACATTATTTCACAGTTATAGATTACAAAGTCTGTATTATTCTATCTACTATCATGTGAGGAAACTAGAAGTGTTACTCATGGTCACTTTTGCTTTTCTGTATGTATGTGTGAAAGAGAGAAGGAGGGAGAGAGAATCTAATTTATTTGTAGTCATTCATTAAATAAGGGCAGAAGCCAGTTCTGATTGAGTATCCATCTGTCAGCATTCGTGGGAGCTGAATGAAACCCAAAACATTCTTTCAGTATTTGTTCTATGTCATTTTAAGCTACAGAGAGTTGGTGAAATAAAATGTTCTTTGGCATTTTAAGCTACAGAGACTTGGTGAAATAAAATAACCTACAGGGGAAGAGTGCCTGAAGTGATATTAAAGTAATATCCATCTTCTCTAAAAGTCTGATTTAGTATTAACAATCAAAAAAAAATTGCAGCTAATTGAATAAGTGTTCAAAAGAATGTAAATAAAAGTAAGCAGCATGTTTTAGAGCAGCTGGTGTGTATCTGCAGGACTTCTCATTGTTTCTTTTCACGTCAGCTATCAGATAAATGCACGAACAGAGCTTGCAGTACGCTACAATGACATCTCCCCACTGGAGAACCATCACTGTGCTGTGGCTTTCCAGATCATTTCCCAGCCAGAATACAACATTTTCTCCAATGTCAACCAGGACCAGTTCAAACAGATAAGACAGGTATGAATGCTGGTCCCATTTGTGTCATACAAACTCTGCTTGAAGTTGTAGCATGCACAGACCTCCCTGCTGAACAATGCAAGTGGATCATTCTCCCTAGAGGGTAGGACTGAAAAAAACCCTCACACTGGAAGGATCCAAGAGGGATTCTTGGATGATTTCCACAAGAGCACTCCCTGGAACGTCTTGCTGAGAAATAATGAGCACATCCTGACTGTTAAAGCCTGTGACATTTTTTGTATAGATATTTATGTTATGGAAGGAGCCAATTAGCTCTGACTGGGAAAGGATTAAGCTCTCATGACAGAAGTTTATGCTTTAAGAGAACATTGTATTAATTTTAAGGGAGGCTTTGAAATGGGAAAAGATTTACAACAGCAGAGCACTTTTGCCATTGGAAGAGGCTATGGTGGACTGGGAGTCATCACAGTTATCTCTGTGACAGTGAACAACACTGTAATTCCCATTATAGCATTAAGGGCCAATATTTGTTCTTACTTTCCATGCCACACCTCCCTTACACACTAAATGAAAAAGCAGACCAAAAAAAGGGCTCGAATACTGCCGAGCTAGAGTCACTGATTCTGCCAATGCATGGGAAGCAGGTATGGACCAAAATGGACAGATCTGCATGAAAACCTGCAGCTTTAAATTAACCATGTATTTTCCGGTCATAAACTCTGCCTAGCAGGGGGGTACAGAGCCCCTACCGCCTTGCCTGTGGTTGGGTATTTCAAAGTCCTTCATCCAAGGAGGATGAGTACAGAGGACATGCTCATCTACTGATCTTTGTCTCTTCTTTKTGCTAATAGAGACAGCAGCAAAACATATATTGTCCCCTTTCCAAGGGACCAAGAGTAGATCTTAGCAGAGTGTGGCTTTTAACAACCTGTTGTACAACTGTATTTCCACAATCAGCCAGTCAGAACGAAAAAAACTTACTGCCTCCAGAATATAATACTGGTGTTATACCACTCCAATATACCGTGACCTCTTTATAACTCTTTTCTAGTTTACTTGGTGGTTTGAAGTCAGAAAGTTCCCCTTTCAGTGTTACTGATGTAATACATCTGGGTTTTTTCTGTGTAACACCCCCACTTTTCTCTGCAATAATAGACTTTGTATACAATGTTGAGTTAATATGTGAACATGTTTTCTTTACTAGGGGATAATTACATTAATCCTGGCTACAGACATGGCAAGACATGCAGAAATACTGGACTCTTTCAAGGAAAAAATGGAAAATTTCGATTACTCTAATGAAGAACACATGACCTGTGTAAGGAGATTTTGTGGATTATCATTTTTCTGTGCACAGTATGAAATCTTGCAGATGAATGTGCATTTGTTTAAAAATCAAGTTTCAAGATGTATTATTATAAAAGAATCTTTTCTAATGCCCTCTGCCCCACCAAAAAGAATTACAAATTTGGAAGCACGTTATAAAAAATAAATCATTTGGGCTTAAAAAGTCCTGGAGTGCCATCAGTAATAAAATACATTTACTCTGTCAGGATACAAATTCTTTTTGTCCATTATTATGCAGAAAGAGCRTCCAGTACAAATTCAAGTCTCCTCTGCTTCCTAATCCAATGGTCTTTGAAGTTCATGGAAGCCTTTCCTCTGACTCCATCCAAACACTCTCAGAGAACTTTATGATCATTCRTGGTTAAATCTCAGAAGTTCTTCATATGATATATAAGCACATGTTCCACTCTAACACATCCCAGAGTTACAGACAGGAAAACCGAGGTAGAGGGGGGATAAGTGGTTTACTCAGTGTCACTGAGAGAATGGAAAAGTATCCAGATTATTTAAGACCTCTGATTTAATCCTAAGACTGTCCTTTCTGTCTGAAAGTATTCTCTCCCCCTGCATCATAAAGACACAAGCTCTGGAGAGGGAAAAAGGGCTGGCAATGACTGCAGTATTAAAGTATTTATCCTCTTTCAGCTGAAGATGGTATTGATAAAATGCTGTGATATCTCCAATGAAGTCCGCCCAATGGAAGTAGCGGAGCCCTGGGTAGACTGCTTACTAGAGGAATATTTTATGCAGGTAAGAATGAGGGAGAGACTCAGCTGCACAGATTGCTGCTATTACTGATTCCCACTTCAGTGGGAGCTGTCCTGCGGTCTGACAGCCCAGTCCAGCTCCAGGATGGAAAGGCTTCTTTTACAGAAAGCTACAGAAGGCTTTCAGCCAGAGAAGCTGCTCAGAAAGCAAGTGGATGTAATTGACAGTAATTTGTAGTTGAAAGACAATAGCAACCTGAAAAGCCTAATGCTATCAGACTGAAGCTTGTTCTCTAAAAAGGGGCTGCCTTGCAAGTTCATTTGACATATAAATGCTTTTTGAGCCAAAAGGGAAAAGCAGTGGCAAGATAAAATTGTCAATTAATGGTATCAAATATTACATGGAACTATTTTAGATTATTTTAACTGCGTGTGAACATTTGAAAGAAAAAGCAGAAAACTTGCAAAGGTGTGCAAAGTCTGATTTTAAGCTCCCCGAACAATTGTCCCTCACTGGATTCCTAGCTGGACACGATTTCTGATTGAATAAAAAAAGGTCTCTGGAAGAGCAGCCTTCAGCTGTCTCCTGCACACAGGCTGAGCATGCTGCCACAGCTGGCATCACAAGCAACACACAGCTGCAGTGGTCTGAGGAGGACAACAGGCTGGAGCTATCATCTTGTGTGTTTCTTCCACACGTTGACAGGGTGCRTGCAGAGGAGAGCTTCTGACAAGAGGCAGAGACCACTAACAGTGTGTCATGTCACAAGCACCTCTAGCTCACTGCACTGTAGTTTTTTACTTAAAATTGTATTATCCATGTGCCTTGCTGTTTTGGCCATCCAGATATGAAACAAAAGCACTACTGTGTGCCTACAGACCCARCACGGGGGAGAGAAAGCCTGTAACAGGTTGTCTTTTTTGGGTGCACAGTCCGTGACCTGCTTGCACATGAACCCACACAGGAATAGTGAGTCATGTGGTCAAGCAGGTAACGTGGTTAACTCATTTCAGCCAATGGAGCTATACTCATTTATGCCAATGAAAGGTCTGGACTGTGGTTTGCACAAAGCAGTCTAAAGTCCTGAACACATATATTTAGCCTTCTCTTGCTGAGTCTAGAAATTACAGGTCYCTGGATAAGCTGGCACTAGCTGTAGTCATTATTAAAGAAGGTTTGTAATTTCTGGTTGAATACCCAAGAAGAATCACTCTGTGGAGAATGAAGAAATCAAGGACCCATTCCTCTCTTACAGAGTGGCAAAGAGCCATTACCACCTTTCTGAATGCTCAGGAATATTTTTCCCCACAAGACCCATGAGTTTTCAATGGGAATCAGGTGGCCTCATTGCTCTGTAAGACCGCAGGTGACTGCTTTCATGTCAGTACTGTGCAGATCTGTTCAGATGCTTGCTCTGAACAAAGCAGGATATATTAGCCTGAAGGAAGCAGATTTCTATTCCATTTTATCTTCAGTTATACCACTGAGATGTAGCTACAGAATACTGCCTTTTGTTTATTGGTCTACTCAGCACATTACTCTCCTCACAGGCTTCTAGCTGTGGTTAATATTTGTTCACTATGAATTTGTTCCAGAGCGATCGAGAAAAATCTGAGGGGCTTCCAGTGGCACCTTTCATGGACCGCGATAAAGTGACCAAACCAACGGCACAGATCGGGTTCCTTAAATTTGTTCTCATCCCCATGTTCGAAACAGTGACAAAGGTAAGTTATCAAATGTGAGAAGGAGAACTGGGAGTGTGCACAACTTCATTGTTTGTTGTGATAGGCATTTTGTTAGCTAGGGAAACAGGAATGCATGAGTCGCACCCTTCCTTTCAGTCTGTTTCTAGCATGTATAAGTTAATGAATACAAAAGGAAAAGTTAGCATCTCTCTTTTTTTCATCTAGCTATTCCCAGAAGTGGAGGAGGTGATGCTCCAACCTCTTTGGGAATCCAGAGACCACTATGAGGAATTAAAACAGATAGATGATGCTATGAAAGAGGTAAGCGCTAAATATCTTTTTCATAAGGCAAACTTTATAACTTAATAATTATAAGTCAAATGTAATAATTTAATAGTAATTTATTTCCCAAATAGTAGGAATCTTATGGCATAATCATAGTCATGAGAAACACATTCATTATATCTAACTGCATAAAGGAAGGTATCACAGGATGTATGTGCCCACAAGAATGTGTACTTACATCTGCCAGGTACCACAGAAGCATGGCCAGAGGAATAGAGCTGCCTGAAAGTGAGGGACCTGGAGATAAAGCCTGAAGATAACTGTTTGAGGGGAGCACTTTAGCAAGCACCTATCCCAGGAAGGAAATTCCTCACCCTGGGAGGAAGTTAGCCTGGACTAGACTGCTCCAAAATGTTCTGGGAGAGGGCAAAATTTATCTCAGTTCAAGGGCTGCACCAGAGAGGCCTAGTTTTCTTATTGAAGAAGAAAATTCCACTCACATACCTATCATCGAGGATGTGCCTGGAATTTTATGGGGAATCACACWCAGGTACACAGCACTCGGTAGGATTAACCAGACAACCAACGGATTCATTTTATGGCCCAAGCTGGGTAGGGATCTCCATGAATGGGATGTCTCTTGTTTTAATATGCAAGACAGGAAAATTCGGATATACGCATAGCCACGTTTACTCTCTCTGGCTATGTCTGTGTTGCCTCAGAAGCCAGGCGAGGACACAGATGAGGCCAGTCCCCAGGAGCTGGGTGCCTGTAGCCGCTGTGCAACAGCAGGCATGCCAGYGGCTGAGCTGTCCTCAGCTCCTGCAGTACCCTGCAGCCTGCAGTGCTGGAACAGCAGACAAATCCTAAAACCTTCTCTTAGCTTACTGACTTCTTTACACACCTCTGAACATTTCTTTTCCCTGCTGAGACAGATAACAAAACCTACCCAGAACAGCATTGCACTCTCTAGGGTTTTCCCGACAAGAACAGTTTTATCATGTAGACAGGACCCTATCTGTCACTCTATCACCAAAATAAATTGAGAAGTGCCCTGAAGAACTAGTTGTGCTGATATTCTTTGATATGTGGGAAATGAAGATTCATTTACTTGATCTCTCACTGGCTGGGTGAGGGGAAGAGTAGCTATCTGCTATGGCTCCCACTTCCTCCAAAGCATTTTGGAGGGAACAGTCCTCCTCTCAGCAGCACAAATACTAAGGCTGATTAATCAAAAAGCACAAGTTTTGAGGGCACTAACTTATAAAGAAGAAGAAAATCTTCTAGGCATTCTTTGGTTTACAATGGCTTTGCAGAGCATTCCTCAAAGGAGGGAAAAAGAGCTCAAAGATGACAGAGAGCCTTTCTGAGACCTCTTCATGTTTCAAGCTGAACTGAAATTTTACTTCTAATTTACAGAAGCTGTCAAAACAGAATTGTTATACAGACTGATGCAGCTTTAATTACAGTGTACAAGAGGTCTTGGGAAAATGACAACTGCCTCAATTCAGAAATACCCTGAAACAAAAGGAGGTAGCTAATAATCCTAGAGCCTAACACAGCGGATAATGAGAAATACTGATTTCCAGCCTGTGATATACCAAGTGGTTGCCTGTTATTTCCTGAGAAATTTAGCATATGCCTTGTGGAGAAAGTAGCATTGGACTCGCAGCAGTGGGGGCACTGTGTGAGTCAGTGGTATTTATTCTGCTTTGCTCTTCATTTCAGTTGCAGAAAAAGAAAAGTGAAAGCTTGACCGCTGGAAGCACCGAAAAGTGAGAAGAAAAAGACTCTGAGCCATGCATAAGCCATGAGGTTATTTTGTTTTTTGAAATTATATTATCTTTGCCAAGTAGACATGGTGGCTACATCAACAACCACCTGGGAACCTGTCCTCCAGAGAGGTGGCAGGCATGGGTGCCCAGCTTACCAGCCACCCTCTGCCTGTGAGTCTGTAGCCTGCAGACTGCTTGCACAGGCACCACCGCGGGCAGGCACTGAGGGCTCCCCTCACTCCAGAGCACGTGCCGTAGCCCCCCCAGCAGGATTCTCCTGCGGACATTCTGAAGGTTGCAGCAGGACTCAGACCTTCAGCAGGTTTGCCCTTTTGGTGATCGTCGGGAATTAGGCCCGCAGTCTACAGAGATGAAGTGGAGTTTGGCTAAGGAGCCTCTTCTGGAAGATGATCCACTGAAGTCCAAAACCAAAAAACGTCATTCTATTCAAGATACTACATATATGTGTCCAGCAGTATGCTAATTACAGCATAGCTTAACAGATGCTTATATTCTGACAGGGGTCCTGGCATATATTTTTGTTTGCCTAGTAGGCCCTAATGACACATTTCTCTGTATAATATTCTGAATTTTATAGTGTTCACAGTACATTCAGAAGCCCAGTATATTGGATGCAAATTTTCTTTTCTACACTAGAAGAATGCAGAAAAAAACCTTAGTGGGTTTGGAGGTTTGCTTTTTGGCCTGGTACAGGTAGGCATCATGGGATCCTTCAGCATGAGCAAAGGGAGCTCACAGCTGAGACTACCATGAAAGCATATTTTTATCCTTGTGGATGCAAAAAGCAACAGCAACAAGAAAAACCTTTGAAGATGTACAGTTTTTTTTTTTTACTTTCAAACTAATCTGCTAAATAATATATTCTTCTACAGAAATGGGTGTCACACTTGTTTTCTTTTATGTCCACATAAAAACTGCCTCCATTCCCAAAGATGAGTGCTCTTATAATGAATACAAGATGAGGGGCTGTAAAGGAGAGGGGAGGGTCTGGACTTTTTAAGAGGAGAAGTTTTAGAAACATCTTTCTGTGGCATCATTACACCATAGGAGCAGCACCGAAACAGCTTCACTTCTGCTGATGACTTTGTGAGTGCTGGCAGCCAAGCCCTGCCCAGCGCTGCAGCCATACAGCCCAGTGGCAGGCCGTGCTGTCAGGGATGACTGTGCACGGCCTCGCAAGTGGTGAGGCCAAAAGAAATCCTGCTTCCTTGCACCCACAAGAGGTGACCCATGGCTATGCCGCTTGGCCACCCCTGGGTTCAGGAGCCGCCCACCCACAGCAGAGCAAGCCTGCGCCAACACAGGGAGCTCACACAGGCTGCCCCCCAGCTTAGCTGGCCATGTTAAGCAATAAAGTTGCTAGAATGGGTGGTGAATATCCCCAAAATGTCACACCAGAGCCTCCAGTGGGGTTATGAAGGGGAAACTGAGGGCACAAGTCAACCCTCAGTTTTAAAATCTTCCTTAGAGTAGAGGAATATGAAATATTGCCAGTGCAGCTTATGTGGACGTATGCTTTTAACCAGGCTTGCTAAGCAGAAGCAAAAGGGGGGAGGAGGGGCAGTTCACCTTCTCCTAGGTTGTTTTGTGAATCTGCTGCAAATACTCCAGCACAAAGGACAAAAGCTGCATTATTCCCTGTGTTCCCACCAGCGGACACCCACGCTAGTGCCATACCTCTGCCAAGGCCACAGCCACGCGGGCTGTCTCAGCTTCTTTTCACAAAGACGAGAGTAGGTAGGTGGCCAGTCTTCCCCCTCATGACACAGGTAACACCTTGGGAAACTCAGCCTCTCTAGAAGTACCAGGTGACTAGTACCATGTTCAGCACTGCCTTCTGCCCTGGAAATTCAGAGAATAATTCTCCCATTTTTTTCTGCACATTAATTCTCAGTTTCCCTCTGTTTCTCCCTCAATAGCATTACCATTGTTTGGTCTATTTCTTTTGCCCCAAACTGTATTATTTCAGCTACTCTCTAATTCTCTGAGGATAGCAGTATTACCTTGAAATGACCAAGCCCCTACCCTCTTCCTGCTTGCATGTTTTCAGAGACCCATGACAGACCCACAGCTAGTTGTCCCTGCTGGTACCTCTTTCTACCCAAGCTGTCTTCTCCTTTAAACAGCCTTTTGTGTGTGTATATTGGTTTTTTGCTTTCTGCTGTGAATTGGAGAAGTGTCTGATCCCTGGATTTGAATGGCCTTGGGGGAGCACAAGGGAGATGGGAAGATCCAAGCACAGCGTCAGCTCCAAGTTATGCAGTCATATTCACAAGTGGATGAACTAAACTCTCGTTTTAATTACCCTCAAACTTTTTGATGCTTGAAAGCTGACTCTGAATTCTGTGGCTTGGGCCTTTTTCTGTACTAAATCTTATAATCCAAAGTACATTGTGACCCAGATTGTTTTGCCGTGGAACTCTTCACTTCTTTTTCTCAAGCAAATCAAATTTACCATCTCCATTCAAGTGGATTTCTGTCACAGATCAGGTCCCAAAGCAAATGTGCTGCATAGGAGCTATAAACAATTGCTCAGAATATATGAAGTCCTGCATTGAGCTACTTGCATTAGAYGAGAAAACCTGCTGTAGGAAGCTGACTGCACCCTCCTCCTGCTAAAATTGTTTAAGAGTGAGATCCTGATAGGAGGTTTTGTTTCATTTGGAAGGATTTTCTCTAACCATAAACCCTAATCCAACAAGTATTTATGCATGTGCTTAACGTCGCTCCCACAAGCCTAGTCACGGCCTCTGGCATACAGTAGCTAGTTGCATAGTGAAGACTCTTTAGCCTTTTCTAATTGAGGAACATGGGAGTTTTGTAATTGATGGCTCTTGGTGCTGGTTTTGTTTTCCACCACTTTTAAGAGCAACCTGAAAACTGTTTGCTGGAGGGAGATGATCTATGGATGCTAGTGAAATCCTGCTGACTTTATTGGAGCTGCATCAGAAAGACAGAGAAGGGAATGCAACTCTTACTCAAGACAGCACTGATGACTGTCATGATGTTGTAATGCACTGTGTGGCTCATTGAAAGAACAGGCAACATCCAGGCTGCTATTTCTAGACAGTTGCAAAAAAGACCACAAGCAGTCATTACCAATCACTGGCATAAACTGGGAGGCCACAGCATTTTTTAATCTCATTTGTCTTTGTAATATTTGATTTCTAAGAGACACTCCTCCTCCCAACGTATGTTTAACCAAGGGGAAAGTAAGGCATTCTCTCATAATTCTAGTTTCCTGTACTTTTTTCCATAATATTTGACACTGTGATTCATATGTAAATGAATGGATTTGAGAATCTTGGCAATCAGTCAATTAAAATGTCACACATTTTCACAGTGACACTTTAAAACCATGCTTAGCATGAAAATGAAGTTTTTGAGACAGCCAGATAGAAGTCTGAAGTGAGTTTTAATCTTTTCTCTCCCAAATCCAATGAATAAGAGTGAATATTATGTCTCAGTGTTATTTTTTTACATTAAGGCAGGTGCCTACAAAGAACTTTATATGACCTGTTGCATGCATCTTTTCAGCATCATGATGGTCCCACTTACATCCCAGCCTTACACTGTTACTTTTACACTTGTGATCAAAGGTGAATATGAAGCAGTTTAAAACTGTTCCACGCTGTTTGGCTTGGAAAACTAATCATGATCTCTGGGATTTTAGTTCTAATTTTTTTAATTATGTCATCCCACAGCCTCATACCCAGTTCACTCTTTAGTATGGCTTTCATAATCAGATCAGAATAAGCTACAGTATAACTGCATGGCTAGAGAAGGAGACAGCTTTTAAAAAATGTGAATACCCCCACAGCAGCCAATTTGCAATGAAAATTTAGTGTGTGTTAAATACATAGGTTATGTAATGCCAAAGAAATATCTGTACATGGAAATTGTTAATCTCAGTGCTGCCTCTGAGCAGTAATAATAACAGCATCTGTTCCATACAGGAGTGAAGCACAGGGCTGGTGCTGAGCATGAGCCCATCAGGAGAAGTGGTGTCACGAAGTATTAAATTTTCCTATTTAAGTAGCGGGCTTTTGCTGTGAGCAGCCCTCCCCTCTGGGAACATCTGACTRTGGAACAAATCCCACCATTGTTCCCRTTTTGYAGTCTTAAAAGCATACACACTTCTTATTATTCACCTGTCATACTGTTCTGTCTTGTTGTCAAGGTTTCTGTGAGACAGCAGATGTAGCGGGTCAAACCATCCACCCTGCTAAGGCAAAATCTCCCCCTGTTCACCTCTTTCCAAAACCATCCTCTTGGTGGCGAGACAAGGTATAAAGCACAGTAAAATGCCTGTTAGTGACAAGGAGTCCCAGCTGCAGCCTGGGCAATCAGGGACTGTGTGCAGGAAAGATGTACGCAAATGGACTTCTCTGATTCAAGGCCATCTGCATGCTGCTCTGATGTCCAATGTAAAACTATTGCATCTCCGAGCAGTGGCTCTGTCGGCTGCAAGGCAACATGAGCCGGGGCACATCCCGAGGATCCAAGACAGCTCCTGCTCCTTAGCCATGCCTCAGTGTGCACAGCCCCATGCTCTTGCAGCTGGGGCTGGTCAGGGCTGGCAACATGAAGCAACCACTGTCAAAAGTGCATTTAAAACAACCTGGCTGCTGCTTTACCAGGCACCATGGAAGTGGGGTAGATGATCTGTTCTCCCTCTCAGTCCCCCAGGGGAGTGCCCAGGCCAAGGCCAAGGCTGAGTTTGTACTCCGAAGGGCTCCTGCATCATGTGTGGGTGCTATCATAATGCAAGAAGCAAACAACAGTCTTAATAATAAGCCTAGCTCTGCCACTGGCTTGAAATACCACCTTAAGCAAACCACCGAGTCAGGGCTTCCCTCCCCTTTAAAAGGAGAGCCCTACCTTTGCAAAGCGCTTTGTGGTGTTTGGATGTAAAGCGCTCCTCAGTGTAAGAACCAAGAGTTCTTATTTTCAGAAAATATGACTTCATAGAACCTTTTGGCCAAAAACCTTATTAGATGTTCTCATAAACTAAGAAGCTGTATCCAACAAGCCAAACATCTCTTTCTTCACCATCAGGTTGTGGCAGGTCTGAGACTTTGCTTTTACGCCACGCTTCTCACTATTTCACACACACAACAAAGCTTTCCTATGGCCTTGGCATGTAGTCAAGAATTATAGGTGTGCTCAGGCACATGCATACGCACAAAATTGCTATCTGTAGACGTTCTCGTAATACGGCTCTTGGCTCTGTTGCAAGACAAACTTCGAACCAGGAGGGTTTGGAAAGTGTAAACGAGTCTTGTGGCAGCCAAAGCTTGCTATAATGCCTCTGAGGAAAAAAATCTCTGTTTTCCAAATTCTGTGGAAACACTCTCAYTGCCTGGCTGATAGACACCACAGGTCTTCTTCCCTAAAGGAAACTCTGGGATGACAGCAACTTGGAACAGTTCTGTTGCTTTCTAGAGCAAAAGAGCTCACTCGCAGCCTGCTGATCGTGTTCTGGCCTTCAATTAGCTGGGACATATTCCAGCCTGAAAAGTGCAACAAGAAAATCAGCACAAAAATATATAAATCCTCCTCACGACTCTGTGCRCCCAAGCCATGCCTGCCAGCATTTCCAGTTAACAGCTCCCCTGGCTAATCCATGCAAGTCGGCTGCCCTCCAGCTCCTCTCCCAGTGCTCATGCCGCCAGGGAGCTGCAAGGCTTTGCAGCCCCTGCACAGCGCACAAGGACACTTTAGGGCACCCCTGGCTAATGGGCTCGCGTACGGACAGCTAAGCTGTAAGCCATCAGACACACATGCATCTCAGTGCAAGCGCAGACCCGGCTCCTCGCCCCCCACTCGGCCCCTGTCCCGGCTCTCYTCGGCAAGAAAACTGGACTGGGATGAGTGGCACGCCAGTTGCTCACGGCTCGTGCCGAGCATGGAGTTGCTTGCTGTCACCTGCCACCTGCCCCGTCCTGCCCCCCTCACCAGAGACGTGAAAACAGCCCTGGTGAAGGCCAGCGCCATGGGGAGACGGCACGAGGAACAGCCGCGCCGAGCTCAGGACAGCGCAGCTCACATGCTCGGCCACTGTCATTCGCCGGGGCAAGCCCGATAAGGGTTTCAAAGTAAACGCAAATAACTGGCAAAGGGAAGGCAGCGCGAACAAGACATTTATTCTCAAGCTGGTTTGCTCCTTCCAGCTTTATCTTGGGGGGGCTGGCAGCTGGCGGTGGTTGTTTTTTAAAGGGAAGCTTCTTTTTTGTGCTGTGTTGTGTTTTTTTTTCAAGCACTTTGCCATCTGGCTCTGAAGTGCTCAGTCTGCTTTCCAAGTCAACATGCTGGAAATACATTATAGYGGTGATGTTTGTGTACTACTGTAGTCAGTGCTCGAGGATTGGCCAGGCTTTCCATTACAAAAAGCAGTCTTGCCAGATCCTTATATCTGGAGCTATGGAAAACAGCATCAAAAGCTGAGCCGTACTTCTCTCTTCGGCCACAGTGCAGGTCGCTGGAGCTGACACCCCCCCAGCTATATCCAAACTGCAGGCACCAGCCTGTCCCCGCCTGCCTGGGGCAACCCCAGCCCCTCACCGTCCCCCCACGCCTGTCGGCCAAGCAAGCAGTGGCCCTGGGCACCTGCCCTCAGGGGCCCATGCGTGCAGGTTGCCCAGCCAGCCCTGACCATTGCTCATGCACAGAGCCGGGGCTGGGACTAGCTGGCTGCGGTAAATTCAGAAATGCCAGCAAACGGCATGCCTGGGGAGTGTGGGGGAAAGGAGAAGCATCAAGGTTTTTATAAACTCAGGGAGTGGTGAAGAGGAATGGGGAGAAAGCTTCTTGCAGTCTCCTCGCAGCTTTGGAAAAAAAAGTTATGGGAATAACTGACTTTCCAGTCTGATGAGCAACTCCCCCACACACACCAAATTTCTGCACTAACTTGAAAGTTTGAAATTTCATTTTCCTTATAAAAAATCCTCAGCTAAATGAAATCCCTTTTCAGAGCAATGCTTATGTATCACTTCACTCACGAGCTATTAATTTCCTTTTTGAAAAATATTATTAAGTTTAGGTGAAGTTGTCCTTGAAATAAATAAAACCAAAACATCCCTATGAGAAAATATTAGGGGGGAAAAAAAGGTTATCTTTTAAGCTTCCTTTTCTTGCTTTGAAACAACATCCCAGTTCAATTTGCATTCGGGGACGAGTGCAGGCACTGACACAAGGCACTTTTTAGCGAACTGATTGATTGCACCCAGCTGGAGCGGCACGGAAGAGGGGCGAGGGAGGCAGCCGGCACCCGGTGCCAGGGGAGGCTGCGCTGGGTCGGGCTCTCACGCCTGGTCTCTGCAGGAGCCGAGTCCTGCCTCAGCAGAGCACCCCTGAGTGTCCAGGGTCTCGGTTAACCCGGAGTTGACCATCACTGGGAAGTAACCTCAATTAACCATCTGCACCCTGCTCCAGTGGTGGACAGGGACCTGCCCATGCCATCCCCGGAAAACCCAAAACTTTCTCCACCGATCTACCTTGTGTGAGTGGGTGAGATTTAACATCACACCACCACYGGAGTTAATGCATATAAATGGCATACAGTATCAAGAAGGCTGAAGAAGCTATGGTGGGTAAATTTTTTACATCCAAGCGGAGGCTGGTGCAACCCAGACAGTTGTGAAGAACCTGGGACTGCAGCTGGTGTGCCCAAATCACCCTAAAATGGGGAGTGAGGTGCCTTGTATCCCACTGCCTCCTCCAACGTAGTCCCGCTCTGCTGCTCCCAGCACCCCCGGCTCGCACTCTGAGCAGCCTGATGCCACCCAGGTTTTCTCCTGGGCCCCTGCCTCTAGGCACCAACTTCTGTTCAGCTGTGGGGAGACCTTCACTTATCTTTGGGAAGAGCTAAAGAACTATGTTATTAAAGGTTATAGGATAACAAGTCTAAAACACTGTGTACTTGAGGAAGTTCACCAGGGCGATGTGCATGTCATAAATGACAATTTTATTTCTTCCAAGCTGTTTTTTTTTCTCCCTCCAAGACTTTGATCCTCCCAGTCATACTGGCTACTGTGCATACTGCCAAGGATAGACATCCAGATGCAGTGACTAGTCCTAGCTCCTTTGAGTGCAAAGGGGATATGCTGCTTATTTTAAGGAAGGCGAGTCAAGGCCGAGCTGTCCCGAATTGGTGGAGGCAGGCCATGCCATGCCAATGACCTCTGATGTGTTTTGTCTCCATGTGGAAGGCAAACTGCACCCAGGGAGAACTCGTTCTGTAGCATTTCAATGGACTGAAAARTTAAGGAATTACCTCTTTTTTTCTACTGTTTCATTTTATCCTACCAGTCATTTCATTTATTCATTTTTTATGCTGATTTATTCATTGACCTGTGCTTTATGTAGCCATTTACACCTGTGCAGAAAGCATAAACTGCTGCCAGAACCACAAGATAGCATTTCAGATCTGTGCATGGTGAATAAGCACCGCCATGACAGACAAGGTTATGACAGGTCGTTCAGCTTTGTCTGATCGCAAGTATATTTAAAAAGTTGCAAAAATGCATTCCTRTGCCCACATTTTATTTAATTATTTAGACTAATGGAGAAATTTTGAACACTCTAATAATGGCACTCACAGTCTTGAAGTGCAGCATTACAGGCATTCATATAGCTTTATTTAGGTGTTATACAAAATCAAGGGCCAGCACATGCCCTTTGCATGAAAATACAAAAAATTACATAAAAAAAGGGGTTATAAGTAGATTAATATAAAAAAATATTTTTTTCCTTTTGCACTGACTGGTATGTTAGGGCTCTTTTTTTCAAGTGTCAACTCCACAGGATGACTCATGAGGCTTACTTTTTTCAAAACTGAGATTAAATCCATTACTCCCAGTATAATAAGCTTATAACACCTCTGACTTTATCTCTAGGACAAAGGTCTTTTCTCATCCCAGTTGTTAAAATTTAACTAGGGAGAGAATAATTATCTTTAAAGACATATTGCACATGAAGGGGGATTCTGTGGCGTGACTTACAAGAGGAACTCAAAGTTTGCAGAGTCAGAATGGTATTTGCAGACTGTAAAAGAGAGTAACAGCCCTGGAACATTCTTTCAAAAGTGGGTGAATTCTGCACTCTGCTATGTGGGAGGACTCGCGCTCCATCCCGCGAGGTCAAAATCAAAGCCTGTTCACTGCGGGGGGTTTGCTTGACTTACATATTTGAGCCCTGCTGTGCTTAGGGGTCAGTAAGCAAAGTTTCGCCACTGTCTATGACATCCAAACGAGCCCTCTGAATGCAAGCACAGACTGAGCAAGGCACATTTATGAGGCACAGTCTTCTTGAAGCTGCAGGCAGGCTCCTCCAACGAGTCACCTGGAAAACCAGCTTCCCTGTAAACAAGCCAGATAACCAACAGCAGATAAAAGTGCCTGGATTAGCCATGGGTATGTGCGAGCAGCCTGTGCAAAGCCACCCTTGTTCTCCTACCCCAACTGTTGCTGTATTTTTACCGCTGGGTGTCTGACAGCATCACCAGGGAGGCTCTGTGCTGGGGGCTCCCCCGTCCTTCCTAGCTGGGAGAAGGTGGTATCATGGTAGGCGTTAGAGGGTGATCAGCATTCAAGTCCTTTCACCATTGCCCTCAGCTCACATTAGGAGTATTTCAGCCTGTGAGAAGAGGAGTTCAGGCTCCAAACCATGCTYCCAGTGAGGCCGGCCCACCCAGGCTTAAAGCACCTCCGTAGCACAGCTCACCCTTTTTYGGGTGGTAGATGTGGCGCTGGCCGAAGCGAGACAGCAGTAGGGACGGCGACACAGCCATGAGCTTGCTGCCAACGCCGACACGTGAGGAAGCTGGCAGCTGCTGGGGCAAGGAGCAGGCCCATCGCAGGGATGTTGCAGTAGCACCAGGGGCAGCAAACCCATCTCCCCCCAAATCCCCAAGTTCCGCTCCCAGCCTCACCCCAGCCTTTCTGGAGTGGGAAGGAGCCCCAGCGTGCATGGACTTCCCACCACAGTGGGGACAAGAGTCAGTGCTGCAAAACCAGATGGAGAGAGGACGCTGGCACCTCTTACCTGGGCTTTGCATTGTAAGAAAAACTGGGAACCGCACTGGCCCTAATTAAGGAGCAAAGTGACGGACGCTAACACTGAGTAACCAGTCCAGAAGATAAGCGCTGGTCGCTGAACACAGCAGTTGAATGCCTTTACACTTTGGAGATGTTTTTGAACTTGCAATACAGCATTTAGCAAAGTAGGTCTGGCAGTTAGATTTTCATACAAATTTGCATACCACTCTCATTAGACCCGGATTCCAATTAGACATTCAGGGCATGCAAGAACGGCAGCTATGCAGCCTAACAGGAGGTGTACCATTGTGTGCAACATGATGGCTGTAATGTTTACATCAGACACAATTATACCCCTTTCTGCCCAAATACGGATTCACTAGCTTGCATCAGCTCCATCCGTTCCCCAAATTGTCTGAATCAGAAACCTTTAATCTTCTCTAACTTTTCATTTTTTCAGAATTATACTATTATCTACTCTACCCCATTAAGAATCCCTTCTTAGCCCAGCTAAATGTAGTCTGTGCATCATAATAACAGGGAAGTATATAGGAGCCCAATATTTCTCTTCATGCTTGTGGTTACTGTTCAAAATGTCCCTGAAGAGCGTTGAAGATGGCTGTCTTTTCATGGGTGAAGGGGACTAATAATTTGAAAGGACCGCCCATCCTGGGAAACACGCTGCACCAAGCAGGYCATTTTATTTTCCTTTTGCAAAGCACATTGAAATCCCTTGGATGACACCCTCATCAATCTCTTCACTCCCAACTGCACAGCCATGGTGTTAAACAACTGCCAACGGAGAGTCAGAGAAGAAAAGTAGGCAAAACTTTTACATTTTCTGTTCTTAAGGAATTAGTTGGGGCAGGGGGGAGGACTAATAGGCACTGTTCTAAGGTGACTAGACAGCTCTAACAATAAACAGCTTTTGTAACTGTCATGCCTGTAAAAGCCATTGACCACTTCAAACATTTCTGCCAGGAGTGCTTTTCCATATGTAGTGCACATCGCTGGGCTCCAGCTGTGAGCAGCCTCCCAGGCACAGCTCCCCAGCAGGATGAACAAGCTGCACCACCACTAAAACCGCAACAGCTGGCGGTAGAGCCAGCACTTACCCTCTCAGAATGGAGAACACCATGGATTTTTTTTTCCAGTATTTTCTTCTTCCAGATCAAGCTCAGATTAACCTGTTGGCCATTTTACAGTGATCATTGATCCTAGAGAAGGTCTCAGATGGAGATGGTTTTGGCTCTGTCACAACCCTGATGTGGCCTTACACCCTAACCTCAAATGTTAGTCTACATCCCTCACAAGTCTAAAAACCGCCTCTTTGGCCAGACTCTCATACAGCCGCTTCTGCAGTGGTTAACCACACAAATATGCAGAACAATAACATTTCACTGGGATCCTCTTGGTTGAAAATTCATCTAGCTTCCTCCAGGGACAACTGTGCTTCAGCAGGAAAGGAACGGCTATAGGGCTAAAACTGCTAATGGATGTCTCCCCTCCCCAGGAGAAATTAAAGTAGGTGTCATTAGCTGTTACCAGCAGGTCTCTTTTCACTTCTAACTATGTGTGTTACCTCCTGCTGGAAGAGTACTTCATATGGTGGTAGCCCTGAAGGGTCCCCAGGAGGCCCAGCAAAATAGGTAAATGGGGTGGGTGATTTTGCTGAGCAGACTGCAAGCATCAAGAGAAGCACAGCTCCCGCCTCAGGGAGCTGACAGCAGAATGAGAAATGGGACACAAGTGAGTTCAAGTGTCTAATTTAGACATATTTTCCCACTGAATTGCATAGATTCACTGTAAGTGGAGCAGCTGAGCTTGGAATACTCAGCTCATGCAAGTGTACGGAGTCCCGTGAGCCCACAGCAAGCAGGGCAAAGCAGTCTAGGGCACAAACCATGCTGCCTTGACCCTTGCCAGGAACATCTTCTCCTGCAAATGTGTATTTGACTTAACCATGAGCATGTGAGCTGGAAATCAGTGACTATGACTGCCTGGGGAGCTGGGCAGAAATGTCACCACAGGGTCACACTTGCACACTTTGCCAYCTCCTGAGTGAGCCCTGGCTCACTGTGACCTCCTCCAAGAGCAGCGGGCTTTCCTTGTGCCAGAACTAAAAAGAGGAGGTCAGTGCTCGCTGGGACTAAACTGCCTCTTGAAGGCTGAAGTTTGAGGCCATGTGGGACCTCATTCAGCCAGAGCAAAGACTCTGCTTAGGGTAGGTCTACTGGTGTTTTGCAGGCAGATATGAGCTTGCTCTATCCGTCCTGGGAGCCAGCAGGATATAAGCTGGATGTGGGCAGCAGCTGTGCGGCTTTAGATAGCATGGTGCTGCGAGCCGGGTGGGCCAGCGCCGGAGCAGCATGGCCAGCAACGTCTGAGCGCAGGGGAGCAGCTCCTGCACGTGCTTCCACAAGTCCCACATGCAAACCCTTGGCCATCCCTCCTTCTGCCTCCAAGTGTGCTCTGCACTGCGAGCTCCTGCGCTGCAGCAGCAATGGACACTAGCTGGCTCCCTGCTGTGCTGCAAAGCCTGACTTAATAGTGTGACAGTGCTGCAGGGCAGAGCTGAATTATTCCCGCTGAGAGCCAGCCCCCCACAGCATGGTTTCGCAGCTCGAAGGTGGGTGGCGAGAGATCAGCTTCCAGCCTCAGCAATACCTTCTCCCCGCCTGCATCCCCAGCCTGCTGCTCCGGGGCAGAAGGCAGCAAAACAAGCTAGAAGGGCTCTCTGCATCCCCTGAAATAGCTCCTTTGGTTCGTCTGCCTGTGTTGGTGTGTGAGCCTTGGCTAGCTAGTTCCCGCAGGCATGCTGTTGCAAAGAGGAGCTGAGCAGCAAGCACAGGGGGTCACCCTGGCACCACCGCCCCCTTCCCCCTGTGTCAGGCTAACCACAGCAGCAGGAAGGACCAACCATCTATGAATGGTGAAATACCTCCTCAGCCCTGAGCTCTCCAGCTCAGGTATAAGGCAGTAGTCCAGCTTGCAGTGCTATGGACTGCTTCCAAAGGGAGCACAGTTTTCTCTCCCTTTATTCATCTTTTTCACCTTTGTTGTAACCAAATTAAAAAAAAAAAAAAAAATCCCTTCTGACATAAACTCAGAGCTGACACCAACAGACTTTGCATATGTTAATTGTCCATAGGGAGGTACGATCAACTGGGGTCGCTGGTGCTACTTACATGAAGAGCTGAGATGCGAGCAAGGTGTGTCAGCCTGACTGCACGCCCAGAAGAGAGAGCGCGCATCTCTTCTGGTCTCTGCCTGTCACTGAGCGATGAAGGATGGACGGAGGAACGCAAGGCCGATGGTGCCTCTCAGAAAGCCCTAACGGGGGAGCAACTCCTCTGCTTCCCACCCCTGCCCTATTCAGTGCAATTACGCGCCTTGCTGCAGGCACGAGCCCCCATGAGCTGTATCCTCCCAGCATCCCTGGAGGGGCCAGGCCAGCAGCAGAGGCAGCTCTCTGTTTTTATTCATTCAACCCATTTTCACTGCCTTCCCAAATAAACCTGCTACTTATTAACAGGGAAGCAAAAATTCAATAGCAGCTTTTCTGTGCTGGTACCTGCCGCTTCCGAATGGAGCTGCTCTACCAAACCATTTGCCCAAGCTGCTGCATCCAACTCACGAGCTCTGTGAGTTTTAAGCCACTAGCCTTTTACTCAGAGAACTGCCTCTATCGCTGCAGGGGTGAAATGGTCAGGAGGATTTTTTATTTCTTTTTACTGTAGATCCTACCTATG